>NC_080089.1:64689414-65006032 GCF_950005125.1 Chionomys nivalis | reverse complement strand
TACCAAATCATAAAAAGAAATTACAAATTTGTTACTTTTCCAAGAGAGCAGAGCAGAAGAGCAGAAGACTCATCATACAACTTGCACTTCCATTTCATTTTATGAAAAAGAATGTTGGAGTATGTGTGTGAATAGAAAGATATGAATAGCTGTTTTTGGCAGTTCTCAAGGGACCAGAATTAGTCAAAGAATCAATGTATGAACATTCAAGCATTGGTGGCACACGCCTTTAATTCCAGCATTTGGGAGGCAGAGGCAGGTAGATCTCTGTGAGTTCAAGGCCAGCCTGGTCTACAAGAGCTAGTTCCAGGACAGGCTCTATAGCTACTGAGAAACCCTGTCTCGAAAAACCAAAATAAATAAATAAACAAACAAATAAACAAAACCAATTTATGAACATTCTTTGAACTCTGAAATTATTGATCTGCAGTACTGATAACTTTCTAAACCAAGAAATCAGAACCCCACCCCCCCAAAAAAAAAAAAGAAAGAAGAAAAAATGGAGGCAGTATCTAAACAGCTTTAAGACTGATTTTTTTTTCAAGTCTTATAAGCAGAGTGGTGGTCGTGCACATCCCCAAACCAGAATTCATCACAGAGCTGTCTGGCAGCTTGGATTGTGAGCTGTGCATGGCTCTCTCTGAAGGTCTCTATTCAAAGACCATATTCAACATTCATGTTAGTCTCATCTCTTAATTAGGATTTACCACCAGATTTAAGTCAGCTGAAAGTCTTTCATAAGGGAAAGAAACGAAATCCATAATTAATTTTCTAGACTTGCTAGGCATATGTTCAAAGGAAATCAGTTTATGTGTATGCTAAGTACTTTTTTATTGTTTTGTTTTTCGAGACAGGGTTTCTCTAAGTAACCCTGGCTGTCCTGGAACTCACTCTGTAAACTAGATAGGTCTCTGACTTGGAGATCCGCCTTCCTCTGCTTCCTGAGTGCTGGGATTAAAGGCATGTACCACCACTAACAGGCTGTGTATTAAGTACATTTTATGTGCAAAATACTGAGTTAGGATTTGGGCATTATAGACTCACCATTGGTAATTTGTCAACTCGATATGTATTAGTATTCAAACAGTAAGGAGGGCCTGGACAGATGACTCAGTAAAGAGTGCCTGCTGCTCTTGTAGAGGGCTAGAGTTAGTTTCCCAGAACAGGTTGAGTAGCTTACAACTACCTATACCTCTAGCTCCAGGAGAATCTGATACCTTCTTCTGTCCTCCAAGAGCACCCACAAACAAACTCATACATATACTTAAAGTAAGGCAGGGATTTGGGATTTACTTAGTAAAGCTCATGGTTAGCAAGCACAAGACCCTGGGTTTGGTATGAATCTCTGAGGGTAAAATATTAAATAAAGTAAGAGGCTAGAGAGATGCTGGGCAGTTAAGAGCACTCACTGCTCTTACAGGGTCTTGAGCTTGGTTCCCAGCAACCACGTGGTGCTTCATGACCATCTATAACTCCAGTTCCAGGAGATCTGACCCTCTTCTACAAAGTAGATTTATTAGTGTTCAACTGATTTGTGTGTGCATAATCACTTGTATCTTCACATGTATGGCCTGGCTTCTGCATGATAACAGCACCTCTGTGTCCTACAGACACATTTGATGTTAGCACCCTAGTATCCTAGTCAAAGATGCTATACTTGTTAACCAACCACTGCTACTGTGAGGTTCAGAAATCCCCATCAGATTGCTTCCAGCCCTCCTCTAACTTGTACTTTTTCTCTTAAAGTTATATCAAACCCTCTAGGATTATTAGGAATCATAGCATCCTTAAGTCTGGATTCTCTTTATCCCTAGCCTAGTATCATTGATTTTAACCTGATAGGTTGTCCTGTCCAGTGCTAGTAGAAAGTATAATGGTGTCAGTAATATTTACCTCAGAAGCTGGGAAAACAGAAGTCTGTTTGTCATTTTGTTTTGTTTTTGGTTTTGTTTGTATAGTACAGTCTGGAACTCAGGATCTACCTGCCTCGGAGGTAGAAGCAAAGCAAATCTTTGTAGTTTGAGGTGATCCTGGTCTACATAGAGAGTTCCATGCCAACCGAGGCTACATAGGTGAGGTGGTAGGGGCAGTGGGGGCCACATGCAGACAGGAAGATAAGTGTGAATTCAAAGCCAGCCTGGTCTACAGAGTGAGACTCTGAAATAAAAGGAAATAAAGCCAGACATGATAACACATTGTAACATCTGTTATTTGTGAGGTCGAGGCAGAAAGTTCAGGAGTTTGCTAGCAACATAGGGAGTTTGAAGTAACCTGAGTCACATTGGACCCTTTTTCTTTTTCTTTTCTTTTTTTTGTGGCGGCGGGGGGGGGGGGGGGGGGGGGAGTATTTGAGACAGGGTTTCTCTGAATCTTTGGAGCGTGTCCTGGAACTAGCTCTTGTAGACCAGGCTGGCCTTGAACTCACAGAGATCCACCTGCCTCTGCCTCCAGTGCACCACCACCACCCAGCTTGGATCCTTTTTCAAACACACAAAAATAAGTAAATAAATGAGATGAAAATATAGCTTCTAGCCTAAGATGTTGTCATCTAAACCACAGATTTATAATGGTATCATGAGCTAGAACTTGAGAGGAAGAAACAAGTTTTGTATTTAGAGCTCCTGCACTCTGGCAACAAAAGATGTGGACTAGGTTAAATTAGAAAACAGTATGTCCTGTAATAATGTTCCTGTATCTCAGCTAGTACTTTCTCTTTTCTCACAGATGGAGTCCCCCGTCTCCACCCCAGCGGTGTTGCCACTGCATCTTTTAGTGCCAGTGGTCAATAATGACATCTCATCTCCCTGTGAGCAGATTATGGTCCGTACCCGATCAGTGGGAGTCAACACTTGTGATGTGGCTCTAGCCACAGAGCCTGAATGCTTAGGCCCCTGTGAACCTGGAACCAGTGTCAACCTTGAAGGCATCGTGTGGCAGGAAACAGAAGATGGTAAGTCCATCCCTTCTCAATTGTTTCTTCAAGGAAACCAATAGAGGCTTACTGTTGGAAATATTGCCAAACAAATGGAAACATTGCCAAACACACTTATAAGAGTATTCAGTGTCTGCATCCTCTTGGCAGTATCCACGCAGACAGTAGTAGCATACTTTTTAGCACACATTACCATTCCTAGAGATGATGTGTTTATTGTAGTTCTGGCAGTTGCAAGTAGGCAAATGGTGTAGCCCTGTGTATTTCCTTAGCTCTAGTGTCAGCTTTTTATTTAGATTATTTCCCTTTTATAGCTGGTAAATAGTCATTGAATGTTTGCTGTGTCATTTAAACTATCTACTTTCTATGCCTTCCCTTATGTTTTACATGGGGATTTAGATTACAGGTGGAGGTTTCCGTCAGACTTTAAGAAAAAAAAACAGTGATAAAGGGGCAGTTGAGGATATCAAAGCAACAAACAAACTTGTTTGTTTTGTTTTTAAAATGTGTGTTGGTGTTTTACTGCACATACGTGCAGGTGTAAGGTCCCCTGGAACGGGAGTTATAAACAGTTTTGAACTGCCAAGTGGTTGCTGGGAATTGAAACTGGGCCCTCAGAAGAATAGCCATTGCTCTTAACCACTGAGCCATCTCTTCAGCCTTCTCCTCCCTCCCTCACCTTCCCAAAGACAGGGTCTCATTGTGTAGCCCTGGCTGACCTGGAACTCCCTAGACCAGCCTGGCCTTGAACACATAGTAGTGCACCTGCCTCTGCTTCTGCTGGAACTAAAAGCATCCCCCACCCCAATTTTTCCCCCTTTTTCTTTTGAGGCAGGGTTTCCCTGTGTAACAAACCTGGCTGTTGTGGAACTCACTCTGTAAACCAGACTGACCTCTAACTCCTGCTTCTGCCTCCTAAATGCTGGGATTAAAGGTGTGTGCCACCACCACCCGGCTGATCTTGATTTTGGCCTATGCTGACCTCAAACTTGATATGTAGCAAATGGTGACTTTGAATTCTTGATTTTCCTGCCTCCGGTTTGTAATAGTTGGATTGCAGAAGCACATCACCACATCTGACTCTCTTAAATTGACTTAATGTTGGCACCATGAATTTCAAGTTCTCTCCCCCCCCCCTTTTTTTTAATATCTGGAGGTAGAGCCAACTCCTTTCTCCCACTGACTGCCTCACTGCCCAGCCACCTACACACTTGATGTTTCTTTCCCTTAGTGTGTACAGTCCCGCTCCCTCCCCTCCCCAGACAGGGTTTCTCTAGCTTTTGGACTTTGGAGCCTGTCCTGGAACTAGCTCTTGTAGACCAGGTTGGCCTTGAACTCACTCTGCCTCTGCCTCCTGAAGTGCAGGGATTAAAGGTGTGCGCCACCACCGCCCAGCTAGTATGTGCAGTTTTTATAGGTCCAGTCAGTAGGGAACTGTTCATGTAGTCTTATTTGAGTCTTTCATTAAGCAGCTGCCTTGCTGTAAACTGCTGCTGCTGCCCAAGGCTGCCATGCACACTTCTCGTATGTTCCATTTGCCCTGGAGAACAGAAACTCTTCTGTTTTGGAATTTCTCAAACCTAAACAGAAAGGAATGGAAGTGCAAAGATACTTAACCAGTTAATTCAGATCCTTTGAAACATTTAGTGGCACTTTGAGTGCAGTAGATTCTTTAATAAAGAATCAAGTTCTCCTCAAAGCATCAGTGATTGGAGAACGTAGGTGTCAGTAGTCCCGTCGTGTCTCCAAACCAGTACCCAGACTAGTCTTTTTGGTTTTTCGAGACAGGGTTTCTCTAGCTTTGGTGCCCGTCCCGGAACTAGCTCTTGTAGACCAGGCTGGCCTCGAACTCCCAGAGATCCGCCTGCCTCTGCCTCCCGAGTGCTGGGATTAAAGGCGTGCACCACCACCGCCCGGCATCCAGACTAGTCTTCACTCTGCACTTCGAGACCCATAGGAACACAGCTAATTATCTCTGCTATTACAGAACTAACTTGTTAGTCTGCATTTCGTTCTGGTCTTTCTTCCAGCAGCCTGTTATCAATATTTTTGTTGTCATTCAGAATTATTGAAAGTTCTGTATGCAGTGCTAATGTATTTCAGATAAAAGATATAGAAAATGATGCAAAAAAGATATACTCTGGATATGTATTTACAGTATACATTCTGGAAATAACAAATTAGGTGTTTAATTTTTAATATGTATGACCGAGAAAATGACTCAGTAGTTAAGAGTAGTGGTTGCTCTCAGAGAACCTGAGTTTAATTCCCAATAGCCACATGGCAGCTGACAACATTCTGTATCTCCAGTCCCAGGAAACCCCATGTCTCATTTTGGCCTCCTTGGGCTCTAGGTACACACATAGTACAGACATATATGAAGGCAAAATGTCTATGCATATAAAATAAACTTTGAAAAATAAATAAAATATACTTGGGAGGCAGAGACAAGCGGATCTCTGTGAGTTCGAGGCCATGGTGATCTACAAGAGCTAGTTCTAGGACAGGCTCTAAAACTACAGCGAAACCCTATCTCAAAAAACCATAAATAAATAAATGAACAAATACCAATAAATAAAATAAACTATAAAAAGATGTCTGTGGCCAAATATCTGAGCAGACATATTTTGTTAGAATGACAAATGTGTTTGGACAGCAGCATCTTTTTAATTTTTATTTTTAATTTTAATTTTATTTTGGGCATATAGGTATTCTGCCTGCATGTATGTCTGTATACCACATATATACAGTGCCCTTGGAGGCCAGAAAAGGACATGGGGTCCCCTGGAATTGACCACTAAGCAATTTTCAGGAGAGAGCTATGCCTCAGTATATTATCATCTTTTTTTTTTTTTTAAATTTTGTTACTTTTTTATTATGTATATACACACCAGAAGAGGGCACCAGATCTCATTACAGGTGGTTGTGAGCCATCATGTGGTTGCTGGGAATTGAACTCAGGACCTCTGGAAGAACAGTCAGTGCTCTTAACCTCTGAGCCATCTCTCCAGCCCAGTACACTATCATCTTTATAGTGTTCTGCTTGCAGGCCAGGAGAGGGCACCAGATCTCATTACAGACGGTTGTGAGCCTCCATGTGGTTGCTGGGAACTGAACTCAGGACCTCTGAAAAAGCAGCCAGTGCTCTTAACCTCTGAGCTATCTCTCCAGCACCCTTGCACTACATCTTAAGTGCAGAGATTACGGGTACACATCACTGTGTCTGGCTCTGCCAAGAGCTCATAATCCTCCTGCCTCTGCCTCTCAGGTGTTGGCACTGGGCATGTGTCGGCATGCGCCTGGCTATCTAGAATGTTTTCTTTGCACCTGAAGTACTTTCACAACAGCCAGGCTGACACTGTGTAAGAATTCCAGATGGTGCTACGGATTGTCCTTTCTTGGACAGCAATCTTAAACCAGAGGTGTTGTGGCTCACATTGCCATGTGTACTTTGCACAAGAATTGTTGATATAGTGAAACAAGCATTAGAGTGACATTTTAGAGACTTTCATGCTTCTACCACTATTGTTGTGACCCCTGATTTTGTATCAGTTACTTTTTCTCATAGCTGTGACCAGATAATAAGAAGCAACCTAGGGGTGAGAGGGATCAGGGGTGGGAGGGATGTATTTTAAAAAGGGATACAGTCAGTCATAGCCTGGAAGCCATGATGGCAGGAGCATGAGGCAGTTGTTCACCGTATGACAGGAAATGGGGTTAAGGTGTGAAATGCCAAAGCTCTAGCAAGACTCCATCTCCTGAAAGTTCTACAGCCTTCCAAAGTAGCCATACCAGCTAGGGACCAAGTGTTGCGAGTATGAGCCAGTGGTTCGTCATTTCACCCAACAACTACAGCATGCTTTTCTTAGGAAAGGTTGTCAGTTCCTAGCCTTAATGTTAATCCATATCACACATTCTTAAATTTTTACCTTCCAGCTGATAGCTATAAATAAATAGCCTCGAATAATTTATTAAGTTTACCCAGATTGGTATTCTTTACCCAGACTGGTATTCCAAGAATCCATCCTCTGTTCATTTCTGTCTGAAGAACCAATTTGCTAATTTTAGACCTTCCTACTGCTATTCTGTGAAAATAAGTGTTGTACTTATGTACTTATGTGTATGTATGTGGATTACACGCATGATGCCATGTGGAGGTTAGAAGAGGGTTTTAGATTCCCTATTGTGAGGATGGTAAGCTCCATGTGGTACTGGGTCCTGAATCTTGGTTTTCTCTGCAAGGGCAACAAGTACTCTTAACTTTGAGCCATATCTCCACCACCCACTGTGGCCATTTTAGTTAGCAGTACGAACCATGTGAATTTATATGTCATGACAAAACCTCCAGATATCTTCAAAGATCCTGTATTCTCAGAAAGATGAGTATGAAGAAACCTCAGAGGTAGACTTTATTTAAAAATTTTGCTGTTAGAAAAAAAACCTGCTGCCGGGCGGTGATGGCGCACGCCTTTAATCCCAGCACTTGGGAGGCAGAGGCAGGCGGATCTCTGTGAGTTCGAGACCAGCCTGGTCTACAAGAGCTAGTTTCACGACAGGCTCCAAAACCACAGAGAAACCCTGTCTCGAAAAACCAAAGGGGAAAAAAAAAATCTGCTTTGATAATCATGTAACTAGATTAATCCTCCCATGTCGAAATTACTCTTACAACACCTTTGGAATTATGCTGGTCTTCATTTACCACAATATTGTTTAAAAATTAATAATAAGTTATAATGACCTACGGCCATGTTTCTGAAGCCAGGGTACAACTCTTCTGCATGTCAGTGGGGTGAAAATCTACATGATCATCCTAATCTGACTTCCAAAGTAGAATACTCACTTGCTGATGTTTATTCAATTTCCATTTGTTTTTTTTTGTTTTGTTTTGTTTTGTTTTTTGAGACAGGGTTTCTCTGTAGCTTTTGGTGCCCGTCCTAGAACTAGCTCTTGTAGACCAGGCTGGCCTCAAACTCACAGAGATCTGCCTGCCTCTGCCTCCCGAGAGCTGGGATTAAAGGCATGCGCCACCACCGCCCAGCAATTTCTATTTGTATTGTAGTACAGTACAAACATTTCTGAACCAGAGTTATAGGAAATCATGTTCTAGAACACATGCTTCCTTTAGCTAGCTCTTTGATCTTGGGTAAATTAGTTTCTGTTTCTAATATTACAAAGAAAGGGATTTAGACTAAATGATTTTACTCTCTATTAGAGTTTTTTTTTTAATATTTATTTATTATGTATACAACATTCTGTCTGTGTGTATGACCGCAGGTCAGAAGAGGGCACCAGACCCTGTTACAGATGGTTGTGAGCCACCATGTGGTTGCTGGGAATTGAACTCAGGACCTTTGGAAGAGCAAGCAATGCTCTTAACCTCTGAGCCATCTCTCCATCCCCTAGAGGTTTTTTTTTTTTTTTTTTATTGCTGAGATATTCTGTCCAAAATGAGAGCCTGTTTTCACATGTAAGAACCTGCAGTGTGCAAAGGAACTGATAAACAGAATTTTTTAAATTTTTATTTAGCCAGGCATACTGGCACACTTAAACTAGCACTTAGGAGGTTAAAAATTCATACAAAAGACACAGGTGGTTTTCAGTCTGCAAGGGGTGGCACTTTTATATAACAATAGAGGAGAGCCAGAGACTGCTGAGGGTCCAGACGTGAATCCGGGACCTTCATGAGAGCAGACCTAAGCCAATACCCCTGTGGGTCTGAGACCTCCCAGGAACTAGGCCAGAGCCAGGACCTCTGTCAGCCTGGGCGTAAGTGAACCTGGGTCCTCCAAGGGAAAAGGCAGGAACCAGAGATCTCGGTGGGGCCAGGAGCGAGTCTGGGACCTCAGAGAGAGTAGGCCTGAGCCATGTCCTTTGTGGGTTCAGGGTTTGGTTTGGGTCATCAAAGGGAATAGGCAGGAACCTAGAACCCCTGCGGGTCCGAGCGCCAGTCTGAGACCACTGAGGAATTAAGCAGGTCCTCTGCAGGTTCGGGCGTACCCTAGCCTGGAACCTCCCAGGCACTAGACTGGAACCAGAAACCTTTCCAGGTCCAACTCCAACCCAAGGACTTCTGCAGGAGGGAATCCAGACCAGGATTTACAGACACAGGTCAAAGTCAGTAACCTAAGCCAAAGTTGCCCTGAGGCAAGGAGCTGTACCTTGGGCAACAAATTCCACTGAAGTGGAAATGAATGAGGAAACAAGCTCCACCAGGAGCAGAAGCCAGGAGCAAGCCCAGTCCTGGGACATGGCAGATCAGGATTTAACCAGGGACCAGATCCAGAGCCAGCTATCTCCACCAGAACAGGTCCAACTCCAAGCCAGGGACTTCTGCAGGAGGAGATCCAGACCAGGATTTACAGAAACAGATCAAAGCCAGCAGCCTAAGCCAAAGTAGGCCTGAGACAGCAAACTCAAGAGAGCAGACCAAAGCACAGGAGCACTGAGCTACCTTCAGGAACAGGAATAGTCAAGGGGTTAACTAGAACTGTGACAATGACTGTACCATGAGGAACAACCATCTGAGCTTTGGATTCACAGGCACCTAGAAGATTATTCAACAGACTCTCAGACAGCCCCAACCACGCCTATTAGAGGAAAAGATGGGTAGAAAAGGTAAGATCACATGTTGCACCCCAAAGAGCAACACAATACAAGTAAAACCTAAAGTCCCTACAAAAGCAAGACCTGAACAAACAAATATGGATGAACCAGAAGAAAATGATCTAAAAAATAACCTCAAGAGAATGTTTGAAATTCTTAAAGATGAAATGAGAAATTACCTTAAAGAAATGGAGGAAAGGGGGTCTGGAGAGATGGCTCAGCGGTTAAGAGCACTGCCTGCTCTTCCAAAGGTCCTGAGTTCAATTCCCGGCAACCACATGGTGGCTCACAACCATCTGTAATGAGGACTGATGTCCTCTTCTGGCCTTCAAGCATACAGAATATTGTACACATAATAAATAAATAAATATATTTTTAAAAAAAGAAATGGAGGAAAAAACAAACAAAAAATTGGAAGATATCAGCAAATCACTTAAAGAAAACCAAGAAAAAGAACTCAAAAAAAAACTATTCATATAAAAGAAACTATTCAGGACTTGAAAACTGAGATAGAAAAAATAAAGAAAACACAAGCCGAAGGAATTATAAAAACAGAAATCATGAGAAAAAGATCAGGGACCACAAATGTAAGCATGAACAACAGAATACAAGAAATGGAAGAGAGAATCTCAAGCACTGAAGATAAAATAGAGGAAATAGACTCATCAGTTAAACAAAACATAAAATCTAACAAAAGCTTAACCCAAAATATCCATGAAATATGGGGCAAAATAAAAAGGCCAAATCTTAGAATAATAGGTATAGAAGAAGAAGTTCAACTCAAAGGCACAGAAAATTTATTTAACAAAATCATAGAAGAAAACTTTCCCTACCTAAAGAAAGATATGCCTATGAAGATACAAGAAAATAGACCGAAGCCAAAAAAAAAAAAAAAGTACTCTCACTACATAATAATCAAAACAGTAACACAAAACAGTAACATACAGAGTAAAGAAATAATATTAAGAGCTGCAAAGAAAA
Organism: Chionomys nivalis; assembly: GCF_950005125.1. Classification (NCBI taxonomy): domain Eukaryota; kingdom Metazoa; phylum Chordata; class Mammalia; order Rodentia; family Cricetidae; genus Chionomys; species Chionomys nivalis. The sequence continues at coordinate 64,995,516 of NC_080089.1, read as the reverse complement.
AAGGCTAAGTAACATATAAAGGTAGACCTATCAGAATTACACCTGACTTCTCATTGGAGACAATGAAAGCCAGGTCACGGTCAAGCATTCTGCAGACATTAAGAGACCATGGATGCCAGCCCAGACTACTATACCCAGCAAAACTGTTGATCACCATAGAAGGACAAAACAAGATATTCCATGACTAATCTAGTACTCACTCATAGGTGGTTTTTTTTTTTTTGTTTTTTTTTTGTTTTTCGAGACAGGGTTTCTCTGTGGTTTTTGGAGCCTGTCCTGGAACTAGCTCTTGTAGACCAGGCTGGTCTCGAACTCACAGAGATCTGCCTGCCTCTGCCTCCCAAGTGCTGGGATTAAAGGCGTGCGCCACCACCGCCCGGCTCATAGGTGGTTTTTAAACATAAAGCAAAGAAAGCCAGCCTACAAACCACAATCCCAGAGAACTTAGACAACAATGAGGACACTAGGAGAGACTTACAGAGATCTAATCTACATGGGAAGTAGAAAGTAGAAAAAGACAAGATCTCCTGAGTAAATTGGGAGCATGGGGACCTTGGTGGAGGATTGATGGTGGGGAGGGGAGAGACAGGGAGGGGAGCAGAGAAAAATGTAGAGCTCAATAAATATCAATGAAAAATATTTTTAAAAAATTCATAAAAAAAAACCAATGTTTTAAGTATGTATGCAATTAGAGTCCTAGGTACTATACCACATGCCTTTAATCCCAGCGCTAGGGAGGCAGAGGCAGGTGGATCTCTGAGTTCAAGGCCAGCTCTGGTCTAAGTGAGCTAGTTTCCAGAACAGGCTCCAAAGCTATAGAAAAACCCTGTGTTGAAAAACAAAACAACAAAAAATCTAATGATATCTAGAAATAGATAGTGCATATGCTGTGGTCCAGCACTGGGAAGACTAAGAAGGGTTGCAAATCCAATGCCAGTTAAGCTGCTGAATTAGCAAGACCCTGTCTCAAAGAATAATAACTAAATAAATAAGTAAAATTTAATTTCAGTAGCCATGTATTGCTAATGGCTTATAGCTTTGGGGTGTGTCTGTTTAGTGTCTGTTTACACATGTGATTCTAGTGTAAGAGAGTTTGTGTACAAACTGAAATACTGAATATTCATTATTTATCATGGAAAAGTAGCACTTCGCTACTGGTTTTTCTTACATGCAATAATTAATGGTCTTTTCCCTTCAGCCATGCTTCAGGAAGCACTCACCTGCTTAGCCTATTGCATACTGGCTTGATTCCCAGCAGCCGTTGTCTGGCACCACAAATCTTCATGGCAACAGCAACCACACAAAGGAAACATTAGGGAAATCAGTACCTACTTTCTCCCACCCTCCCCCACCAAAAATTTGACAGCCAACACATTCTTCCCATTTAACAGCTTCCTCCCAGGGGCTGATTTAGGACATGATGTGTTTCTATACCCTAGTGGATTGTGTTATCTGTCCACTATCATATATTTAAATCCTGAAGCCCTAAGGGAAAATTTGAGTCATAGGCTCTTTTGAGTTTCACATTGCAAATTGCAACATAGACCACTAAGCTTCAAGGGTGAGAGACATACTCCTTTATCCTGCCTGTCTCAAACACACACACTCAAACACGCACAACCCCTCTCCCAACATGCACCAGCACACACCAGCAGAGTACAGGGAGACCAGACTGTGGACTTGTGAATAGGTAAAGTTATTTTGAAAATAAAATTCTCGCCGGGCGGTGGTGGCGCACGCCTTTAATCCCAGCACTTGGGAGGCAGAGGCAGGCGGATCTCTGTGAGTTCGAGACCAGCCTGGTCTACAGAGCTAGTTCCAGGACAGGCTCCAAAACCAGAGAAACCCTGTCTTGAAAAACCAAAAAAAAAGAAAAAGAAAAGAAAATTCTCCTTAGATCATGTGGAACACAGGCCTACTTTGTACTAATGTGATTCTTTACAAGTCATTTAGTTCCTGAAGTTTTAAGTGTTCAAGTAAGTGATGCCGAGACTGTAAATAGAATTCTCACATGGCCTGTCATAGCCTAGCCCTGACTTAACTGGAAAGTCAGACCTTGATATTTTCTTGCCCTGCTGATAAGTTCATATTACTAGTCTGTGCTTACTTTCCTTTGCAAATAAAGAGAAAAGGTTGGACTATATTATATTCCTTGTAGCTCTTAATATTTAATTTTCTGTGATAGTTTGTGTAGGACAGAAGAGGGGATAGTCCTTGTCAGTTTTAGACAGGGTTTCTCCGTAGCTTTTGGTTCCTGTCCTGGAACTAGCTCTTCTAGACCAGGCTGGCCTCGAACTCACAGAGATCCACCTGCCTCTGCCTCCCGAGTGCTGGGATTAAAGGCGTGCGCCACCACCACCCGGCTGTCAGTTTTTTTGTAATGAGATCTAGATGTTGAATCCTTTTGTCTTAGTGCTTACACTACAAAAAACAGGTCTTGGCACTGCACCACTCATAAAGCCGCTATAGCAATGATGGGAAGAAGCTATCAACAAACTTGGCAACTAGCTTCTTTCTCAGGGCAGTAGCTTTAAACCAGTTCAGGCCTAGCGTTCCTCCCATACTGCCCATACTGCTGCTACATGTTACTAAGGCTGCTCCTGCTGCTTGAGAAGGGGGGGCATTTTCACTCTTCACTTTCCTTCCTCTCCCTCCCCCTTTTCTTCCTGTGTTTCCCTCTCATCTCCCCCCCTTTCCTTATGCCCTGTCTAAAACAAGAGGCAGTTCTCCACTCCTTCCTTCTGATTCCTATTATCCCTTCTCCCTTAGGCTTTACAGAACAAAGAAATCACAGGGCATCAACTTTATAATTTAGGCAGCTGGAGATAATTTCCCCAGGATAGGGTGGGTAAGTAGCTTATTCCTCCTGGCATGAGACAGCATTGCTAAATGGCCTTACGATATGTCTGCCAAGGCTTAGGCTTTGTTAGGACCACTCAGACCTCTCTGTTCTGAGTTAAATTATAATGAGGAAGCAGACCCATGGACTTTCATAGGGGCAGGATTAGGAAAGCGTGGAAAGTGTGTCATTTTTAGGTCTTGCTAATTGCTTACGGAGTTTTGTTTAATACACTGTCCCAGTGCTTACTCCTACCGGATCCTTTATTTCTTTCAGTTGTTGCCTTCATGGCCTTCTCCATAGCAACAATTTACAGGACAAAAGGGCTAGTAGTAAGACAGCCCCCCCCATTCTGTTCCCATTCCCCAAGTTGTTCTCTGTTTTCTTTTAAGGATATCTTTTCAAAGCCTTTGAAATAATTTTTTACTTCTATTGAGCTCATAGTCATATTAATGTTTGACACTAAAGTAACTGAGAGAATGAATAGCTTGCCCAGATACCCCACTTCTCAGGAAATCACAGACCATTTAACGTTAAAATACTTGAAATAGTGCATTTTATCATTTACCAAATTTCCCTTTGTTTTTCAGTTTTTAGCTATCTCCTTATAATTACATTTTAAAATCTTTTGAATTAGCTATCAAAATGAATAAAGAATGGATGAAAAATTGAACCCCCCTTCCATGTGCTGTTGCATCAGATACTAGACTGTTGTTCTTCTGACCTGCAGGTCGGGCCAGTTGCCTAAAGAATAGAATATATATACAGATCATTGAACTTGCAAAATGAACATACCTGTGTTATCAGATCCTAGATGAAGAAACACGGTTTCGTTAGATACCTCATGTTTCCTCCCATCAGTCTGACTGCTAATGTCATAGGTTAGTGTTGCCCATTTTGGAGTTTACATGCATGAAACCATGGTAGTATATACTTTTTGATGTTGAGCTGCTCATCATTATAGCAGTTCTCAGCCATATTCCATGTAGTTAATTTTTAAGACAGGATCTCATTATGCAGTCCTGGCTGGCCTTGAATTCACCTGCTTTTGCCTATCGAGTTCTGGGTTTAAAGGTATGATCCACCATATCTGACCTATAATTAACTTTTTTATTTTCATTATTTGAGTGTTCCAGTATGTGAATTAAACTTGTTCTATTGTTGATGAACAGCTGAGTTATTTTTAGTTTGGATTTGGATTTGTTATTTAAAAAAAACAATGTTGCACTGGGCAGTGGTGGCACTGTTGGACTAGGGAGGAGTTGCTCCAGACACCATTCACACAGCCTCAATTGATGCAAAAGCAAGAGGATTTTTATTCTGTCATGACAGGGCCCTTCAGGTTCGGGATATGAAGGACATCCGATAGCTGTTACAGTCCATCTTTTAAAGCAAAAAGCCACAGACACAAGGGGGAGACCTGTAGGTTGTTTTCCAACTTACTGGATTGGCATATTCAAAGGGTTACTAGCAGTGATTGGTCTATTCCAGGGCAGGAGAATAGCTGAGTGATCGGGCCTTCCTGACCTTGTTCTAGTGACTAAATCAATACAACAGGAACTGAGTCAACATCTGTGGGTTGTCTTTGCCTCAATTTCCAGAATGGAGTTATGTTTGAAGATTATTCACAAGGACACAGGAGGATAAGCAGTCCAGCATTGGCGGGGGGGGGGGGCAACTGTCCCGTTTCCAAGAGAGAGTGAGTGTAAGGTTTAAGAAAAATGTCTTGGGGTTGAGGGGGCTTACAAATGCATTTAGAGTCTTTCAGCACAAACCTTTATCCCAGCACTTGGAAGGCAGAGGTAGGTGGATCTCTGAGTTTGAGACCAACCTGGTGTACAAGAGTTAGTTCCAGGACAGGCTCCAAAGCTACAGAGAAATTGTCTCCAAAAAAAAAAAATAATAATAATAATAATTTGCAAAAAAATGTTGTGCTGGGCAGTGGTGGTGCCTGCCTTCAATCCCAGCATTTGGGAGGCAGAGGCAATTGTATCTCTATAAGTTCAAAGCCAGCTTGGTCTACAGAATGAATTCCAGGACAGACTCCAAAAAGCTACACAGAGAAACCATTTCTTTAAAAAAAAAAAAAAAAAAAAAGTTGCTATTATTTTTCCCGTACATGTCTTTTAGGGAATATATGTACATATTCCTGGCTACATATACGTAGGAATGGAATTCCTGGGTCAGAAGGTGTACATATAGCTAACTATAATCTATATTGCCAGTTTCCCAAAATAGTCACTCAATTTCCTTTTTTTTTTTAACTTTTTATTTTTTTGGTTTTCAAGACAAGGTTTCTTAGTGTAACTTGCTCTGGCTGTCCTGGACCTCACTTTATAGACCAGACTGACCTCAAGCTTGGAGATCTGCCTGCCTCTGCCTCCCCAGTGCTTTTTTTTTTTATCCTTTTTTTTTATCCTTTTTTTTTTTTTTTTTTTTTTGATTTTTATTGAGCTCTACATTTTTCTCTGCTCCCTTCCCTGCCTCTCCTCTTCCCCCTTCAACCCTCCTGCAAGGTCCCCATGCTCCCAATTTATTCAGGAGATCTTGTCTTTTTCTACTTTCTACTTCCCATGTAGATTAGATCTATGTAAAGTCTCTCTTAGTGTCCTCATTGTTGTCTAAGTTCTCTGGGATTGTGGTTTGTAGGCTGGCTTTCTTTGCTTTATGTTTAAAAACCACCTATGAGTGAGTACATGCGATAATTGTCTTTCTGTATCTGGGTTACCTCACTCAAAATAATGTTTTTTAGCTCCATCCATTTTCCTGCAAAATTCAAGCTGTCGTTATTTTTTTCTGCTGTGTAGTACTCCATTGTGTAAATGTACCACATTTGCCTTATCCATTCTTTGATCGAGGGGCATTTGGGTTGTTTTCAGGTTCTGACTATGACAAACAACGCTACTGTGAACATAGTTGAGCACATGTCCTTGTGGCACGATTGAGCATCCTTTGGATATATACCCAAAAGTGGTATTGCTGGGTCTCGAGGAAGGTTGTTTCCTAATTTTCTGAGAAATCACCACACTGACATCCAAAGGGGTACCAGCTTGCATTCCCACCAGCAATGCAGAAGTGTTCCCTTTTCCCCACAACCTCTCCGGCATAAGTTGTAATCAGTGTTTTTGATCTTGGCCATTCTTACAGGTGTAAGATGGAATCTCAGAGTTGTTTTGATTTGCATTTATCTGATGGTTAAGGATGTTGAACATTTCCTTAAGTGTCTGTCTTTCAGCCATTTTAGATTCTTCTGTTGAGAGTTCTCTGTTTAGGTCTGTACTCCATTTTTTTTATTGGATTATGTGATCTTTTGGTGTCCAATTTCTTGAGTTCTTTGTATATTTTGGAAATCAGCCCTCTGTCTGATGTGGGGTTAGTGAAGATCTTTTCCCATTCTGTAGGCTCTTGTTTTGTCTTGTTGACCTTTGCTTTACAGAAGCTTTCCAGTTTCAGGAGGTCTCATTCATTAGTTGTTTCTCTCAGTGTCTGTGCTGCTGGGGTTATGTTTAGGAAGTGGTCTCCAGTGCCAATGCATTCAAGTGTATTTTCCACTTTCTCTTGTGTGGCTGGCTTTATGTTGAGATCTTTGATCCATTTGGACTTGAGGTTTGTGCATGGGTCTATTTTCATTCTTCTACATGTTGATATTCAGTTATGCCAGCAGCACTTGTTAAATATGCTTTCTTTTTTCCATTTGATGTATTTTGCTTCTTTGTCTCTCCAGTGTTTTTTAACATGCTAGAATGGTGCTGTTTATCCTAGTCAACATTTCTTTGTCCTTTTTCTATAACCCTTGTATATTGAATCCTTCAAGTTGGTGTATATAGTAGCTTCTCAGTAAATTGTTACTTTGGAGTTCCCTGAAGAATAATAAAATCTAGCATCTTTTCTTGTGTTTATTGATCTTTGTAAATTTTCTGTGAAGTTTGACTTAAGTCTTTTGTCGTTTTGGGTATTAGGATTTGTCTTAGTGCTCATGTATAGTTTGTGTATACTGGCTGTGAGTCTGCTCTCAGAAATGTGGTATAAAAACCTTTATGTTTTGCCTTTTCTTAATGTCAATCTTTTCGTGCATATAAACTTCATTTTTATGAAATCTAGTTTGTCTTTACCTTTCCTTTTGTTATTAATCTTTTTGTGTTCTGTGTAACAATTTTGCCTGCTCCAAGATAATATTCTCCTAAGTTTCCTCTGAGGTCCTTGATTTTTTGTAATTTTTTTTTCTTTTTTATTTAGGGTTTGAATTGAGAGTTAAGGTTGTTGTTTTTAATCATGTGGGTATATAATTGATTCTGCACCTTGTAGAAAATGCCCACCACTGCACAGAGGAGTCATGTTTGCCTTTAGTAGGGAAATATTGAGAAGTTATTTCTTGACCCTCTCCTTTGTATTCCTTGTATTATTCATTCTTTCTTGGCTTAACTACACTTTTATAAATCTTAACACTAGTAGTGTATGTAAGTCCTCTCTCTATCTGGGTTATACTTCCTTAAGACCTTCCTGGCTGTTCTTGGCATTAGGCATTTCTGCATAAATGTTAGGGTCATCTTGTGTTTTTTTTTTTTTTAATGGAAAAAAAACTGCTGTGATTTTGGTTGAGATTACATTGAACCCACAGGTTAGTGGAGATGATTCAAAGTTTTATTCTTCAGTACTTAAGCCAGTGTTAGTTACTGAGACAGCTAGACTGATTGTCAGAGCAAGTCACTGATAGCGTTTGGGCAGCTTCACTGGAGCAAGGCATGTGTTAGAAAGCAAGCTTTTCCCACTACTCCCAGTATTCTGAATCAGTAGGTGAAGATGATGGCTATGTTTACTGTGTAGATGCCCTCCACACTAGAACTACAATTTAATGAGGCAGTAAGGCCTAGTTAAGGTGAAATGTGACTGATTTAATTGACATTTGATCTGCCTTTGAGGCTATATTAGTTTTCTAGTACTCCTGAAACAAACCAGTAAAAACCAGCTGACTCAGAACAGCAGTAAAGTGTGCTTTCCATTTTGGAAATTAGAAATCAGAAACACTGTTTGGCGATCCATGATGTTCTTTAACCTATGGAGACATCACTCATTCATACGCTGTCTTGCTTCTGTGTCTGTCTAGAGTCCCTTTTTATACGAAGGTGGTGTCCTACTAAAATTCTAGCATTTGACTATTGGAAGCAGGGCATGTAGATATTTAAAGTAACCCTTAGCTAAATAGTGAATTAAAGGCCAACATGGGCTGTATAAGCTGTCTCAAACAACAAAGATACTATTTTGAGGTACCTTGGATTGAATATTTTTTGGGGGAGAAAGCACAATTTAGTCCATAACAGGAGCCTTGCAGTTGTGGCATCTTCCTTCTGTGTGTGCTATGGGAAGCCGAGGCCCCAGATGGTCTGTCCTCAGACCCCAGCCATTGACTACCTTTCTCTTGGCACATTGCTGCTTCCCTTCCTTGGCACTGAAAGCCACTTAACAAACCTGAACCACGTCGTGCGGTGGTGGCGCACGCCTTTAATCCCAGAACGCGGGAGGCAAAGGCTGGCAGATCTCTTTGAGTTCGAGGCCAGCCTGATCTACAAGAGCTAGTTCCAGGACAGGCTCCAAAGCTACAGAGAAATCCTGTCTCAAAAAGCAGAAAAACAACAACAAAAACCTGAACCTGCCACACAAAAGTTACCAGAAAGAGAAATAGGTTTCAGAAGCTGGCTATTCCTCTCAGCCTTTAGCTGGGAAAAAAAAAAAAATCAATAGAAAGAAGTAGTACTTTGTGTAAGCCAGCCCTAGCCATGTAGTCACCCTGGGCCCTCCTGCTAGATCATAAAGCAGTAAAACTGTGGACAATGCGATTCCATCTCCTTCCCAGGCATGTATTTCCTCAAAGCAGTTGCACTGAAAATTTCTTACTCTATGGGTTTTCAGAGAAAGATTCTAGCTGATAGGATGGCCTCTAGCCATGACTAGAGTATGTTTATCCCTCAGTAAGAGAAACTAGAGGACATGCAGTTTAAGGGTATGTGAACTGATCTGTATTGGACTTCTGCAGAGCTTCCGATAAAAGGCAGAACACTCAGATCTTGAGCCTTCTTCCAGGCTCTTCCTCCATTCCCCACAGATTTTAGATTGTTGTGCTCTGACCTCCCCATAACAGCTCTTCTGCTTCTAAAGTTCTTCAGCCGAAAATGCTCAAGTGAAGATAGTGGTGGCTGTTCGGTATTTTAGGGCCTTCTTTACCTTTTCCAACTTGAGAAGATTCCAGAAATAGGGACTAAGGGGCTTTGTTTTCTGTCAACTCTAAATTTGAAGGTAGACTATGTTAAAGTCTACTATCTTTACCATTTTGTACAGCAGTATTCCCAGATTTTTTTGTATATTAAAATATAGGGTAAAAAAATTAAAAAATAAATAAATAAATAAATAAATAAAATATAGGGGCAGGAATTTTAAAATACTGATGTAAGTTTTACCCAATTAGCCTAAATCAGACTTGTAAGAGTGATCTTAGGTGGTGTTACTGTCTCTAAGATCTTCACGTGCTTCCACTGTTCAGGAAAACTTTGTTATTCCCCCTCCATGAGGTGAGACATTTCTGTAAAAGACTGTCCCAAGTTCCTTCCAGGATCTCCTTGGAGACTTCCTTTAATGATATTAGTAAAGAACTTGTGGAAAGTTCTCTTGGAAAGCTGTCTTCTCTAAAGGAATAGCAGCCATACCTATACTTTTATATTTTTCTAGGTTTGGAAAACCCATATATTTGATTCTCACAGTTAGCGTCATGAGTTGAAATGGATAGATTGCCAGAATAAATGAGATGAAAGTCTAGGAATTTATAGCCTAGCAGCCTGGGGAGTACAGTGCCATCAGTAAAGTGACACCATGAGTGCATGTAAACCAGCATGGTGGCTCCTGAGCCGCAACACCCAAGATTGTTCTCTGGCCCCTATTCACATGTGTACACACATGAACATACACACAGGAAACATTAATAAGTCTTGCTGTACTTACACATAAAGAATTTATAGCATAATAAAAAAAAATCCCTAAATTTGAAACTAGAGTTTGCCCTAAAAGTTAGTGGTTTCTGTCTCTCTCTTTTTTTTTTAATGTATACAGCTAGCCAGAAGAAGGCACCAGACCTCATTACAGATAGTTGTAGGCCACCATGTGGTTGCTGGGAATTGAACTCAGGACCTTTGGAAGAGCAGGCAATGCTCTTAACCACTGAGCCATCTCTCCAGCAGACATGTTTTTTGTTTGTTTGTTTGGTTGGTTGGTTTTTTTTTTTAAATTATTTATTTATTATGTATACAATATTCTGTCTGTGTATGCCTGCAGGCCAGAAGAGGGCACCAGACCCCATTACAGATGGTTGTGAGCCACCATGTGGTTGCTGGGAATTGAACTCAGGACCCTTGGAAGAGCAGGCAATGCTCTTAACCTCTGAGCCATCTCTCCAGCCCTTGGTTGGTTTTTTTAATGTATGGTTTCAGATAAGTGTGTCAGCAGTTCCAAAATGATGAATGTTAATTACTTTTGTGCAAAACTGTTTTTCAAATCTACTCTCTCGTGAATTTCTGGCTATATTTACCCCTTCTTTATATCTTTTCTTTGAATTTTTATTTTGGGAAACAGTGCCCAGAAGTCTGTACAATCTTAAGCTGATCACAGTGGCTCACAACTCTAATGCCAGCATTGAAGATGTTGAGGCAGGAAGGCTGTCAAATATTCTAAGGCAGCTAAATAAACAGAGTAAGTTCACACTACAACCTGTGATAGGGTTAGACCAGATCACAAAAGGGAAGAACAGGGAGAGCGAATGAATGAGGTCAGAAATCTGTGTATTCTCTAATCACATATCAAAGTTGAATATTAGATTAAAACATACCAGAGATAGTTATGGAAAGTAAAGCAGTTCCTACATTCCCCCATTCCGGCTATTGCAGTAGTGGTACCCAGAGTCAGATATCTGACTCCTGAGTTCTAGCCAGTTTCCTTGCACAACTCCTTACTCCAAGCCAAGGCAAGACTGTGAAACTGGATGATCTCCCCCTCTACCTGTTTGCTTGCTTGCTTCCTTGCTTGCTTGTTTTTGGGGTTTTGAGATGGGGTTTCAAACTATGTAGTCCAGGCTGTCCTGGGACTCACTCTGTAGAACAGGCTGGCCTAGAACTCACAGAGATCCATTTGCCTCTGCCACTCGAGTGCTGAGACTAAAGACATGGGTCATTTGTTACTAGTATTGATTGGGAGTAGAGGTTTTTGTTAGACAACCTTTTCCTTTTATTTACCACATCTCTCGACATTGGCAGACAGATATTGGCAGACGATTTTTTAGAAAGAAATTGGAGGGGGCTGGAGAGATACCTCAACAGTTAAGAACATAGTTTCCAGCTGACCTGGGTCCACTTCCCAGCGACCATATAGCAGCTCACAACAGGCAGTATCTAGTTCCTGAGAGTCTGACCCACTCTTCTGGTCTCCAAGGGCACCAGACACACTTGTGGTACATAGACAGACTTGTATTCCTATACACATAAAAAATTAAAAAGAAAAAAAACATTTTTAAGGGATTGAACCAACAGAAACACCATAAGTTTGTTTTTGATCATTGTGTTGTAGATGGAAGGATCTCATTTATAAGTATAAGAGGAGAGTGTATCTTACTAGGAAAGCAAAACTGGTGGCTTTTATAACCTCAAGAGAACAAGAGTGTACTGAACGACAATTTGACACCATTGTAAAAATGTCAGCAACAAGTATTAATGCTCATGGTTAATGTAACATTAATATTGGACATAGTGGTTTGGGTTTCTCTAGCCAAGCTAAGCAAATAGAGCTTTCTAGGGTACCTACCTTTGTTTTGCTCGGGGGGGGGGGGGAGGTTAAAAAAAAAACAAGCCAGGTTTAGTGGCTCTAACCTGCTCTCCTATCCTTTATAAGGCTGAAGCAGAAAGAGTGCATGAGTTCAAAGTGAACCCTATCTTGAAAAAAAAAACCTAAATAAATAGAATCACCCAGAGATGATCACTGTTCCATATGCATCCATTTTTCTTTTAAGCAGATTGGAATCCTTTTCTCTATGCTTTGAGGTCTTTGTTTGTTTAGAGGTATATACCATGAGCATTTTCTCATAAGGTTAAATAGACTCTGATAACATTTTAAGTAACCACATAGCATTCTGTGTTAAGGATTTATTATGATTGGTTTAATTATTGCATTATTTTCTTTTTTAATATACCATCTACAGTTTTCTAGCACTTCAAATTTGAACTTTATGTTTCCTCCCATTTTTATTTATTTATTTAAAGAGTCTTATATAGCCCAGGTTGGCCTTGAACTCAGTATGTAACTGAGGCCAACCTTGAACTGCTGCTGATCTTCACCTCCTGTGCTGGGATAACAGGTTACCTGGTATTGAGTATCAATATCAAGCCCAAGGATGCATACATACTAAGGAAGCATCCTACCCTATGAGCTCCATCCCTTGCCATGCATTTTGTTCCTTATGTCATCAATAGGGACCCCACAGACAAAGAAACACACAATATGTTTTATAATAATAACTCTGCAGCTTTTCCCTTTGCAGAGTTTCTGTTTTCTACTTCTTTTTTCCTCTTTCTATGTTCTATGTGCTTTTGCTTAATGAATATTTCTTTTTTTATTCCTGTGTCTTCTGCTGTGTAGCCTTGCCTTTGCCAGTTATATGCAGTCTTATTGCTGTTGTTTGTTTGCTTTGTTTGTTTTGTTTCTTCCTAGTAGAGAGTCAAACATAAAATCAGTATCCTGCTTCTCTGCCAAAAATAAACCTATGTTAATAGGTGTTATTCAAGCTAGTCCACAACTGTATTCTCTCAGCTGTAATCCAAGTTGAGCCGTGGTGGTACATGCCTTTAATCCCAGCACTCGGGAGGCAGAGGAGGGCAGATCTCTGTGAGTTCAAGACCAGCATGGTCTGCAGAGCAAGTTCCAGGACAGGTTCCAAAGCTACACAGAGAAACCCCTATTGGGGTGGGGGGTGACTAGGTCAGCAGTAATCCAGAATATGTAGTGTTTGACACCAAGCAATAATGAACTCTTACGATCTGAGAAAGTATGTTTTTACCTTGTACGTTAAAAATACAGCCTGTGCACACGTATGAAGGTTAAGGAGAACATCAAGTTGTCCTGCTGTCTCAGTCTACACCTTATGACCTTGAGTAGGTTCCTCACTGAACCTAGAATAGGGCTGACAGCCAGCAAGCCCTAGCATTCCTCCTAGTGCTGGCATGTGTTATAGTCATGCTTGGCTTCTTATGTGGGTGTTGGAATCCAAACTCTTGTCTTCATGCTTAACAGCAGGCACTCTTACTCAACCAGCTCTCAAACCACACCTCCATAGCCACAAACTATGGCTAGAAACTCATTACTTAATGATTATTAAATGATGACTGTAGATAATTACAAACTAGGTATATAAATTAGCACTATAGATTGTTCAGTCCCCAGGACCCACGTAGTAGAAGGAGAGAACTGACTCCTGACCACACAGACACACACACACGAAATCCAGGCATTATGGTACAAACCTATAATCACAATACTTGGGATATGAGAGCAGAAGGATTGGAACTTTGAGGCCAGCCTTGGCTACATAGCAAGCTCAAGGCTAGCTACAGAGCAGAGATCTGAGGCCTGTAGAACATGGGTTAAGTGAGTATGCAGTATAGAAGCTGAAAGTAGCCTGTATCTTTAAACATTAACAAAAGTTTTTTTGTTTTTTTGTTTTAAATAAAAAAAAAACATGGCTGAGGATCAGCTGTTTGGGTCTGTTTGTGAGCCATCAGTACAAAAGTCAAAATCTTTATCTTAGGGGCTAAAGAGATGACTCACTCACTGACCTTGCAGAGAACAAGGACTCATTCCTAGCACCGACAGGGCAATTTAAACTGTCCACAACTCCAATTCCAGGGATGATCTTCTGGACTTTATGGTCACCAATTATGCAATACATATACATGCATGTAGGCAAAACACTCCTAAACATAAAATAAAAACAAATCACCTGGCAGGATGGTGCATACCTTTAATCCCAGCATTAGAGAGACAGTTGAATCTCTGAATTCAAGGCCTGCCCGGTCTGTAATGAGGTTCAGGCCAGCCAGTGCTACATACTGAAACCTTGCCTCAAAACACAAGTTTTTATTCTCTGTGACTTATCTGAATGCAGCAGCCCCAAATCTGTAGCAACTAACAAGAATTTGTTTAAAGTTAGTGCTTGAGGAAACTCTGGAGAGAGCCTCTTCCCTGTGTTGACAGCTCCAGCCCACCACAACATGGTCTCTTTTTGTCTGTTGTCTCACTTACACCCTTTGGGATTTTCTAAATCCTCTCCTCTTTCCCTGGTCTGCACAGACCATGACTACCACAATACACAGAGCCGGGCGATGGTGGCGCACGCCTTTAATCCCAGCACTCTGGAGGCAGAGGCAGGCGGATCTCTGTGAGTTCGAGACCAGCCTGGTCTACAGAGCTAGTTCCAGGACAGGCTCCAAAATCACAGAGAAACCCTGTCTCGGAAAAAAAAAAAAATACACAAAATATGGTTTGGGTTTTGTTGTGGTTTTGGTTTTTCGAAACAGGGTTTCTCTCAGATTCACCTGCCTCTGCCTCCCAAATGCTGAGATTAAAGGCGTGTGCCACTGGCACATGACTTGGTTTGAGGATTTTGATATTAAGGATAAAAAGCCCAGGGCCTTGTGCATGCTAAACCCTTGCTCTCAGCTATGACCCAAACTCCTTTGCATATTTGAGTTGGGTAGGCGGGGGTTGATGTTTTGAGGGACTGTTTTAATTTTAGTTTTTGTTTTAGATAAAGGCCTCCTTGGCTGGGCGGTGGTGGTGCACACCTTTAATCCCAACACTCAGGAGTCAGAGATGGTGTTTCTCTTTGAGTTCGAGGCCATCCTGGTCTACAAGAGTTAGCTCCAGGACAGCCAGGACTGTTACACAGAGAAACCCTGTCTCATAAAAAGGCCAACATCCTGTTGTATGTTTTATAGGCAGACCTTGAACTGCTGGGTTTACATGATACTTCTGCTGCAGCCTCCTAACAGTGGGACTAATGCATGACATTGCATCTAGCCAGTGGGTTTTATGGTTGGTTGGTCAGTCTTAACAATGATTTTATGTTTCTTCATTCTCTACCTTGAAAATTTCAATTCAGTAATCATGTATCTGTGTTGTGTTTTGAATCTCCACGTAGTACTTGGTACAATGATGAAACATAAATAATCACTTATGTTGACTAGTTGCTTGAGAGCAGTGTTTGAAGTAGATGAATCTGACAATAGCTCACTAACTATATTAATAGAACTGAAACCTGGAATCTTTAGTAAAGGCAGTCTAATTCAAAGATGTTGAAATAGTCATTAGGTGCGTTAACGAGGGCTTGACTCCCAATGGTTGTATAGAGATGGAATAGAAGACATTATTGAGAAATTACAGTGTCAGAGTAGATAGGCCAGTGTGACTGGCTCTTACCCAAATAGCGCAGAAATCCCGTTCTTTTTCCTTATTTTCAGCCCGTATTTCCACTGTGTCAAGCCCCAAATTCCCTGCTTTCTAGCTTACATGATCATCAGTTGCTCCTCTTTAGGAGCTGGACTTGTAACAGGCCAGTTAAGGGTGTGGCTCAGTGTACAGTGTTTGCTCAATGGGAATAAATCTGAATTTGGTGCCTTGCACATATACCCCCAGAAGTGGGGGAGGAGATGAGGAAGAGATGGTGGAGGCAGAGTGAAGAAAGGAGTTAATTCTTTTAATAGGAAAACTGCACAACTGAAAAATACCCAATTTCAAGTTCAGGAAGTGAGCCTTCCCCAAAAGAATAACATGTAAAGTGACAGAACAGGACACATGACACCTCCTGGCTTCTGCAAGTGGATACAGATGTGCATATACCACCCAGACACACTAAAATAAGAATAAGTCATTCATGGAGGCACACAACTCTAATCTCGGTATGTAAGAGGCAGAGGCAGGTAGATCTCTATATGACCAGATCTGCATAGTGAGCTCCAAGCTAGGTAGGGCTGTGCATTGAGACTATCTCAAAAAATAAATGAATAGGAGCTAGAGAGATAGCTTAGTGATTAAGAGCTCTTCCTGCTCTTGCTGTGAACCTGTACCTACATGGTGGTTCACAACTGTCTGTAACTTCACTTCCAGATGACCCAGTGGGCACCAGACATGTATGTAATGCACATACATGCAGGCAAAAGACATAAAATCTTTAAAAATACCTAAAAAGAGAAGTGAGCGCCTTGGCACCTTCTGTGTGTCTGACTCAGTCAAGGTGATGATGACTGCATGGAGAGACAGAAAACACAGAATTGTTGTCTGTGAACACTGAAAAATAGGAGCCCTTCAAAAACAGAGACCCATTTTTCTTGCTTTTTACTGCCCTAAAGTGTGTGCCTTTTGGAGAAAGTGGGTCTGCAAAGGGTTATTTTTTGCCTTTCCTTCCTTTCCTTTCCAGCTGTCTCAACTCAGAACCTCGTAGGAAGACTGTTACACTTCAGCAAATGTGTTTCCTGTGACATTTCAACAAGCCTCCGTTTTGTCTTTCCGTGTTAGAAGTGTTCCTCTTCCCCTCTCCATTGCCAGCTCTCTTGTCTCCCTTTAGCTCATTCAGTACTGCTAAGTTTGCCGAGTATGACAGAGGAAGAACTCATATTTATAAACATGTGTTCCACCCAGCTGTTTCAAAAATAGAAATAGCATCCATCTCCTGTGTCTGTTCTCTCTGTGTAACTGTGCTCGTCCACCTTTATAAATGTGTCCCGTCTCTGGTCTGTTGTTGTCATTGTTGTTGGGTCTCCCTATGTAGCCCTAGCTGTCCTGGAACTCAGAGAGCTGACTGCCTTTGCCTCTGTAGGGACTAAAGGTGTGCACCATCACCTCAGGCACTATTCTTGTTTAAACTATGCAGAGCAGTTTATCACTAACACTCTGCTAATACAAAAAAAAAAAAATAGCTCAATTACTTTCTTAGAAAGTAATCTATTTCCTTAAGAAGCCCGGGTCTTGGAACAGGGTAGGAATCCTTCCCTTTGGACACCTGTTTGCAGACTTACATGTCATTGATCGTAAGTGAAGGAGAGATAAAAGGGTAGTCTAAGAAAATAGTGTGAGAATAAGAATCCATTAGGGATAGCCTAGAATCCGAAAGATCTGACTTCTGCTAATCTTTCAATAAATTATTTACCCTTTCTGGCCAGGCAGTGGTGGTGCATGCCTTTAATCCCAGCACTCAGGAGCCAGAGACAGAATTGTCTCTGTTACTTCCAGGACCACCTGGTCTACAGAGAGAGTTCCAGGACAGCCAGGGCTACACAAAGAAACACTGTTTTGGGAAAAAGGAATTATTTACCCTTTCTGGACTTTGACTTCTGATTTCATTTCTGTTGTTTTATTGTAGGCATTGTTTCCTCTAATGGAGAATGACCTTGACCTTATTTATTATATTTTTATTTATTGTGTACACGTATCTGCCTCAGCTCACACGTGGAAGTCAGAGCACAGTTTGAACTAGTTGGTTTTTCTTCTTCCACCATGTGAGTCTCAGGTTTGACAGCAAGTGCCTTTACTCAGCAGCCAAAACTACTACTATGACTTTTGGGGCTGGGAATAGTCCTGACTGTCCTAGAACTCACAGAGCTCCTCCTGTTTCTGTCTCTCAAGTGCTGAGATTAAAGGTATGCACTGTCACACCCAGCTTTCTCTTTTTTTTTTTTTTTATTACATTTTTATTTATTCTGATTTCCAACACTGGATTGTAGTAACACATGCCTGTAATTTCTACACTTGGAGGTGAGGCAAGAGTATAAATTCAAGGTTATCCTTTACTTCTTGGCTATATACTAAACAAGTATGAGTTTAAGACCTTGTCTCAAAAACAAAACTATTAAGAAACATAACAATGCAAAAGTAAATAATTCCTACATATCATTAACTGCCATCAGTAAATGACCTGTTGAGGAAATAAGTCGTACTCCAGGATATTAAAAGTTACAATTAAGAAAGAGAATAGTGGGGCTCAACTGTTAAGAGCACTGGCTGCTCTTGCAGAGGACCTGCTCCTAAGTGTTACATCACACATGCCATGTCTTACTGAGGGATAACAAATGAGTACGTTCTCTCTGAAGCAATTTGGCGGTATTCTTCCAAGCTCCCAATAAACGTGCCCTGTGATTAGCAATTTTACTTCCCTTACAGACATACCTGTGTTAAACAAAGCTGAATCATTTATTCAAGGATATCCTTTGCTCTTTATTTGTAATAACAGAAGAATGGAACAACCTTTTTGTCTGCTTGAATGCAGCCACTGGGAGGAAATATTGTAATTTCAGGACTCAGATGGCAGAGGTATGAGGATAGGGAATTCATGGTTAGCGTGGGTAGGTTTGATCCTTAGAACCTAGTAGAGAATTAACTCATTTGACTTATTCTGTGACTTCCAAATGCACACTCTAGCACATGCAAACACACACAAATAAACAAATGGTTTAAAATGAAGTATCCCTCCTATCATTGTTCATTAGCCTTCAAGTTCCCTACTTAGAAATATTCAAGGATAGTCCTGCAAGATTTTTCAGTGGGTAAAGATGCCTGCAACCAAGCCTGGTGACCTGTGCTCAATCCACGGGACCTACATGATAGAATGAGAGAACTGATTGCTGCAAATTGTCCTCAGTCCTCTCCATGTACTCCATGTGCACCCTTATCTCTCCAAATATATACTATATATACAAATAGATAATATATAATGAAAAATATATATGCTGCCTTAAATGATACCACTATATCACACTGTTTCTCATACTGCTGTCTCTCATGTATATAATATTTTCAGATCAGCACATGGAGAATCACTTTCTCTCTTTCTGTCTTTGATCATTCTCCTTTCGGAAGAACTAGGAATTATATCCAGGGCTGTGTTAGTACCAGGGAAGCACTGTCCCATTGAGCTACATCCCTAGCTCGTTGTGCACATGTGCTTGCTTCTGTCTGTCTGTCTGTCTATCTATCTATCTCTGGTTTTGGTTTTCAAGATAATTTCTCTGTGTTGCCCAGGCTGTCCTGGAGCTCACTCTGTAAATCAGATTGGTCTTGAACTCCCCTGACCATCCTGTCTCCACCCCACAAATGTCAGTACCATGGTGTGTACTTCCATGCCCAGATTTCAGTGTTTTTCAGATTTTTAATACTCTTTTTGAATTTAGAAATATTGTCAAGTCACATATCCAAAAGCTTTTTTTCCCCTTTTGTGTGTGTGTGTGGGGGGGGGACGACCAGGGTGTCCTGTATCCTCAGCTGGCCTTGAGCTAGCTGTATAATTGAGGATTACTTTGAATTTACATTGCTCCTAATTCTACCTTTCAAGTGCTTTGGTTACAGGTTTCTGCCACAATACTCAACTTTATATAGTACTAGAGATTGAGCTAGGGTTTTATGTGTGCTAGACAAGCACTCTGCCAAGTGAACCATAGCCCCATCCTTCAGTTCTTCTTTTAATAAAATGAACAACGTGTCTAAATAATTACTTTAACATCACTTAAGAGTGAGGCTGGAGAGAAAGCTCAGTGGTTAAGAGAAAAAAACATACATACTGTTCTTCTAGAGGACTAAGTTCAGTTCCCAACACCCATAGCTTCATCAGGCATCTGCAGTCACATGCACAGACACACTCATAGAAACATAATTTAAAATAATAAAAAAATAGCCAAACAACCTAAGCTGTACACCCCCCCAAAGGTCTAAATTATGGTTTAGTCATGCACTGAAATACTTGAACTCAGTTAAAGTAATAAATGTATTAAGTCAGGCATGGTAGCACATACATATAAACCCAAGTAGGGGCAGAAGGATCAGGAGTTCAAAGCTATCCTTGGCTAGATAGTTTGAGGCTAATTCTGACTATATAGCAAGATACTGTCTTAACAAAAACTGGGGAGAACTGACAGTGTAACTTAGTCAGTAGAATGTTTGTCCAATATGAATAAAACCCAAGTTCAGTCCTGAGCACTACATAAATCTGGGTGTGTAGGGGCCTTCTTGTAATCCCAACACTCAGAAGTAGTGGAAGGAGACTCGAGCTCAAGGTCGCCCTCAGTTATATAGCAAATTTAAGGATAGCCTAAGACCCATAATACTATTTCAAAAAAACAAAAAATGTCTTGAGCCAGGCGGTGGTGGCGCTCGCCTTTAATCCTAGCACTCGTGAAGCAGAGGCAGGTGGATCTCTGTGAGTTCGAGGCCAGCCTGGTTTACAAGAGCTAGTTCCAGGGCAGGCTCCAAAGCTACAGAGAAACCCTGTCTTGGGGGGGGGGGGGGGAGTCTTGATCAGGCTACAAAATCTTTTGAACTATTGCCCATCTGTAGGCAATTCCCATGGAACTATTCTAGTCCAGTCATATGTGCCCATTGGTACCAAAGCACCACTAAACTTTCATAGGAAAAGTCAGAGAACTGCTCAGATGAAGTCTTTGCAGTGACCAGCAAATTTGTCTCATCCATACTATCTTCTTTTTTTCAGGGATGTTGGTGGTAAATGTGACATGGAGGAACAAGACATACGTCGGTACACTTCTTGACTGCACAAGGCATGATTGGGCACCCCCAAGGTGAGCACGTACAGATATCTAGTTTATATTAGTCTGATCCCCATATTATTAATGAATTGTTACATCTTCATCTTATTAGAGTTGGCCCTATTGGCCTCGAACTCAAGCTTCCTGAGCCACCACACAGAGTATATCCACCTGTCCCCCTCCCCCACTTCATTTTGTAACCCAGGCTTTCTTGGAACTCACTCTGTAGGCCAGACTGCCTCAAATCTGAGGTGAGCATCTTACCTCATCCTTCTAGGTGCTAGGATTACAGGTATTTGTCTGAGTCGCTTTGCCTGGCCTTATTTTCAAGTTGCAGTTTGATTTTTAAATTAAAATTTCAAGCCAGCCATGGTGCTATGTATCTGTAATCCCAGCCCTTGGTGGATACAGAAGGTCAGGATTTCAAAGCCAGTTTCAGCTATGTAGGGAGTTTGAGGTTAACTTAGGCTACATGCCTTATTTCCAAAATGTATGTGATAAGATTAACATTTTGAGGTTGAGATACTGCGTGAGACTTAGAGATTCACTCTTGACAGCATCACAAATAAAAACACAATAAAAACCACTAATATTTCAATGCCTTTTTATACCTTATTCCTAATGTTATTACCCAGTGTATTAGGGCTTGAGAAGCCTAAAATATGGTGGAATGGGCCAGAACTGTTATGCAAATGACACCTAGGAGGCCACCACTCAATATAGTTTCCATACACGTTCCTAAAAGTAACCATAGTCAATAAAATGGAAGCTGGACAGGAGAATTGGTGCAAGTTGGAGGTCAACTTTGACTACTTAGTGAGTTCCGTACCAGGGCTTGAAAAAAAAAAAAAACAAAGCTGAGTGTAGTGGCTCTTGCTGGAAGGCCCTGCCTCACAGAAACACAAACAAATACGTTTCCCCCTTACTAATATCCTATCCTATTTGTCTTTTGCCAAGGTTCTGTGACTCTCCCACCAGTGACTTGGAAATGCGTAATGGTCGAGGAAGAGGCAAACGCATGCGTCCCAACAGTAACACGCCTGTCAATGAGACAGCCACAGCCTCTGACAGCAAAGGAACCAGCAACAACAGCAAAACGCGAGCAGGAGCCAACAGCAAAGGCCGTCGAGGCAGCCAGACCTCTTCAGAGCATCGCCCACCTGCCAGTAGCACCTCTGAGGATGTCAAGGCCAGCCCTTCCTCAGCTAATAAGCGGAAAAACAAACCTCTTTCAGATATGGAGCTAAATTCTAGCTCAGAGGACTCCAAAGGGAGCAAGCGTGTTCGCACAAATTCCATGGGCTCAGCCACCGGGCCCCTACCCGGGACCAAGGTGGAGCCCAATGTCATGGACAGAAATTGTCCCTCTCCGGTCCTGATTGACTGTCCCCACCCAAACTGCAACAAAAAGTACAAGCACATTAATGGACTTAAGTACCACCAAGCTCATGCCCACACGGATGATGACAGCAAACCAGAAGCTGATGGAGACAGTGAGTACGGAGAAGAGCCCACCCTCCATGCAGACCTCAGCAGCTGCAATGGGGCAACTGTTTCACAGAAAGGATCCTTGTCCCCTGCCCGCTCAGCTACCCCCAAAGTTCGACTTGTTGAGCCTCATAGCCCTTCACCTTCAAGCAAATTCAGCACAAAAGGCCTCTGTAAGAAAAAAATGAGTGGGGAGGGAGACACAGACCTTGGGGCCTTATCCAATGATGGCTCTGACGATGGACCCTCAGTAATGGATGAAACAAGCAACGATGCCTTTGACTCTTTGGAAAGGAAGTGTATGGAAAAAGAAAAATGTAAAAAGACCTCCAGTTTGAAACCTGAAAAGATTCCATCCAAGAGCTTAAAATCAGCCCGGCCCATTGCCCCTGCTATACCCCCACAACAGATCTACACTTTCCAGACAGCCACCTTCACCGCAGCAAGCCCAGGCTCCTCCTCGGGTTTGACCACCACAGTGGTCCAAGCAATGCCCAACAGTCCCCAACTCAAGCCCATTCAGCCCAAGCCCACTGTTATGGGAGAACCTTTCACAGTCAACCCTGCCTTGACCCCTGCCAAGGACAAGAAAAAGAAAGACAAAAAAAAGAAGGAATCATCAAAGGAACTTGAAAGTCCTCTGACCCCTGGGAAGGTGTGCCGAGCAGAAGAAGGTAAAAGCCCATTCAGAGAATCATCAGGAGATGGAATAAAAATGGAGGGGCTTCTGAATGGTTCCTCAGACTCCCATCAAAGCCGGTTAGCAAGCATCAAGGCTGAAGCTGATAAGATTTACAGTTTTACAGACAATGCTCCCAGCCCTTCAATTGGAGGCAGCAGCCGCCTAGATAATACTACCCCAACCCAACCCCTAACTCCCCTACACGTAGTCACCCAGAATGGTGCTGAAGCCAGTTCAGTCAAAACTAATAGTCCTGCCTACTCTGATATCTCTGATGCTGGGGAGGATGGGGAGGGCAAGGTAGACAGTGTCAAGTCTAAGGACGCTGAACAGCTGGTTAAAGAAGGGGCTAAGAAAACACTTTTCCCCCCTCAGCCACAGAGCAAAGACTCACCATATTATCAAGGCTTTGAAAGTTACTATTCTCCAGGTTATGCACAGTCCAGCCCAGGGGCTCTCAACTCAAGCAGCCAGTCAGGAATAGAGGGCCAGGCTCTAAAGACAAAAAAGGATGAGGAGCCCGAGAGCATAGAAGGGAAAGTGAAGAATGATGTCTGTGAGGAAAAGAAACCTGAGCTGAGCAGTTCCAGTCAGCAGCCCTCGGTCATCCAGCAAAGACCCAACATGTACATGCAGTCCCTGTACTATAACCAATATGCCTACGTGCCTCCATATGGCTACAGCGACCAGAGCTACCACACCCACCTCCTGAGCACCAGCACAGCTTATCGACAGCAGTATGAAGAACAGCAGAAGCGCCAGAGCTTGGAGCAGCAGCAGCAGCAGCGGGGACTGGACAAGAAGACAGAGATGGGCCTGAAAGAGCGGGACACATCACTCAAGGAAGAGTGGAAGCAAAAGCCATCGATTCCACCAACTCTCGCCAAGGCTCCCAGCCTGACAGACCTGGTGAAGTCAGGGCCAGGCAAGGCCAAGGAGCCAGGGGCTGATCCTGCCAAGTCTGTCATCATTCCCAAATTAGATGACTCATCAAAACTCCCCAGCCAGGCCCCTGAAGGCCTTAAAGGGAAGCTGGGTGAGGCCAGCCACCTAGGCAAGGAGTCCTCTGAGGCTAAGACAGGCACTGAGTGTGGCCGACAGGCAGAGGTGGATCCAATACTCTGGTACCGACAGGTAACTGTTGTGTGTAAGCAAGTGGAGACACTAATAAACTTTCTGGCCCCACAGATCAACACTGTCTTGTGTAGGGTTCCATAGAATTGAGACTAGCAGGAGAATTGTATAATTTTAGGAATTCTGTATATTTTAATTTTTTTTTTTTAGGTATTTTTCCTGCTTAAAAGGTATTTTCCCCTAAATGGGAAAGAAGGACTAATAAGACGGTTTATTTTGTCTAGAATTAGTTGAACCTTCCCTAGCAGAGCCAGGACAAGAACTTGGGCATCTTGATTCCTGGCCCAATGTTCTACTGTATGATTCCTTTGGGATGAAAGCATATAGTATTCAGCTAACAGGTTTCTTTAAAAGGACTTTATGGTGTCAACTATGATGCACATGTCTATAATCTTAGTACTTGAAAGACTAAAAGCAGATTGTCATGAGTTTATAGCCACACTGAGCTACATAGTAAGTTGAAGGTCAGCCTGCACTACATAGCAAGACCCTGTTCTCTAAATAAATAAATAAATAACATTTAAAAATTAAAACCAATGAGACTAAAGAGCTGGCTCCATGGCTAAGAGTACTTGCTGTTCTTCAGAGGACCCAATTTTACTTCCTAATACCAGCATCAGATGGCTTACAACCTGTGACTCCAGCTCCAGGGAATCTGATGCTCTCTTCTGGTCTCTGCAGGTACCCACCCACACCTGTTGCAGACATTCACACAGGAGACTTAGAATGTCTTCCCTTTCCTCTTTGTCAGTTCTACTCTTCCTGATAAGAGCCATAGTGATAACTTTGCAAAACAGAAGTTCTATTCCTGGAGTCATTTGCCCCAGAAATCTTACTCACGGAAGGAGCTCTACCTTTTCTCTCCCAAATCTTGTTTCCTTTGAATTGAGAAGGTGTTTTGCTTTGTTTTGTAGTGACAGGGTCTCACTGTGTATTCCTTGCTGTCTTAGAACTCTTTGTAAACTAGGCTGGCCTCAAACTTGCAGAGATCTATCCGCCTCTGCCTCCCCAGTGTTGGAACTGTTTTTTTTTTTTTTTTTTTGGTTTTTCGAGACAGGGTTTCTCTGTAGCTTTGGTGCCTGTCCTGGAACTAGCTCTTGTAGACCAGGCTGGCCTCGAACTCACAGAGATCCGCCTGCCTCTGCCTCCCGAGTGCTGGGATTAAAGGCGTGCGCCACCACCGCCCGGCTAACTGTTTTTTAAACAAAATTGGTAGAAGCCAAGATCTCACTCTGCCTTGTGCTGTAATAGTCTGTTCCAGGGTTTCTGCTGGGACCTTGGGTCTGAAAAGGATCTTTTGGGTGTAACACCACTCAGCACTTGCTCTCTGTGTAGCTCTGAGACTCAACACTTATTCTGTGGTTTTTGCAGGAGACAGAGCCCCGAATGTGGACATATGTTTATCCTGCCAAATACTCAGACATCAAGTCAGAGGATGATCGGTGGAAAGAGGAGCGGGACCGAAAATTAAAGGAGGAAAGGAGTCGGAGTAAGGACTCTGTTCCCAAAGAAGATGGGAAAGAAAGCACAAATACTGACTGCAAGCTACCCGCATCTGAGGAGTCCCGCCTTGGGAGCAAGGAGCCCCGGCCAAGTGTCCATGTGCCTGTATCCTCTCCGCTCACCCAGCACCAGTCCTACATCCCTTACATGCATGGTTACTCTTACAGCCAGTCGTATGATCCCAACCACCCCAGCTATCGGGGCATGCCTGCTGTGATGATGCAGAACTACCCAGGTACAGTACCCAGTGCTGGCTGTGCTGTTCTTGGGGAAGGGAGATGAAGCAATTTTCAAATCCAGGGCTTTGTTGCTCTGACTTGGATGACAGTCCTTTTATTTTCAATGTGTACATGCTGTGAAATTGTCACTCTAACCTTAAATGACCCTGATTATAGTCAGAAAAAAACACCTCCCTTGTTCCAGCTAAGGTTGTCTCTACTGTCAGCTTTTCTCTAGTCTTAGTGGTAAAACTACTGTGCACCACAGCCAGCTTTTCTCTGCTGGAATTTCTTTCGACATGCACTCTGATTTCTGCTGTATGCAAGGCACTGTGGGGAATACTAAAGAAATAGAAGAGACCAGTTTCCTCCACTTAAGAACTTCACAGCTTAATACAGCAGGAGCAATACATGTGACAAGTAAGATTCCAACCAGAACAATGCAGGTATTCATCTTTGAGGCTGTGCTCAGCTGTGAGATCAGAAAGCTGTCAGGTATGCAGATAGCATTTTGAAGTCAGTTGGGGGGAATGTCTAGTAGGTTCAGCTTGAGAAAAATTGAGTTCTCAGTGGGTCAAGGTTTAAATGTTTTTTTAACTTGTTAGAAAAAAAATGCTCGTATTCAACTCTGCTCACTAATTTCTGTTGCCTGGAAAGCTAGGTAGGATTCCTCCAGGATGGAAGGGAACTTCAGATTTTGTTGTTGTTGTTGTTGTTTTGTTTGTAGGGTGTTTTGAAGTTGGGGAGGGGGGTTGTTATTTTTATTTTCCTAAGACAGAATTTCAATCTGTAGCCCTGGCTGGCCTGGAACTCACTGTGTAAAACAACTGGCCTCTAACTCATAGAGATCTACCTGCCTCTCTCGTCAGTGCTGGGATTGCAAGAGCATGTGCCATCATGCCTGGGCATGATGTAGTCTTTAAGTACACACACTCAGAGTTCACTGATCAAATCAGGGTGAATGATATTTCCCACGTTTGGAGCCTTTGTCGTCTTCTCTTCTAGCACTTCATGGAATATGTAATAGGTTTTCATGAATTGTAGCCACTTGACTGTGCTGCCGTATAAGAGAGTTAATGCCCTCTGTGTTTGGACATCTGTAATCCAACCTGCCCTGCCCTGCCCTGCCCTGCCCCGCCTCGCCTGAGTTTCTGGTTATCGCTGTTTTCCATTTAGATCTGCTGAGCACTCACTTCTTATGCTCCCATCCTCCCAGAGCCTGTAGTCTTGACATTCAGCTGGCTTTATTATAAGATAAACTCTAAATACAAGTAAGCTTTTCAAACAGATACAGATCATCTCACCCTTGTGATACCCCTTACCATCTCTATAAAATAAAAGCGTTCCATCTGTTGAGGCTTGCTCTGATTCAAGCACTGTCTTGAATTTTTTTTCTTTCTTTCTTTCTTTCTTTCTTTCTTTCTTTCTTTCTTTCTTTCTTCTTCTTCTTCTTCTTCTTCTTCTTCTTCTTCTTCTTCTTCTTCTTCTTCTTCTTCTTCTTCTTCTTCTTCTCCTTCTTCTTCTTCTTCTTGTCTTGAATTATTTATCCACATTTTTGCTTATTCTGGTGTTTTTGTTGTTGAGACAGGGTCTTGTTATGTAGCCCTGACAAGCCTATAATTAACTATGTAGTGTAGGCTAGCCTCCAACTTTCCTCTTTCTTCTTGCCTCTACTCCCAAGTACTGAAATTACAAGCATGTGCCACCACCCCCAGCTTTTGTATATTCTTATGCATATGCATGTGTGTAAAGGTCAGAGGTCAATATCACTTTCTTCAATTGCTCTCAAACTTAGTTTTTGAAACAAGGACCTCTCATTGAACCTGGAACTTCCTGATTATGGTAGACTGACTTGCCAGTGAGCCCCAGGGATTCTCCTGTGTACCTTCACAGGGTTACAGTTATAGGTACATGTGCCTGGTTTTTATGTAGGTCCTAGTGATCTGAAGTTTGGTCCTCAAACTGAACTATTGGAAGCACTTCAGACTGACTGAACTGTCTCCTCTAACCCCAGTTGTTTTATTTTTGTTTGTTTGTTTGTTTTGATGTTTATTTCACGTGTGTCCCCTGCCCACACCATTAATCTGTGAAGGTCAGAACAGCTTGCCAGAGGCAGTTCTTTCCTTCTACTGCGTTGGTGTCAAGGACCAGATTTAGGTTGTCAGCTTTGGTAGCAGGTGCCTTTACCTACTGAGCCCTCTGTGGGTCTTGTTTTGTTTTTTAAAGATTTAAAAAAAAAATTTGTGTATGAATGTTTGCCTGCCACATACATGCCTGATACTCAAGAAGGCCAGAAAAGCTGCTATGTCCCCTGGAACAAGGGTTACAAACAGCTGTGAGCTGCCATGTGGGTGCTAGAAATGAAACCTGTGTCTTTTGCAATAACAGAAAATATTCTTAACGACTGATCCATCTCTCCAGCCCCCCTTTGTTTTTTAGGACAGTCTGGCCACGTAACCCAGACTGATCTTGAACTCACCTTCCTGCCTTAGCCTTCTCAGTGCTAGAAGTTTCACATTGCTTATTTGTGAAAGGACTTTGCTGTGTACTCTGAACTAGAATTTACTGTGTAGTGCAGGCTAGCTGCCTTAAAACAATCCTCTTACCTTTGCCTCCTAAGTACTGGGAGTAGAGTACTTGGCTCATGTTACCTTTTTGTATTGGTTTCTTTTATTTATTTTTTCAGGGAAGAGTGCAAATGTGTGGATCTATGATAGTGCAGATGTGTGTGTGTATGTGCAATACGTGCATGTAAGCAGTGTCAGCAGACACCAGAAGATGAGTTACAGACAGCCACCTGATGTGGGTGCTGGGATCTGAACCCAAGCCCTCTGGCAGAATGAATGTTCTTAACCACTGAGCCACCTCTCCAGCACCACCACTACTACCACCACCCCTTTTTGTTTTGTTTTGTGTTTTGTTCTTCAAGACAGGGTCAGTCTTTGTAGCATTGACTATCTTGGAACTCACTCTATAGACCAGGCTGGTATTGAACTCACAGAGATCTGTCTGCCTCTGATCAAGAGTGCTGAATTAAAACCATGCATCACCACACCTGGCCTAAAGAAAAAGGAGGTCTGAGTTCAAGGCCAGCCTGGTCTACAAGAGCTAGTTACAGGGCAGGCTCCAGAGAAACCTTGTCTAGAAAAATAAAAATAAAAAAGAAGAAGAAGGGAGCTGGAGAGATGGTTCAGAGGTTAAGAGCATTGCCTGCTCTTCCAAAGGTCCTGAGTTCAATTCCCAGCAACCACATGGTGGCTCACAACCATCTGTAATGGGGGTCTAGTGCCCTCTACTGGCCTGCAGACATACACACAGACAGAATATTGTATACATGATAAATAAATATTTAAAAAAAAAAGAAGAAGAAGCACTATGTAACCCTGACTGGCTTGGAACTTTATATAGACCAGACTGGCTTCATCACATAGCTCTACCTGCCTCTGCCCTCATGTGTGATGGGATCAAACTTAGTTCATCAGGCCTGGCTACAAGTGTTTTTACCCATTGAGCCATCACAGTGGCCCTTGTTTTGTTTTTGGAGGGGGACAGGATCTTATGTAGTCTAGGCTGGCATTTAACTCACAGTTAACTCTGCCCCAACCACCACACTATTGGGATTACAGATGTGTGCTGATATATTCATTTTGATGATAAAGAAACTTCCACTCGTCCGGCGATGGTGGCACACACCTTTAATCCTAGCACTCCGGAGGCAGAGGCAGGTGGATCTCTGTGAGTTCGAGACAGAGCAAGTTCCAGGACAGGCTCCAAAGCCACAGAGAAACCCTGTCTCGAAAAACCAAAAAAAAAAAAAAAAAAAAAAAAAAACTTGACACTCAGACTGTCACTTTATTCAAGGTTATCCAGCCGGAGACTGTCTGACTTTAAATCCTTTGATCTTTCCACTTTATCATATGACTCTGAGATGATGTCAGCAGCCCTAGGAGATCTGAGAAGTCAGCTGTGGGAAACTGAGTACCATATTCTTTATCCTTTTGCCTGTTCTTCCTATAGAGTTTGTTAATGAAGGAAGAAGCCAAGCGTGTCATCCCAGAGATGCTGTGGTAGAAAGTGTCTCAGATGATGCCTAGGAGAGTGACGCCACCTGACCACACTTACCAGAGCAGTTTCTTCTGCCATCCTCATCTCTTTGACTGCTTGATTTCTCCTTCCCCAGGTTCCTATTTGCCTTCCAGCTACTCTTTCTCCCCCTATGGCAGCAAGGTCTCAGGTGGCGAGGATGCTGACAAGGCACGTGCCAGCCCCAACGTGAGCTGTAAAGCCAGCTCAGAGTCCAAAGCCCTGGATATCTTGCAACAACATGCCAGTCACTACAAAAGCAAGTCTCCCACGGTAAGTGGGGCATGCAGCCCAGGTCCTTGTCCAAAGAGCAAGAAATCAAGATCCACAGCATGGGAGAAGTGGGCAGGTTCAGGTTCTAACCAAGGTGCAGCTTGGCTGTCTTGACATTGGCCCCATGGGAGCACCCCCTTTATTTGTTACCCTGCGTTTTTAAGAGTCATAATGTAGGGCCCTGGTTAGATCACTAGTGTCTATATATCTCATTATAGTACCTTTATGTGTCTCCTTTCCTTTCCAGATAAGTGATAAAAATTCTCAGGAGAGAGATCGGGGAGGCTGTGGGGTAGTTGGGGGTGGTGGCAGCTGTAGCAGTGTTGGGGGAACAGGAGGTGGTGACAGGAGTGTCGACCGGCCCCGCACTTCCCCTTCCCAGCGCCTGATGTCCACACACCACCACCACCATCACTTGGGCTACTCCTTGCTCCCAGCACAGTACAACCTACCCTATGCTGCAGGTAAGGCTCTTGTCCTCATCACCTCTAGTTTTGTTTCCGTTTCAGTAGTAGTCCCTTAGCAAGGCCCCTTCCCTCCAAAAGTTGTTTTTTTTTTCTCCCTTCAAACTTACATTTTGAGATGATTCCTACCACTTGGGAGGAGCAGGAGCATAAAAATAAATTCAAGGAGGCTGAGGTGACTTAGTAAAAGCACTTGCCTTTCAAGTGTGGGGACCTGAAGTCAGTCTTCAAAACCCATATAAAAAAAAAAAAAAAAAAAAAAAACAAATGCGGTGGTGTGTGCTTGTAACTACAATGCTGAGAGGTGGGAGGAAAACCAGGCAGATCCCTGAAGCTTGCTGTCCAGCTAGCGCTAGCGTAGCTACTTGGCAATGTTCCAGGGCAGTGAAAGACCTTGTGTCGGACGGTGGATGGCGCATGAGGAATGATACCCAAGGTTGTCCTATGACCTCCACACACATGTTCAACACACATCCTCTCCCTCTTTCTCCCTCCCTCTCCTTCTCCCCCTCTCTATCCCCCCCCCCTTCCACTCCTGAAGAGAAACAAGCAGTAGAAAGGCAAATCACCCTCTCTGCCTCACCCACTACATCTGGCCAAGTGTCGGGTTTCAGGTTGGTTTTCTGTCAGCATCACAAAAATTCACTGGTGCTAGGGGAACCTAAGGCAAAATTCCTCCCTATATCCAGCCAGCTGGTGAAGTGTGAAGGGCGATTTCCTGAGTGCTACATTAAGTATGTTCTCTGCTTGCCCAGGGCTTTCTTCTACAGCCATTGTTGCCAGCCAGCAAGGCTCAACTCCCTCACTCTACCCACCCCCCAGGAGGTGAGAATGGTAAGTAGCTTTTGTTAATTTGGGGTAACAGATAAATAGGGTATAGCTATCTGGATCACAGAATCCCTGTAGTTCCCAGCTGTGGGGTAATTGTGTGAGGTTGGTAGTCTGGAAAAGGGGGCCTGTTGGCCAAACCTGTTGCACTGAGGGCCTGTGGAGGTACCAGCATTAGCTGGCTTTTCCTGCAGTTCTTTTTCTTGGGTTTTTTTGTTTGTTTGTTTTTGCTTTATTTATTTATTGTTGGGGGTGGTGCATATGTGCAGAGGTCAAAGAACTTATAGGGAGTTCTCTAACTAGATGGATGATGGAATTCAACTGTGTCTCGGCAGCAAGCATCCTACTCACCAAACCGGCTCACCAGCCTCAGCCCATTTTCTTAGAGTGCCATCTTGTGGGTGTGACACCGGCAGGCCACAGTGATCTGTCATGTTTCCTTTGCAGAACACCAAGTGCCCAGATGAAGTCAGCTTCGTGGGCCAAACTGGCTCATTAGAGGTGGTGCTGGAGGTGCCATTTTACCATCAGTTACACGGTGTTGATCATCCTGTTTGCCATTCCTACCGTGACTGAAGGCCTCACCTCCCCAACCCTTCCTCTTCCTCAGGAGCTGAAGAACTGGTACTTTGCAAAAATATTTATTCTCTCAGCCACAGCTATGACTGTTGTGGCATCTGTGGAGATGAAGGCATAGGAGCAACCGAGGGAACACAGCCTCATCCCAGAGAAGTTACTGCTCTGTTAACCTAGCCCCTAGTCTACTGCCAGAGCAGTACCTTAAAGCATACCTGGGAGGGACCCCAAGCACGGGGTAAGGTCTGAAGACAGCACAGCAGCCATACCCCTTCTCACTGTCATTACCACCGTCAACAAGATTCCACATCTCTTCAGTGGTTTGGACCCTGGGAACTGGCAGCACGTGGAGAAATTAGAATCTCAGGAAGAAGTTGGGGGCTGTTTTCCCTGTAATTGTGAAGACAAGGTCTTCAAGCATGGAGACATCCCTCTAATGTGAGCACAGATAAACGCTCAGAGCCTAACCTGTAAAGGGAGAGTAAGGCATTGTCCCACCAGAGCCTTGTGCTCCTGTTAGGAAGAAGGTAGTGGTTCTAGCACCAGCACAGGGTTCCCTGGGGATACTGGGAGGAGCTGGAGCTGTGAAATTGAACCTGCTTCCTCACCAAAATTCCTGCTGCTTTTCATCTCTCAACTCCTTGCCCTTTCTCTTTCTTTTTAACCCCTTGGTGCCTTTCCCAGGGGGGGAAATCCCCATACTGACCTCACCTCTTCTACTGCTTGGCTTTTACAACTCAGGCAGAATAGACTTCCTCCCAGCACGGGTAACCTTGGAGTCTGCCACATCACTTTAGGGCACGAACTGTAGGCAGGCTGTAAGAACACTCAGCAGTTCTTGGAGACATTCAGTCATCTGTCTTTCTCATTTAGGGTCACAATTGTATACAGCCCAGTTCCTCTGTCTACAAGTACATGATTGTGTAGTTCACTCTGTAACTCCATGTGTGCCAATATGAGGCATGTGTTTGTAACACGTTTTTGTTTTAGGGGCCACTGGCCAAGGGCAGTGATTTGCTCCTTAGACCCTGAAATAGCATATTGAAGCATTATACACCCAAGCCAGAGTGGATTCGATGGATGAGGCTTTGTGGTGCAGACATTTCTCTGTTCTCCTGAGCTGCAAAGTTGTGTGCTGGGAAAGTGATAACAGCTTTATTAGAGTCACTTCTTCCCAAGATGTAGGATGTATTTTAGCTCTCTGCTATTGCAGAGTATCATCCCCTTGTACCCTCCCCTTCTGTCTTTACCCTCTGGACTGCAAGAGAGAGAAAAATCCACAAATACCAGCCTTGGCTAACAGCTTGTGACAAGAATGACAGTTTGAAAGCAGGAAGGTAGATGGCTCTGACTTCTTTGGGAGAATGAGGTGGTGGGAGACAGTAAGCACAAAGCCCAGGACTAGGTGGTTCCCAAGGACCCATGAGCCCTCCCTGTACATAGACAAGCTTAGGCTTGTTAGTACCTCTGACCTACAAACCTTTCCTGTTTACAGGTCTTTATTTTTGTTTAAGTTGGGTTCTGGGCACTTGAAAAATCCTTTTGTTTTAGACCTGTTGAGAGGACCCCAAGCAGCCCCTTCCCTTGCCATCATTGTTCCCTGTGCCACATGCTGTGGCATCCTACCTAACCCATTACCCTTACTAAGAGGGTGACTGACTTTCAGCCTGATTATGCCTCCTCCAGAACTCCAGTAAGTAGAGCCAGGTGCCCATCTGGTCCTGTTTGTTTTTTAAATATTGTTGTGTGTTTTGTGTGTATCTGTGGCACTGGCCTGCGATGTTCTTTGTACATATTGTAAAGAAACCATTGAAGCAGTTTTCTTTTTCATTGGGTAGGCATGGTCCATATTCCTACCTTTTCCACTTCATTTTATAACAGAGGAGGTATTTCTGTATTTGCAAGACAGCTTTACATTATGCAGAAGGGAACAGCTCGCTTGCTCGCACTCTCTCTCTCTCTTCCCTTCCCCCCTTGAAAAGTCAGCTCTTTGATCCCTCTACCCAAGTGCCCCTTAAAGACCAGGCACTGCCCTGAAATGAGATTAGCAGTAGAAAGATGGCACTGTCTGATCCTCCTGGTCTCTAGTCTGAGTCCAGTTTTCTCCCTGTGGAGATCTGACTATTGATGAGAGATTGGGTGTCCACCTCACACTCCACAGGGGGAAGGAACTACCTGTGACACCTAGTCAGAGAGACAAGATCTCGTCCATGCTGCCAAGCCTCTCACTGAGCCACCCCTGCCTGTGTTCTTGGTATTAAATAATCTCTGATACTCATGTGGATAAGCTACGAGAAGTAGGGGCCTCACCCCAAAGAGGGCAGCCATAGTTGGACCGGTGCTGTCTAGGATTCATGTCTGCTTCCTCCTCATTTATGGTGTGCCAGTTCCCTTCAGCTCTTCCCTGTAGTGTACATGTGGTCTCCGCTTAGCCTACTCTCTCCACATGCCTCAAGGTCAAAGAAACACATGCAGAAGGGTAAGAGGGTACCCTCTGAAATGATCATTTTATGCATCTCCAGGCTCCAAGATGGGGGGAGGGCTTAGTTTAAGGGAGCTAGGAGTTAAAACTGCAGAAGGGCTAGAGAATTGGATATAGGTTTGAGGCCTCCTCGTCACTTACTACCACATATACACTATCACTATCCCATTGTGTACTGATGCTCCCCCACCCAAGATTCAGCTGGGCAGCTAGCTGGCCCCTAATTCTGGGCCTTTGTCATTTATTACTAGGGCATCCTAGGAAACTTTGCAGTGATTCCCTACCATGGCCCTCCCAGGCCTTGTCCTCAGCCCCTCCTGCCCCAGCCCACCTGCTTGCCTTGGTGCTCAGCCCTCCCACTGGGAGCAGGTTGGGGCAAGCTGGAGGCCCGGGCTGGAGGGGCAGTGTTGCTGTTCATAGCTTTTGTTCCATTGGCGTTGCTCTGTTGGATTTAATTTCAGTCTTCCTGATTCCTCCCTTCTGTAAAGTGTACATTACCAAGTTCCTTGTTTTTTATATATATATATAAATATATATATATATACAAACTGTACTCTTTTTGCCTTTGTACATTCAGGCAAGAAGAGAAAATAAATCTTTTTAAGAGACAATCACAAATCTGTGAGGGCTGCTGGTTATTTCTCCTGGAGTTTGCTGCTGAGCTGCTGCCTCCTCCCCTAGCTGTCCTGTTCCCTCAGCTTCCCTCTCTCTAGCCCTGCTCCATGTGCACCCTCAGCTTTACCTTCCCTGGCTGACAGCAAGCTGTTGAGTCCAGTGTGCAGACTACCTTTCCCTGCCCAGCATTTTTTTCTGCCTTGGCCACTGGCTGATCCTGTATGCTGGCCTCTTCTTTTTACCCTTGGATCCCATTCACCAAAGTGGCTTTGGACCCTTGGGTACTCTGGGACCTGCCTCTCAGAGACCCTGGCTTTGGACATTCATTCATCTATGAAACTATGCAGCTGGGAACTCTCTGCCTGAGATTTTGCACTACTTAAACCTGCCTGGGAGTTAGAATGGAAGGTTTTTAGGAACAAATGGGAAAATCACCCCCAGCACTCCACCCCACAAACCCCCCACCCATCCTAGCCTCTGAAGTCTGCTGGTCCGTGAATTACTCCTGGACTCCTGTGCTTTACCCTATGAGATCAAGGGCTAAGGATTTATTGATAAGAGCTTTTGATGAGACTCTCAGAGTGGTATCTTCTGAAACAGCCCAGCCAAAACATGTTCAGCCTTTCTCTTTTCCTTACCTTTCTCCTTTCCCCTTTTGTCTCTACTTCCTTTTCTTAATTGGCTTTGGAATTGAAGTATATTTTTAAATTATTTGTTGTATTTATTGAATAAAGTTTTTAATGTCCCTGTTCTTACATTTAGACTAAAGTTTGCCTTTCACATATCTCCCCCTCTCCTATGCTCCTCTTCACCACCCCCAAATTTTCTACCTTCTAAGTTGCTTTTACAAATGAAGTGCAGCGGCCTGCTTCCTATGATTAATGTACTGTATTGGTGGTCTTCAACAGCCCAGTTTTGTATATGTGTGACAGGGAGCTCTCTGGGTAGGCATATAGTTTCCAGGTCAGCACATTTACTTGGCTATAAACAGGAAAACAACATACAGCAGCAGAATGCTTTGCAAGGTTGATCTGAAAAGTAAAGGACTGAGTCTTGTTACTTTGTTACCCCTGTTTATTTGAAAATGGATTTCTCAGATTTTACATTTGAATCTTGACCTCCCTTACTGCCTTTAGGCTACCTCTAGGAGTCATCTGTCTGATGGAGGGTATTTTCAAGCCAATTCTCACTTAAGCCCACTTTGAAGGAATAGCATGTGCAAGTGGAGCCCAAGTTTAGTGACTTGGCTAAATAAAACACAGGTAAGCTCCATGAAAAACAAGCCTATGAAGAAACTAAGGGTCAACTATAGGGCAGTTGCAAATCCATAGGAAGGAGAACATTGTCTTGAGGGAAAGGGATATAACATGCATGCTGAGTGTCCATGAGAAATCTGAGAAGTGAGGTGATGGGAGTGCTTAGCTCCCAGGCCCACTGAGGGATGGATGCTAGTGGTCAAAAGGGACCAGAAGGTATGCCTTATAACACAGGGCTCAGCTGGTGGTGGTGCACGCCTTTAATCCCAGCACTTGGGAGGCAGACGCAGGTGGATCTCTGTGAGTTCGAGGCCAGCCTGATCCACAGAGCTAGTTCCAGGGCAGCTAGGACTGTTACACAGAGAAACCCTGTCTCAAAAAAAAAAAAAAAACCAAACAAACAAAAAACAAACCAACAACAACAAAAAACCACTGGACTCCAAAAGGAGGAAACTAAAAAGGAAAAGAATGTGCTGTTTCTTTAGAGCCACTGCAAAGGCTGAGGCAGGACGATAAGCCCACAAGTTAAGGCCAGAACTATAGTAACCTTGAATCAAAAAAAGAGAAAAAAAAGGCTTCAGGGATAAAGTGTTAGGCCATACCATAAAAAACTAAAACCTAGTTTTATACCCCAGCCTTCTATTAACAACTGGAATTCTCGGTTAGCTGCTGCCACACAGTAAAGTGTTAATGTACCTCTCTCCAAGGGCACTTAGTGTGTCCCTAGCAACCCCACATTTCAGTGTCAACACAGCACCAGAGACCAGCAGCCCTTTCCCTGGGAAGTATATACCACATTTGTATTATGTTAAGCTCTAGCAGTGGTAGGGAAGTTAGTCCTGGTACAAGAATAAAGAATAGACCAACCACAACTTTAAATCAGTTTTATTGACACAGTAACACAACACACTTGCCTCCCTGACACCCCCACACCCAATGTAGATCTCTCTCTCTCTCTTCTTTTCCCTTTAGAACAAGCTGTTTAGTGAAAGCAGTAAAGGGCAGGCCACTTCTACAGTCCAGCCTACACCCCTAGGCCCTGTAGAGCGGGCACTGCTCGGAACCTGTTGGGGAGGCAGTCCATACTATGCTTGGCCAGCCAGAGGCATCCAGTCCCTAAGAATAGACTTCTCCCACAAATCCTAAGCCCTGAGTTTTCTAGGCTTCCTCTCTGCTCTTGCTAGGAAAGAGATCTTGGGGCCTGGACCACAGAGGCAAGAACTCCGGGGGTAACTTGAGATGTCGTTTGGCTAGTTTCTTAAGGCCCAGGCACCCCAAAAAAAGCCTTAGTGGTGGGGGGTGAGTTTCAATGCCCCTATTTAAAATGCACTGGTAACATTAAACAGATTAAGCCAGCTTAACCAAATGCCAGAATAACACTAAGCTGTAAAGAAAGCAAGGTCAGACCTGCTTATACCAGGCCAGACACAAAATGCCAAGAAGCCCAAGGTGGAGTGTCAAAAACAACCCGAGGACACTGCCCAGGAGCTAAAAAGCCTATACTCAGGAGCCCCTGGGTAACAGGAAGCAAAGAAAGAAAATACCTAAATCTTAAAAACCAAAAAAAGAAAGCCCAACTGCAAGGAAACCCAAGCCTGACAGTGCTGCCCTCCAGCCCCTGCCCCTGGACCAGGCAGTCTCCCCCTCCAGTCAATTTTCTCCCCTAGGCTAGATGGAGCACATCACAGCGCAGTTTAAAAAGCTTCTAATGCCAGTTCATAAACATCTTCATTTACTATTGGTGATTACATGTGAATAATATGCTTATACTGTTCTTTATGGAAAACAATTTCAACGAGTCAACTCCGAGAACACAATGGGCAACCCTCAACCTGAGCCCCTCAATGTCCTTCCTTAGACAGCCAGAAACACTCTCATCTGTCCCAGGGCTGCCTAACTTCCCCTCTTCCCCCACTGTGGCTCTTGGGCAAAGCATCCTCTATGACCATTAGTCCTCATCAGACAAGTTCTGGTCCAGGGGGTAAACCATGAACATCACATCTGGCCGAGAGGGGACACAGGGATGACCTGGACGTACAATCTCAAAGCCCAAGAAGCTGAATGTCTTCAGGAGTGGAGCTGCAGCAAAGGAAGCACAGAAGGGACTCTTATGAGGCTCAAATCCAGGGAAGATCCCAAAGATGGAACAAAGTACTAAGTCCTTAAGTACTTCCCTGTGGCCACAACTCCCACTTTGTAAGGCAAGCATGCATAGTGCACAGCCCTCTGCTTCCACCCCAGGCCCCACTAGCTGGGCTGTGAGTCTCAAACGGTTTTGACTGCTCACCTCTGTCTTCCCGGCCCTTCCTGAAGCAGATGAAGACGTAGTTCACTTTCATCTTCTCCTCAGCAAACTCTAGCAGTGCTAACAATCTGCAGAAACAAAGAGCACTGCTCAGGCCCACTGCCACCTCCCCAGACCTCCACACCACCCACAAAAGGGCCTTTGGAGTCTAAGAGCCAGCAAAGTTAATACAGAATCTCCAGGTAAAGGTTCCCATTTGAAGACCCCAACCTAGAGCCATATATTAAGAGAAAAATAAGTCGCAGATGGAACTGGGGGTGTCTCTCTATCCTTAACTGAGTTCTTCACTTGAAAGTAACACTGTCTTAACCAGTGCAGGACAGTGTGGGGCCTTCAACAGAACCCAGTTCACTGTGGGTATTACAATGGGTCCAGGTGTGGTGGCTAACTCCTTTGCTGCTAGCACTCCAGAGGCAGAGGCAAGTGGATCTCTGTGAATTTGAGGCCAGTATGATCTACATACATAGTTCCAGGGCAGCAGGGCCCCAGCAGTGAAAACCTATGTCAAAAGAAAAACTGGGGTCAGTCAAGAGAATTGTCCTGGGACTGGTTTTTACAGATAGGCTACTTAAAGAACAATGTTCAGTCCAATGAAATCCCATTCTACCTGTATTCCCTGGCCTTTGAAACTGCACCTCTGTATGGTAGATCAAGGGAAACTGACATTTACTGATTAACTGGTGAGTGATGGGTTAATATGTAAACAATTCCCTTTAATTATAACCTAGAGCAGGCCTGATTTACTGGCTAAAAATAACCTATAACCTATAACAATGCATTATCTACCTGGAACATCTAGAGCTAAGGGAAAAGGTATAGACTCCCCTATAAAGCTGCTATCCCCAATAACTATTCTCTTCATTGTCTCCTTACCCTTCTTTGCTCCCATCAGCTAATAATCCATCTGGGATTTCTATAAACAAGCTCTGGCTGGACAGGACTGCATCCCAGGAAGAGACCTTCACCTCGGTGACCTCATACTGGAAATGGACGATGTGAGGTTTCCCATCGTTCACAGGGAGGTCCTGGGTTACAGTGAGCTTCTCGTCCTGAAAAGGAAAGTTAGGGCAGAGGACAGGATAATTAGTACAAGCTACATCCTATGCTCCCTAAACCAGAGGTGCTGGCATCCCTTGAACCATTCTTGGGATAGCATGGCTCATGAGCATTTTAGAAATGCAAACCTCTCAGTTAGCCAACTGCAACCATTTCTATGAATGGCTGCTATTGGTAAAAGCAGCACTTGGAGCCAGGCGGTGGTGGCGCACGCCTTTAATCCCAGCACTCAGGAGGCAGAGGCAGGCGGATCTCTGTGAGTTTGTGCCCAATCCGGTCTACAAGAGCTAATCCAGAGCAGGCACCAAAGCTACAGAGAATCCCTGTCTCAAAAATAAATAAATAAGTAAATAAGTAAATAAATAAATAAATAAATAAATGCAAAATAAAATAAAAAGCAGCACTTGGTTGGGAAAAGCAATCTTTACTAAGAACCAACCAAGTGCTGAGCACTGTGCAAAGTACTATTCATGTATTAGTATCTCCACTTTAAATATGGTAACACAGCAAGAGCACTTTAGTAACTGGCCCCGTTGAGATTAAAACCCAGGTCTCCTTGACCTGAAAGCCTGTCAGGGCTTTCCCTCTCTAAGAGAAAACATCAAAAACAAATGCAGTTCCAGCATTGCTGCACTGTGGACTGAGGCAGGAGGATTATAAGTTAAAGACCAGCCTGGAATACACAAGGTCTTTCTATTAGTTTTGTTTTTGAGACAGGATTTCACTCTATAGCCCTGGCTGGCCTGGAATGCCTACAGAGCCACCTGCCTTTGCTCCTGAGTGTTGAAATTAAAAGCGTATGCTACCATTTGTGGTCTAAGACCTTGCCTTTGATAAAAAATTTATATGAATAGCTACACATGGCAGTACACACCTGTAATCCCAGCACTCAAGAGTTAAAAGTCAAGTTTTTGCACACAGAACTCAGATGTCCTGTTAACTTTCCATTCCCAGTCTAAGAAAGAAGCTGGACCAAGTCCTGACCTTCAGTCAACAGCAGATTAAAAGACAACGAATAGTACTGATGTTCTCTCTAGGATTCCAGAAAAGGCAAACAGCAGCTTCAGTTGAAAAAGGTTATCAGTTCCTGTTTTTTCCCCTCAGTCACCCTACTACCTCTGCCTAAGAGAAAACTAAGGAAAAATTGCAACATTTGAGCAGCTGCTCAGTGGGATCTACGAGGCTTCACCCAAGCGTCTATACCAAAATCCTCCTTACCTTATATATTAGAGCTGAGAGAGAAGGATCCCTGCCGCCCCCTCGCCCACCGGGGATCTTCGACAGTGGGTGAGGGGCATCAGGAGCACCACAGAGGCCCTGGAACAATGTGCCTGCAGCACTGGAGCTGGGGACAGTTACTCAAAGGCAAAATACTACTGCAAGAGACAGAAGGTCAGAAAGTAAACACCAAGACATTTATAAAATCCACACCCCTTCAGCCCTCCCTCTGCCTAAGCAAGTATTCTAAGGCTACACCACTGCCCAAATTCTTTCTACTTGAGCTTCCAGAAATGCTACTTTTTTGAGTCAAGATTTATAAAGAATCCCAGAAGGCAACGGGAGTCCCTGCTGGATGTTCTGACACAGAAGTCTAGCCTCATGCCTACCCACCAGTCTCTTTCCTTAACCATCATCTGTGCCTTAGTCACCTATATGGCACAATCACTAAGCTTCAGAAGGAGTGACAACAGGGCTGGGAAACTACCAAGGCCACTCACTTTTCCATCCTCCACCTCTAAAACAGAACTGCAATTAAAAAAAAAAAAGTCGGGCGATGGTGGTGCACGCCTTTAATCACAGCACTCGGGAGGCAGAGGCAGGCAGATCTCTTGTGAGTTCGAGACCAGCCTGGTCTACAGAGCTAGTTCCGGGACAGGCTCCAAAGCCACAGAGAAACCCTGTCTCAAAAAAAAACAAAAACAAAACAAAAAAAACCCTCCAAATTGTTCTACAGTTATGCTCCAGAGTATCATGATAGAGCCCATCCCTGATCTGCCACCAAATTCTGGGCCTTCCACTTTCTCAGGCCCATTGACCAGAGCATGAGAGCATGGGTAATGTTGACACTGTCGAAACAGGCACAATTACAAGAAAAGGGGTATCTCCTGCGCTCTAAATAATTGAATTGCCAAGGCTCAAATGGCTTACGCATGTTTAGTAAACGATGTCCAGGCCCTGTTTCTACCACCTGTATCTGGCAGCCACTTTTCATCTTCGGGTGGATGCAAAGGGGCTCCAGATCTGCTCTACTGCCCTCTCTGGTTCTGATTTAATGGCAGGGAAAGAGGAAAACAGTGCATCATGGCTCAGCAACAGGCCTGTCCTATAGCCACAACACACTACCACAGGGGAACCAGAAGCATGAGCAGGAAGTGCTACAGCCAGCACGGACAATTGCAGCTCTCTACTCAACTGTGGGTTTTTGTTTTTTTGAGACAGGGTTCTCTGTGTATCTCTGGCTGTCCTGGAACTCACTTTATAGACCAGGCAGGCCTCAAAATCTTAAGAGATCCGCCTGCCTCTGCCTCCTGAGTGCTGGAATCAAAAGCGTGTACCACCACCACCTAACTACAGAACTGTTTTTTAGCGATATGCTGGCAACTTGAACAAGCCAAGTGTAGTTTATCTGCACTACAGAAATCAACATATGCTGGATGGAAATTGGGGCTTTCTTCCGCCCAGAAATGGTATGGACATACTGGCTGGAGTTCATTCAAATGAAAATTAACAAAACTGAACATCTAGTCACTTAACCACTAACTGACCTGGATCAGCATTCCAGTTCAGACAAGAAGTGCAAGCCCATTATGGCTCAGCTCTAAGGGGTTCCAACTGGGGGTCTAAAAGTATCCATGAATGTTTGAGAAATGTAGCTTCTGGGGTGCAGTTCACTCCTGCAGGTGGTTACCTACATCCACCTCCTGACTCCTGGAAATCATCAGGGAATACTTCAACTCTTAGCCTTTCCAACAGCTACTGTATAAAGGAGCTATTTTCTACTTTATACAAGGTTATAATAACTCCCCCTTCTAAAGTAGTTAAGTAGCACAGTAGCATCGTCCAGGCAACCAACAACAACAAAATGCAGGTCCCATAGAAAGACAAACCTCATCTGAGAGGCTTCCCTTCTCAACTCTTAGTTGAGGTTCTTCTGTAGGGTACCAGAAGACTGGGCCACTGGAAAAGCTAGCTGACTGGCTGGCTAGCCTGCAGTGATTGGCAGAGCTACCCCTGAGACGGAGCAAATCAAATACCCTGTGTGACAGGTAAGAAGGTATCTTGTATACTAGAATTGCTTGGGTTCACAAAACAACTAGATCACCAAGGCCCTTGTAATTCTAGAATTCTGCTGCCATACTTCTGCTTGTAAGGGATTATTCCATTTTACATGACTTGAACTGAATTTAAGCCCTACATTCCAACCAGCATCCTGACTCTTACCTAATTCACACTCAAAAATGGCAGAAACCAGA
The DNA here is from genome assembly GCF_950005125.1 of Chionomys nivalis. Lineage (NCBI taxonomy): Eukaryota > Metazoa > Chordata > Mammalia > Rodentia > Cricetidae > Chionomys > Chionomys nivalis. The sequence continues at coordinate 64,952,626 of NC_080089.1, read as the reverse complement.
GGCCACCCCATAAAGGATCACACACAATACGTGGGGGAGGAGAGACAGTCCTTTTGTTGTCCTAGAAATAACCTCTGGAGCCTGCCTCTTTCCTACACTAATCCATAAACCTGTGATACTTTGGTTTCCTTACATCTCCATGTAAATGCAGTTAAATTCACACCTTGGTAACAGATCACTCCCCTCCACACACAAGTTTATCACATATAAACTCTGCTATTCCTCTGTAAAAAGCCTGCAGAAGGCATGTGTGTGTACACAGGGATCCAGGTTCAGTTCCCTAAGAGAAACAACTGAGTATACATGAGTTCATGTGAAGATAAAAAATTATCTTCCCTCTCCATAATGCATTGATTACTCAAAGTGAATGGCAGATTACTATACTCTTAAAATAGTTGTCATTTCTGAAGGGAAGGAATGAAAGATGAACACAGTAATTATTGGAACATGAAACTACCCAGCAACAATCTTCTCTTCTGATACTGACTTTAATGTTCAAACAATATACCAAAATCAGCCACCAGTCCCATTATTAATGGAATTTAAAAGAATTTGAATTTTCTTTTGATTTTCAAAACAAGGTTTCTCTGTGTAGCCCTAGCTGTCCTGAAACTCACTCTGTAGACTAGGCTGGCCTTGAACTCACAGAGATCGGCCTGCCTCTGCCCTCCAAAGGTATGTGCCACTACCATCCAGAAAATGTAGTTTGTTTTTTTTTATTTTTTTCTTTTTTAATTATTTTTATTTTATGTGAATTGGTGTTTTGCCTGCCTGTGTCTGTGTGAGAGTGTCAGATCTTGAGTTACAGACAGCTGTGGCCTTGCCATGTGGCTGCTGGAAATTGAACCCGGGTCCTCTGGAAGAGCAGTCAATGCTCTCAACCTCTGAGCCATCTCTCCAGCCCAAAAATGTGGTTTTCTAAAGACAAGTCTTTGACACAAGATACAAAAGTTTTGCATATTCTATTTGTTTTCAGTTTTTGCCAGGACTTCCACAGGTCTTAGTTACTCCACTAGGGGGCAGAAATGGCTCAATCCTGTCCAAAAAAAAAAAAAGATTTAAATTTAAATTCATTCTTGCAAGAGATGAGAGATGGCTCAACAAGTAAAGACTGGCCATTAAGCCTGATGACTCTGATCTCATATGGAAAAATGAACAAGGCTCTGACCTCCATACACTATTCACATGCACACATAATAGATGAATGAACTTAAGTATTTTTAAAGAAGTTTAAGGCCAGAGGCTGAAAAGATTTAAGTCAAATGTATTATACTGTACCCAGTAGGCCCACTCTTGTTTTACAGAAGAGAAAATAGACTATACTGAAAATGAAGGTGTTAGGTATGCACATCCAAGGCAGCTCATAAGACACGGTGCTTAGGACTGCTACTGTGCCTGTTCCTCCGTTTTTAAAGGACCTGCTGTCCTGAAAACAAACCTCAGATCATCCAGTACCATCCATATACAGTTCACTTACTGTCCATAATTCAGGAAGCTAAGTGTGAGTGCCTGCCTAGGAAGAACAGGGCCCTGGGTTCAATTCTCCAGCAATCAATGATCTATGAATGTTGTCTGCAATGTCCTTAGCAAGCCATGATTCATATGACTACCAACAGGCAGTGTATGTAGCAGATGTATACCTGAGAAATGTTGATGCTAAATCAAATTTCTATCATTTACCAGATTTTTAGATCTTGATGGCATTTACTAATTAAAAGAATTAACCTTATTTTTTTTCCTGTGTATGTGCCTTGAAAGAGGGTCTCATTTAGCCTTTCCTGACTCAAACTCACTATGAACAGGAGGATGACCTTGAACTTCTGATCCTTCTGCCTCTACCTCCCAAGTGCTGAAATTACAGGCATGTCCCACTACACCAGAGCTATCCTTAAATATAATGACAAAGGACTTCTAGGGCTGGAGATGTGCCTCAGTCCCAGTACCACAAGGAAAAGGAAAAACTCAACAAGTGACTCACATTTATAGTCCCAGGTCTCTGGAGGCTGAAGCAGGAAACTGTGATGAATTCAATGCTAGCCCAAGCTACAGTGATTTAAGGGGGTGGAGACCCTGTCTAAAAACAAAACAAAACAAAAAAAAACCTTCCAGCTGACTTTGTCAGCCCCCTCCGCTTTTTATTTTTAGTTTGCACAAAGCACAACCTATTCTAACAAATACTTGGAACTCAAATTCTCTGATAGTTTTTCACTCCAATCCAGTGGTATCCTCAACCCATTCATCCCAACTGCATGTCAGAGAGGATCAGCTGAGCCTTGGTAGTATCAAAAATCATTCCCAGTATTCTGTATTCATTCCCTCCACTTCTCCTGACCCATTCATGTCTCAGGCCCTACTTCACACAACACCCAGGCTGTTTGTACCCTAAGACTTGGAATATCTCTGATGAGTAATCCTTATGTAAACCAAGACTAATCCAGAGCTACAAGCAACTTAGCAAAAAGGACATAAAAATAAATATAGGAAGTGTCAGCCACCTTCAATCTGTGGTGACCATAAAGGCTGATTCCCAACTGTCAATTCCTTTCTGTATCAGAGAGATGCTGTGATTGGTGCCAGGCATAAGTCACTTCACCAGGGCTGTCATATGTTCCAAAGGGAGCCTACTTAGCACGATTATAAGAAAATGACATCACCACTCTGAAAGCAAAATTGCTGAAAGCAAAATTGGATTTTGGTTGATTTTTCACAAGAAACATACATCAGATGGCAGCCAGAAAATCTGTAACCCTGATGTTTGCTAATCACACAGCTAAGGGTGGTACATCTGCCAATGGCAGACACCACCTATTGCCACCTGTGGGTGATGAATAGCTAAACAACTGTACTGTAAGATTTTTTACATTTTAAATTCTTCAGTATAGTTTATACTGATAGCTCTTCACACAGTCCAACCGCCCCTGAGGGCAGGATTACATCATTGTTTATGTAGTATCAAAGGCCCAGGAATTTTCTTTTTCTTTTTTTTTTTTTTGTTTTTGTTTTTGTTTTTTGTTTTTTGTTTTTCGAGACAGGGTTTCTCTGTGATTTTGGAGCTTGTCCTGGAACTAGCTCTTGTAGACCAGGCTGGTCTCGAACTCACAGAGATCCACCTGCCTCCGCCTCCCGAGTGCTGGGCCAGGAATTTTCTTAAAGCTTTTCTTATGCCAGGCATTTGCTGCTGCTAGCAGGAAACTATCTTGCTCAAATAACAAAATTCTCGTTCATCAACTGAGCCATTAATTACAGCCTACTCTATAACTTCCTTCCTGGCGTTTTTCATTGTTGTAGTTCGCAAAGTATTGATCATGTAGCCCTGGCAGGTCTTGAACTCACTATGTAGACCAGGCTGCCTTGAAACTCACAGAGAGATCTGTCTGGGATGCCTCCTGAGTGCTGGTATTAAAGGCGTATTTCCCCATGCCCAGCCCTTTCACTTTGAATAAGCCTTCCAAGTCATGGCATCAACCTGAATTACCATAGTACACCGGTTCAAAACAGAATGAATGGCTTTTTCCAGAAATGCTCATTTGTAGCATACCTTTGCCCTACTCTTCAGTCTCCTCTCATATATATGCACAGCTCTAGGGCTAAATTTGGATTTCTTGGCAGAATGGGGAATTGCTATTATTAGTCCCCATTGCATTCTAAAGCCTACACCCAATGTAGGGGTGTTTCTGACTATACTAGCTGTCTCTACTGCCCCACACTCAACAAGCAAAACTGCTGAGAAACGGGAACTAACAAAACCAAATTATTTGGGAAGAGACAGAAATCCTATTACAGAGGAAACCATCCAGTGAAGGGCTACTACTAGAAGGGCCCTCCCTACTCCCCCAAACCACCTATGGAACCTAATGTTTCTCCCTAAAGTCCATCACAGATTGGCTATAATATGGCTAACCAAGCCAGTGTTGACTGTATCTCACTGTATGTGTATGCCACACGGTCTCAAGCAGGCTCTGCACAGTGTCTGCAGCCCCTACAAATCAGGCAGAGAAAGGTCACAAAATTTGATTTCCTCTTCAACTTAAACCAATTGTTCAAAACATATAATAAAGGGGTCTTGTACTTGCTCTTCTGCCCTCCCCCACCATCAGGAATTCTGACATGTTGGAGATATTAATCTGAATGCTAGAAAGGAAGAATTTGTTTTCAAAACACTGCCAGCTCTTCTGCAACAATTTCTTCCAGGAAAGTAGGCCTCCCTCTCCTGAATTTTTCACTGAGGCCAGGGAAGTTGGAAAGCCCATCCCCCACCCAATGGGAACCAAACTCTCAGCCAGCTCTCTTCACTGCACATTCAAAACACCAACACTGCCTGGGAAGAACATCCGGCCCTTATCAGAACCCCCCAGTTAGGACTCCCAACTGGATTCCTTTCTGAAAACTACCGGCCAGCAGAAGAGGCTAGGAAGCACACTATGGAAACAAGATTACCATAAAGCAAAGAAACCAGACACCCTGTACACCCCACCCCACCCCCAGGCCAAAGGAGATGAGCCTGATCCAAGGACCAGTGCTTGCCCAGGCCATGGCAGGCCAGCTGACTCCTCCCTCCACCTGCCTCACATAGCCAAGCCCCTCAAATTACCAACCAACACACTAAAACAAAGGCCCTGAAGACAAGTGAGCCTGTTTTGCCACTTGGGCAGCTGGCAAGAACCTTAAGCTAACTCAACCCCTTTCTTTTTACACATAAGAACACTGGCTAAGTGAGGCACAACTGGAACTCAGATAGCTAAGCCTCAGTTAGTGAAGGCCCCAACTTAAGTGTTGGTCTCAATTACTCAAGCTGCAAGACTTGAATCTTAGACCCAATCGGTCCAAAGGACTCCTGAGAATGACTGCTGAAATGGCCCACTTCCAACCCCCAGAGAAAAACCCACCTCACATACCCTCCAACCTTGTCCTCCATCCTCAGCATATATATTTCCAGACCACAACAGCACCTTTTGCATCCTGAATCATCCAAGTATACATACACCCACCTCCGCCTCCTGAGCTGTGAAGGGCTGGGTTAATGAAAATGGAATCAAAGAATGGAATGTAGTGGGGGACCTATATGCAAAGCCTCTGAAAAGGAAAATGAAAAGGCAGGATCAGACTGTAGGAAAGAGGGTTTGGTTAAGTTGGCTATAATGGCTCAAATACAACCATAACAAGCCAGGAAATAAGGAATAAGTTCCCTCCTATATGGAGAGAAGAAATGAGGATAGGAGACTAGACAAGAGTTTGAGAATTGGGAAAAGAAAATGGCTAAAAATAAAAATGGAGCAATAAAGGTATGATGTAAAACGAGTTTCTTTCTTTTTTGAAAGACAGGGTTTCTCTTTGTAGCCCTGACTGTCCTGGAACTCACTATAGACCAGGCTGGTCTCAAACTCAGAGATCCACCTGCCTCTGCTTCCTGAGTGTCACCACCACCACTGGCTCAGAGTTTTAACAGGAAGACTAAGAAATCTCTAAAGATCTGAAGTCCTTGTAAGTAGAGGACGGGACACTGCAGAAATATAAGAAAGGCTAAGCAAGGGTGAAAGCGACAGTATTTTTCAACCCAGGCTCCACATGAGAATTAACTGGAGCTTTAATAATGCACACTAGGCTCTACCCTAGGCCAAAGGGCATGATGCATGAAGGGGTGAACAGGTAACTGGCATTTATTTATTTGTTTATTTTTAATGTGCAACTAGGTTTAAGGAAATAAAATGTGAGGGGAAAGGCTAGAGGAAAAAAGATAGCATTGCTCAACAAGTAGAAAAGGGAAAGTCACAAGATCATTTCAGGTTCCCAGGCAGTAATGGCACATGCCTTTAATCCCAGTACTCAGGAGGGGGATCTCTGGGAGTTTGAGGCCAGTCTGGTCTACAGATCCGAGTTCCAGGACTGGCTCCATAGCTACTGAGAAACCCTGTCTCGAACCCCCTCCCTGCCAAAAAACCATCATTTGGGGTAAGAGGAGTTCAGGCTTTGACAGGAACTATGGGTGGCAGCCCTGTGTGGAGAACAGCAACAATGAAGATGATACTTGTAATAGAAGTCCTGTCTGGTGTTGGAGAGAGCGTGGCAGTTTAAGGACTGGATCTGCTTGCTGAAGGTCAGAGGCCATAAAAGTCCAATATGAGGACAGAAGATTCGGTATGTGGACTCAATGACTTTCAAAAGAGTTCTGAAGGGGTCAGCAACAAGCCCTCTGGAGGAAGAGGATGTGACAAATCAGGTCTGAACTGCTAAGGGAAGCCACCCTAATACTAGTGGGGTTAAACATCTCGACGAGTTGGAAAATAATGAAATATTTTGGAGAAGATAATCTGAGGCAGAAATATGGGATGTCTGGGGGAAGTGGAAAAGAGCAAGGGAAATGGAGGGATGGGTTCTACCTACTTTGGTCGAAAGGGTAGAGGATGAAAGTTAAAGGATCCACTCCAGCCGGGCGGTGGTGATTGCACACCTTTAATCCCAGAACTCCAGCACTAGGGAGGCAGAGGCAGGCAGATCTCTGTGTGTTCAAGGCCAGCCTGGGTTACCAGAGCTAGTTCCAGGGCAAGCTCCAAAACTACAGAGAAACACTGTCTCGAAAAACCAAAACCAAAAAACAAAACGGATCCACTCCATTTCCAAAGGATATGCATGCAGCCCCTTTCTTGAAACCATGGGGGAGACTGGGACTGGGCCTTTAAGTAGGTAAAGACCCAGAGTCATGTTCTGAAGGCACTGGAGAGAAATTTAAAGATCTTCCCAGCAAAGGGGACAGGCTAAGTTGTGTGATGTAAGGATTTTAAAGATGGGGGTTAAGATGCCAAGGTAAGATGAGTTCCAAGTAAGACTTTATGATGTTTGAAGGGTTGGCGTATGTAAGAAGAATGTTGGGGACATTATAAGGAAACAGGATGGAGGGCAGGAATGGAGGCATAGTGTTTGATAAATAAAAGGAATGGGGTTCCCAGACAGGAAAATGGGGCCTAACTGAAGGATGGGGAAGGAAAGTGGGACCAAGGGGTGACTGGGCATCCAAAGAAGGGTGGGAACAGGGGTAAGAGGTCGAGTTGATAACTGCAGGACACAGCTTGCCTTTGGGGAGAGGCAAGCAGGGAGAGAGGAGTCTGGCTGGGGTGCAGTTTTCACTAAAGAACGGATTAAAAGCGATTAAGTGACTTGTGGAGGAGTAAGAAAGATTTAGGGAAGGTAAGAACCAATTCGGCGAATATGTGGGAGAAAGCCCAGTATGGGGCAGTTCCGCTGGATTTAAGAAAAAGGAGCTACTGACTGACTGGGTCCAGGTTTGTTGGGGGGAGGGCTTTGGGCGAGAAGGAAGCCCGGATGAGGGGGATGGGCAGGGCTGGAGGAAGGGGGCTAAAGGACGGAAGGAGGCCCAATTTCAGGGCTGGGGCCGGGTGGCAGAGGTGGTGAAGGAGCCAGAGGGAGCGGATGGAGGCCCCTGGGGGCCGGGGACTAGCAGCTGGAAGGGGGAGAAGGAGGCCTCTGGAGCTGCGGAGAGGGTGGGGGCGGGGAGCCTGCGCCGGGCCGTTACCTGTCCTGGGTGTTTATCATCCTCGGTGGCTCTGCTCAGGGTGGGAGGAGGCGGCGCGGGGAGTGGGTAGGTGGACGAGTGAGTGGGTGTGGGGTCGCGCGCGCGTGGGCCGGTCTCTGCTGGCTAAGTCCCTGTCAGGCCGCGGGCCGAGAGCCCTCCTCTTGCCTCAGCGAGCGCCTGCCTCCAACTGACCCTCCCCGGCCGCCGCCGCGCAACCGCCCCGCCCCCGAGTGCCTCATCTGCATAACCCCACCCCAGTGCCGCTTGGTGTCCTGGGAAACTGGGGCCCACAACAAAGGGCAGAGCGCCGCCCCGCCTAGGCGCAGGCGTACCAGGCAGGCTAACGTCTTGGGAAGAAGGGCGGGAGTCAAGGCGAGGGAGTGGAGAGGGGTCTGGAGCCTGGAGCTCACGTTCAGCCGCGCAGGGTCAGTCTTCGTTTCTGCTTTTTGTTTGCTTTTTGATAGTTTCTTGTAGCTCAGGCTAGCCTCAAACTCACGGGAGGATGACCTTGAGTCCTTGACCCTCTTGCCTTCACTAACCTTCCACCAGGTGCTGGGATTTACAGGTGCGCCCCACCATACTGGGCACTGGATGCTTTTGTGTGACAAAACCAGACCGTACTATTTGTAAACTCGGAGAGTGTATTTCCTCCAACAAAACAAAATCTGAAATCTAAGAATACTACTCATGTATTAACACCATTTCCAGTAGGAATCTAATCCCCTAGACCTTTTCCTTCAATTCATAATGCAAATTAATCTGTCAAATAACTTCAAGCACCTTTAGGGCCCCAGCCATCTTGACGGCTCCCACTGTCAGTTGAGAAAAAAAAAAAAAAAAAAAAAACCCTCTCCATTTTGGAGACAATCTCAAATCAGTTCCCCCAGCTACTGACCAAGCACACTGTCATGTGAAGCCATGATCACAGTCTCCTCTCTTACTTGTGACAGCAGCTTCCAGCCACAATGAATACAAGCAACTTCAATCAATCATGCCAGGCTCCTGGTCCTCTAGTCACAAATTAGCACCAAAAGGTCAGTCAATAACATACACACCCCTCAAATCCCAGCCACACTCACAGGAAAATCACGGGCACCATCAACTTAAGACTGCAATCAATAGAGATTGGGTAAGCCTTAAATCTTACCACCTAGCAGGCAGGGGCAGATGGATCTCTGTAAGTTGAAGGCCAGCTTGATATGTATGTATACAGCAAGTTCCAGGCCAGCCAGGGGAACATAGTGAAGCTCTGTCTCAAAGAGAGAGACAGAAGAAAATGGCAGGGAGGGAGAGGGGGAAGAGGGGCACTCTCAGACCACATGCAGAGGTCACCTCCAATCTCCCATTCAGTTCAAGTGCAGTACGCAGCTACTCACTATGTGCTTCTGGCATGGATAGGAGTTCAGGAATACTCCATGATGGGCTAGGCAATGCGTCTCTACCTACCTTGGATGTCACAATCTGGTCAGAGACAGAGGCCATCATAAATGAGGTAAGAACTGTCTGAGGGACACTGCAGAGAAAATAACATGTGGGACAGGGCCCTCACAGGATCCAATGGTTCTACAGCACAAACAAAATTTTAATCTTTATATCATGAGCATACCAAGAGAGTAAAGAAGGAAGGATGGAGCTATCAGACTAAGGTTTTTTTCCAACAAAACTGAAGTGGTAAAAGAACCACTGTGGTTACCATTAGATACTCAGACAGAATCGTTCTTTTCCTCTCTACCTTGCCAGGTGGTGCACACCGTTAGTCTCAGCTTTTGGGAAGCAGAGGAAAATGGATCTCTGTGGGTTCAAGACCAACTTGGTCTACAAGAGAGTTCCCGGACAACCAGGGCTATATAAAGAAATCCCGTCCACCCCCTGAAAAAAAAAAAATCCTCTACCTTTTATCCATACCTACTCTTTCAAGTTCAAGTCAGGTTAGTTCTTACATTAGTACATAACAGAATTTACTATTAAACCTAGCTCCACCCACATGGACCCAGAAGAGCCTCAGCTTTGCCAGTCCATCCTGAGCAAGGTGCCCTGCCGTCTGAAGGACACTTTCTGATTAATCAGCTGGCAAATAGTGAGAGCACACAACGCCAATAATACCAAACGAGACCATTTATTTGCTAAGTGTTTGTGTGTGTGTTTGTGTGGAGGTAGATGTTGTGTATGGACATGATTCTATGTGTGCAGATCCATCTCAGGTATGTGTACATACATGTTCAGGCCAGAGGCCAACCCGAGGTGATATTCTTCAGGTGTCAGCTACCTTATTTATTTGCTGATACATTTATTTATTGAGACAGGGCCTTTTATTGACCCAGAATTCACAATAAGCTAAGCTGGTGGGTCACAAAGCCCTGGGATCCCCACCTTCACAGAGCTGGAATTGCCAGCATGAGCAAACAAGTACTGTTTTTTTTTTTTTTTTGGGATTTTGTTGTTGTTGTTGTTTTTTGTTTTGTTTTTTTTGAGACAGGGTTTCTCTGTAGCTTTAGAGCCTGTCCTGGAACTAGTTTTTGTAGACCAGGCTGGCCTCGAACTCACAAAGATCCACCTGTCTCTGCCTCCCAAGTGCTGGGATTAAAGGCATATATGCCACCACCGCCCAGCTGCAAATTTTTTTTTTTTCTAAGTTTTGGGAATCACACTCAGGTCCCGGTACTTGCAAGGCAAGCACTTTACTAGCTAAGCCATCTCCCCAGCTTCTAAAGCACTAATTTTAATTTTTAATTTTTATTTTATATTGAGAATTACTATGCCTGTTAATATTCATTGAGGACCTATGTACAGCAAGAAACTTACTTGCTTGACTTCAAAGCTATCAGATGAAGTTTGAATTCACATCCAAGGTTGTCTAGATTTACACGGGAAAAGTCAGAAGCATCTGTCACAGCTTGGAGTTTAGGAAGTGAGCATCTTCATGCATCCAGGCCAGTCAGTGAAACCACAAATATTGTCCTGTACAACTGCCCCATCTATTTAAATTTCAATTCACTAAAATAAAAATAGGGTTTGTAGTATAGCTCTGGGTAAAATGCTGGCCGACCTAGCATGTGTGAGACCCTGGGTTGGATTCCTCCCCAAACCAAAATACCTGATGGAGCAACATGGTAAGGTAAGACAAGATACTGACCTGCTGGCCGGGCGGTGGTGGCGCACGCCTTTAATCCCAGCACTCGGGAGGCAGAGGCAGGCGGATCTCTGTGAGTTCGAGGCCAGCCTGGTCTACAAGAGCTAGTTCCAGGACGGGCACCAAAGCTACAGAAACTGACCTGGTGCCAGACTTGCCCGTGTGGTTTGAAACCCCTCAGGCCTACGAAGCCCTTCTATGTCCTGTGTGAAAACCAGGGGGAATGGCGTCCAGGGCTCAGCAGGACAGTAAGTGAGCACTTGATTCAGCGTCTGGAAGATACCTCACAAAGTTAAACCAGCCCTACTGCTCTTGAGGAAAGAAAAGAGGGAGGATGTCCTTGAATGCTTATTGGTGCAAAAGAGAATAAGGCAGAAAAGGGTAAGAAATGTATTTTTACAAAACCAGGACTTCCAAAGGTGTTCACTCATTTGGCATCTGAACTCCCTCTGCCTGCTCTACCAAGGCTGGCTGCATGGCGAGGGCCCAGGCCAGCACTCCACACCTGTAATCAGCTCTTTGTTGATTACAAAGCTCTTTGGGAAGAGCTTAAAAAGAAAAAGGAATCAAATCTTTTGACCTTGAACTCTTGGCCCTCCTGCTTCCCTCCACTTTCTAAGCCTAAGATTCCAGGCGTGCAGCTGGTCTTTGCAATACTGGGGATTAAAGCCAGGACTTCATGCTTGCAGGCAAACATTCTACCAACTGAGCCACCCCCAGCCCTAAAATCCATTTTTAAAATCTTTACTCGAGTCTAAGCCTTAAACTTGTTATGCAGACAACAATGAACTTGATCAACCTGCCCCACTTCTCAAGTGTGAGATTACATGTGTGCACCACCATGAAGGCTATTTCACTTTGAGATGGGTTCACACTATAAAATCCGGGTGCCTGGAACTCTTGAGTTCTATTTATCTTCCTGCTCAGCAACCTAAGTACCAAGATGAGAGGTGTGTGCCACCACACCAGACTTGAACCAGAAATTTTGAGATGTTAGGGAACTGAACCTGAAACTGGGAATGATCCAGGAGTCAGGCTTGAGAGCAGGGTTCGTGGTCAAAGACAGAACACTATTTTAGACCAACAGGAAGAGCATAAGTAGTGGTTCCCACCACCCTCCCAGCACAAGGAAGCTGGAAATGACGTGATTACTACCGTCTGTCCCTCTGAGAGCCTGGGAGAATTTCCATGAGTCTAGCTGAGAGGGCTGGCTTGGTCCAGAAGGGAATTCGACCTTGACATAGTAAGAAAGGTAGGAGGGAAGGAAGATACCCTAGGGAAGAGACAAACTGAAGGAAGAGGAGGACGTGTTCCCCATTGACGTCTCCTAGCAATGAAGAGGCCTGGACATGAGGCCGCCCAGGAATAGCAGGGCAGCCAGAGGTCAGAGTCCATGGCCTGCTGAAGACCTGTCCTGGCTTTGGGCTCCAGGCACTGTGCCCATTCTCTGATGTGCCACATTGTTCAGCAGTTTCCTCCTCTGAAAGTAGAGGGGGAGCAGTGGGGGAGCAGGGCTTGTACAGCCAAGAGTAACTGGAGCAGAGTGGGGTGGGGCTTCCACAGGGAAAGGGCCTCAGTTCATTCCCATGACTGGCTGCCCTTCCGGCTACTTGGGACTTTGGGACTTCGTGGGAAAAGGTCTTGGAAGTGCTAAGTACAGTAACTATGAGTGTGTGTGTGTCCCCAAGTGTGCATCAGGCACGTTTTCCATTTTAGCCATGGAACACTGCCCTATGAGAACTGGATACCAGCATGTTCCCATAGGGCTCTGTCCTCAGAGGATTAGAAACCCGTCCCGAAGCCTGAAAGACACTGGAAGCCACAGGACCAATTCTCTGAGGAATCTCTTGGCTCCTAGCGAATACAGATCACCTGACGTCCCTGGACTAACAGGGATGCTTGTAGAACTTGCAAGCTTGCCAGCAGAACTCTACTACTAGGTGGATGTTGAAAAGCAGATGGGATAGCTGGGCAGTGGTGGCGCAAGCCTTTAATCCTAGCACTCAGGAGGCAGAGGCAGGTGACTTTGAAGCCAGCCTGGTCTATAAGAGTTAGTTCTAGGACAGGCTCCAAAACTACAGAGAAAACCCTGTCTCAAAAAACCAAAAAGGGAAGGGGAGGGGAGGGGAGGGAAAAAGGGGAAGGGAAAAGGGGAAGGGGGGAAGGGAAGAAAGAAAGAAAAGAAAAGAAAAGAAAAGAAAGAAAGAAAGAAAGAAAGAAAGAAAGAAAGAAAGAAAGAAAGAAAGAGAGAGAAAAGCAGATGGGAACTGATGGGGGCCAGGAGCCAATCAGCCAGCCATTTCCACAGCATCTATGAGGAAGCCTAGAACCTTTCATAACCAACAAGATAGCAGAGCCACACACAAGTCCATGAATGGGCCAATGCTCACCCTTCAAGCAAAAAGCTCTCAAATGACACCACAAAAGAGTAGCACACAGGCCAAAGATCACTCCAGTCCTAGCTTGTTTGACCAAGCCACTGTTTAAGGACTTTTTGAGCCAAAACAGAGATTTCACACAATAATCTATAACCTAATGGAAAATAAATATGGTTAACATGGACACACACCTTTAATCCTAGCACTCAGGAGGCAAAGGCAGGTAGATCTCTGTGAGTTGAAGGCCATCCTGGTTGACATGGTGAGTTCCAGGATAGACAGGACTACATAGTGAGACCCCGTCTCAAAAATCAAAATAAAGTAAAAATGAAAATACAGCTAAAATATGCCCCCCCCACCAGGCACGGTACTTGTGATCGCAGCATTTAGGAGGCTGAAGCAGGAGGATTCTGAGTTTGAGCTTGGACTACATGAGAAGACACTGTTTCAAGACCAACAGTGGGGTTGTGTGCCTTAAATCCCAGCACTCAGGGGGCAGAGGTAAGTAGATCTCTATGAGTTCTAGGCCAGCCAAAGCTACACACAGAGAAACCCGGTCTCAGGAGACCAAACCTCCCATTTGAGCACAGCACACCAGAAGCCGAGGATATAGTACAGTTGGTAGAGAACTTCCCACACATTCCCGGAGCTCGGCACCTGGCCCTCAGCATCAGTGTTGTTCAGATTCCTTCCCAGGGAGACATAAGCAACAACTTTCTTCCTGAAGTCCCAATGACAAACAGGTACGACTGCACCAAAGTCCACTCTGGGAATCTGCCAAGTCTCTTGGACTTCCTCAGCACAGATGAGGGGTTACTTACGGAGGTGCGGGTGCTCCTCCTGTCACAGTTCACTAAGGAGGAAGGAAGGCTTTATAGGAGAGTAGCCACACAGAGCCCCTTCCCTGGTCTTCCCCAGCCTATACACTCCAGCCCAGTGGTTCGCAACCTTCCTAACGCTGCGACCCTTTAATACACTTCCTCATGTTGTGCTGACCCCAACCATAACATTATTTCTTGGCTACTTCATAACTACTTCATAACTATGATTTTACTACTGCCACAAATCAGAATGTAAATATCTGATATGTGACCCCTGGAAAGGGTTCTTTTTGTTTTTGTTTTTGTTTTTTTTTTTTTAATTTTTAAAATGTTGGGGCTAGAGAGATGGCTCAGAGGTTATGAGCACTTGTTACTCTTTTTTTTTTTTTGGTTTTTCAAGACAGGGTTTCTCTGTGGCTTTGGAGCCTGTCCTGGAACTAGCTCTGTAGACCAGGCTGGTCTCGAACTCACAGAGATCCGCCTGCCTCTGCCTCCCGAGTGCTGCCTGGAAAGGGTTTTTGACCCACAGGATGAGAATGGCATTTGAGCCTTTCACAGAGGTCACAATTAAGGCAGAGTTCCAGACATTTGGGAGCAGCTGGGTACTCAAGCGAGGGTCTGTTACCCTCCCTGCCACTCTACAGCTGGATATAAACAGCCAACAAAGTTGGATGTGGTGGTGCACATCTTTGATCCCAGCACTTGTGAGGCAAAGACAGATCTCTGAGTTCAAGGACCCCTGGTCTACACAGAATAACCCTCAAAACCTCAAAAATAAATGAATAAAGTCCAGCTGGGCTAATCTTGAAAGAGGCCACAGCTGAACTCCCCAAGATGATTGCTTTGCTCAAAGACAATTCATTCCCAACAAGCAGACAAAGCACAAGTGACGAGCAAATGCTTGTAGTCCCAGCACTGGGGAGATGGAGGCAGGAAGATCAGAGACGTTCAGGGTCATCCTTGGCCTCATAGAAAGTTTAAGGCTAACCTGAGCTACAAAAAACCTTTTCTAAAATACAAAACAAACAAAAACCACCTCCCGAGATAGTAGTTGATCTGGCTGAGTAGTAAATACCTACTCTTGAGGCTGGAGAAGTGGCTCAGTGGTTAAGAGTATTTACTTCTCTTGAGGACCAGAGTTTGATTTCCAGCACCCATGTCAAGCAACTCCCAACTGCAGCTCCAGGTCCAGGGAGATCTAACACCTCTGGGCTCCATGGGCACCTGCACTCACTTGTACAAAACCACAGAGACCACATGAATACACATCATAAAAATAAATCTTTAAACATAAATGAATATCTGCTCCTTTCAGAGGTGTGTGGGCTGCCCATCTGTCCATTTTGCCACAGTCTACACCAAGTCTCCATTGTCCCCAGCACTGAAACTGAGTATGAGCTACTGCTGCTCATTACACTGCCAGGATTATTATACTCTGTCTTGGTCAAAAGTTAGGACACAAGGGGCTGCAGAGATAGCTCAGCAGTTAAAAGCACTGGTTGCTCTTCCAGAGGACCCAGGCTCAATTCCCAGCACCCACATGGCAGTTCGCTGCTGTCTGTAACTCCAGTTCCAGGAGACTTGACACCTTCACACCAATGCACATAAAGTTTTTTAAGAAAAAGTTAGGACACAAAACCAGCTGTAGTGGTACATTCCATCCCAATACTTGAGCTGTGGAGGCAGGGGGATCACAAGTTCAAAGTTATCCTCAGCTACAGAATGACTTTCAGGCCCACCTGGGCCACATGAGACCTGCTTCAAAACAACAAACAAAAACAAACATGGCCAGCAAGACAGGTCATAAGATAAACATGCCTGTTGCCAAGCCTGACAATCTGAGTTCAACCCCAGGACCTACATATGTGCACTCTTCAAGTGGAAGTCAGAGAACCTTTGACCTTTGAGAGTCAGTTCTTTTCTTTCCCTATTTGGGACTCCAATGAACCATCTTACTGGCTCAAAATAGGTGTAATTAAAAAAAAAAAAAAAAAAAAAAACACAGAACACCAAAGAAATCAAGAGAGTCTCCTGTTTGGAGACAGCATATCTATAAACAGACCTTGCTGTGACACGGTACCTTCCCACCATCCAGTGGCAAGTGCTTAACACCACCCCTCACAATGCAATGTCAGACCTTGTGCCAAATCCATCCCCTTACACCCAGCACAGTTCTCATGTTCTCAGTGAATCCCAGCTGCAATGCCCAAAGGAGTAAGAGTCGAACAGTGACCCCTAACTCCAAGCTGCAACTCCTTAGCTGAACTGTTATCCCCAGCAACGGCCTGCAGCAGTGCATGGAACACAGGGAATGCAGCTGAGCTTATACCCCAGAGACCAAGGTCAACTTTGGGAATGCCGTGATGGGCCCCAGTCTATCACACAGCTTTACGTTTTTATGAGATTATAGTCGTGCATAACTTGCATATTTAAGTAATAAGCTAAGGGCTGGAAAGGTGTCTCAGCGGTTGAGAGCACATGTTGCTTTTGTGGCAAACCAGGGTTCAATTCCCAGTACCCACAAAACAGCTTACAACAGCCTCTAACTCTACATCAGTTCCATGGGATATGATGCAAAAGGGAACTAGGCATGTACCTGATGTACATATAAACATGCAGGCAAAATATTCATGCATATAATAAATCTAAGAAAAAATTTAAGAAAAAAAAAAGCGAAAATGCCAGAGCCTAGTCCTAGAGATGTAAGACAACATATTCCACAGTTTATCTTAAATTCTTGCCTTTGGTGCTCTGGTCTACTGAAAGGTTTCCCATCATGCCCTGTTTTATCCTACACATACAGTATTTCTTCCTTCTGTGTAAGATGTCCACTCTCTGACCTTTACCAAGTCACCTAAATTACAAGCATATACAGTCATATTCAGCTTCAGTTACAGTCTCTTGATCATTTGCTTCATGTGTATCCTAATTTTTTTTTTTTTTTTTTTTTTGGTTTTTCGAGACAGGGTTTCTCTGTGGTTTTGGAGCCTGTCCTGGAACTAGCTCTTGTAGACCAGGCTGGTCTCGAACTCACAGAGATCCACCTGCATCTGCCTCCCGAGTGCTGGGATTAAAGGCGTGAGCCACCACCGCCCGGCCCTAATTTAAAAAAAAAAAAAAAAATTTATTATGTGTACAGCATTCCTTCCATGTGTCCCCGCAAGCCAGAAGGGGGCGCCCGGTCTCATTATAGATGGCTGTGAGCCACCATGTGGTGCTGGGAATTGAACTCAGGGCCTCTGGAAGAGCAAGCAGTCAGTGCTCTTAACCACTGAACCATCTCTCCAGCCCCTGTATCCTAATTTTTTTGAATCACACACCCATCCAGACCACACATGTTGGCTCATACTTGTAACTTGGGAAGCTAAAGAAAGATTGTCCTGTGTTCCTAACCAGCACAGGATATGACTGGAGAACCTTTGTGAAGAAAATGATAGTGATACAATCCACCCCACCTCACCCCTGCCGAGACAGTGTCTCTAGAGAGCCCTGACTGTTCTGCAACCCACTATGTAGACCAGGCTGACCTCAAACTCAGAAATCTAACTGCCTCTGCCTTCCACGTGCCAGGTTAAAGGTGTGCATGACCAGACCTGGTTCAGTAATACAGTTTGGTTTTTTTTTTTTTTTTTTTTGGTTTTTCGAGACAGGGTTTCTCTGTGGTTTTGGAGCCTGTCCTGGAACTAGCTCTTGTAGACCAGGCTGGTCTCGAACTCACAGAGATCCGCCTGCCTCTGCCTCCCGAGTGCTTGGATTAAAGGCGTGCGCCACCACCGCCCAGCATTAATACAGTTTTTTAAGGGGCATGGCGGTCCATGCCTCTAATCCTAGCACTGAGATCTGACAGCAGGAGGATCAGGAGTTCAGGGGCATCCTCAGTTACAGAGTGAGTTCAGGGCCAACCTGGGCCTTGTAAAATCGCGTTTCAACTACCCCAATCCCAGCCCCTAAAAAACAGGAAACAAAACAAACATGTACTCACCTGTAAATATTCAGCATCCCACCTCTGGCCCCTGGAGGCCTCCTGAAGACATTTAAAAACATTCCTTAGACTCCCAGGTCTGGTTCTTCCTCAGACATCAACACTGATGTGGGTAGGGGCTTAGATAACGTGGTCTTTGTGCAAGGCACTTTGCCAGCTATAGTCACCATGGGAAAACAGGAGGTTGAGCACAGGTCGGGGCCGGTTTAGCACTTGAAGACAGATTTGTGTCCATAGACTTCACCACACAGAGCGCAAACTGAATGCTCTTTGAACTGCAGGTACAGAGTGACAAGCACAGGTTCAACCCACACAATGGCTTTCAGGGTTGTTTTTTTTTTTTTTTTGTCTTGTTGGTTTTTGTTTGTTTACTTAGTTACCAACAACCAAAATTAGGAATTTGCACATTAAATTCTGAGTCTTTCTATACAAAAAATATTAAGCCACGTGTCATAGTTACGGTGCTACTGCTGTGAAGAGACACCACGACCACGACAACTCCTCTTACAAGGGAAAACGCTGCCCCCACAGGTTTCTGTATAGACCTGGCTGTCCTGGAATTCACCAGGCTGGCCTCGAACTCATAGACATCTGCCTGATGTGCGTGACACGACTGACTGGAGCTGGCTTACCGTTCAGAGATTTGGTCTGTTATCATCATGGCAGGAAGCATGGTGGCATGAAGGTAGGTGTGACACTGGACAGGTGGCTGAGAGTTCCACACCTGGATTCGCAGGCACCAGGAGGAGACAGTGAGCGACTAGCCCTGACATGCGCTTCTGAGACCTCAGAGCCCCCCCAGTGACACACTTCCTCCAACAAGGCCACACCTCCCAACAGCGCCAGTTCCTACAAGCATATGGGCCATTTTCATCCAAACCACCACATGTATGAGGTCCCCATCCTGCTGAGCAGCTGGGGTTGAGAACAGCTTAGCGTGAATCCCTCCATTCAGTCCCCATTGCCTCCTTCAGCCTTACCCATCTCTGGCCTCTACAGGTCTGGCATGTCCAACTCTTGACCACACCTAGAATTTCACGGAGAACACATCCAAACTGGGAAACATCTAGACATCCAGCCCTTGACTCAGAACAGCCTCACTAAACATCAGCCAACTTAACTCTGGAAACTTCAGAAACATGAACGCTACTGCCCTAGGGCTTCTCGCTGTGCCTTTAGAATGTTCCCATTGCTTTTGCTGGACGGGAACTCCCATAGAAGTTGGGCTCCTTAGGACACATGCCCAGAGACGGGAAGACACTTGCCTAAACAACGTCTCAGAAGTGAAGTAGCCAACTAGCTGGCATATGTTGGGTACTACCAAGTACCACTGACTGGGACAGCGACATCACCTAAAGGAGGTTCTGGCCTAGGCAGTGGCCAGGAAGGTTTGCAAAGACGAAACTAACAACACCTAGGGACGCGGTGACAGACGGGTGGCTGGAGCGGGACAAACCAAATTTCAGCTACCAGGGTGTCTACTGTCATTCCGGTGGGTGC
Organism: Chionomys nivalis; assembly: GCF_950005125.1. Lineage (NCBI taxonomy): Eukaryota > Metazoa > Chordata > Mammalia > Rodentia > Cricetidae > Chionomys > Chionomys nivalis. The sequence continues at coordinate 64,933,287 of NC_080089.1, read as the reverse complement.
AAAGTCTGCCAGCTGTGACAAAGAAATATGAGCTCTGGGAACATCAGCTCTGGGAAGAGGAGGCACATGGTCACTCATTCCTAATGCATGCAGTAAAATGAAACAGAGATCACCGACTTGATTTTTATAGTTGTTTTGAATCAGGGTCTCAATCTGTTACCCAGATGGCTTGGTACTAACAACGTCAATCAGCGCAGCCTCAATCATGAAATAATCCCTCTGCCTTTGCATCCAACGTGATGGGATTATAGGCATGAACCTACATACCTCACCCAACCTGTTCTGTGAACATCTGAGTTTTGTATGAATTCCACATAGCTGAACGATCTTGGACTTGGACACACCTCTCTACCCCTTAGGGCTGAAGCTCCTCTACCCATGAGCTGGGGTTGCCGAATGAATACCTTTGGGCCTAACACAAACACCTGTCACCCAGGATCAGTAATCTGTGTACCTGTCTAGAATCCAGAGAGTGGTCTGTGTTTGTAACTGACTGCCTAACTCAGAACTTTGGAGCAGGGGCCCAGATAGCCCAGGTCTGGGTCAAGTCTAACCGAAAGGATCCAAAGGCAATCATCCAAGTAGCTTTGAGCTCTTTCGCCATAAGAGGGCACCACAGACTCATGGTCTAGTTAAGGCCTCAGCTATTACCACTACAGTGGAGGGAACATAGGAACCTCACCTTCCCTCACAGGCGATGACCAAGGGCCAGAGAGGAGACAACATAGATGGGCATAGGATGGAGGCAGGGAAAGAGACAGGCATGGCTGTATACCTAGCACCTGAAGGCAGGGACATCACGGGCCCAAAAACTAGAGTTTATATGCAGATACACCACAGGGAATGCAGTCTTGGGGAAAACCTTAGTGAAGACCTCCGCTCTGGCTTTTGTACCTTGTTCCCCTTAATGGCATCTCTGCTCCCACTTCCTCCCTGAGTAAAGCTGACTTCCAGGAGACAAACTGCAGATTTTAGGGATGTGAATCTGAGTTTGGATAGAAACAGACACATCAGAGAAGCCTCTAATTCAAGTAACCCTGTCCTGGGAAGCCAAGACTACATTAGCACAGTCAGACTGGCATGCTAGGGAAGACAGGGAAGAACGGCAAACAGAGGGGGAAGACTTTTGGACTATTTGCCTAATTCTTCCCATTCCTAAATATTCCTCCTTGAGCTGCTCAGCCATCCAGGTCCCTGACTGTACACTCCAAGGAGCAGAAACTGAGCCCCATTCTCTACCGACCATGTACCAAGTGCAGGGTCCACTGGAGCAGTGTGTATGTGCGCCTGGGCAGGACACACGGTTCAGTGGTTAAGAGCACGTGGTGCACATGCAGAGGACCTTGTTGGTGTGACTCATGGCACCCACATGCCCGTCAACTCCAGTTCCAGGGGATCTGACACCTTCTGGCTTGCGCAGGCACGTACATGGTACACATAAACATGCTCCCAAAATGCAAATATACTAAAATTCCTTTACAAAAAAATGTGTGTGCCCGAGTATATGTAAGTGTACTCTGTAAACAGGTGCACAAGAAGTCAGGAGAGTGGAGTTGTAAGTGTGTGTAAGCCACCTAATGTGGCTGCTGAGAACAGAATTCAAGTCTTCTGCACTAGCAAGTGCTCTTAGCTGCTTGGTGGTTTTCTGCGATACTTATTGAGGTAAGGTCTGCTGCTGCACCTGGTATAGCTTGCTGGTATAGCCCCTCTTCTGCCTTCTAAGTGCTAGGATTACAGTAGACTGCTGCAGCCATCCAGATTTTACATGAGTTCTGAGATCTGAACCCTGGTCCTTACGCTTGCAAAGCAAGTGCTTTGCCCACTGAACTATCTCCCTCTGTGGGATTTTGAAAAAACATGTATTTACTAGTGGATGTGGACACATGCCAGAATGCACGTGCGGAGGTCAGAGGGCAACCTAAAGGAGTTGGTTCTCCTTTTCCACTATGGATCCCAAGGATAAAATTCTGGATGTCAGGCTTGGTGGCAAACACCTTTTTACCTGTTAGAACTATCTTGACAGTTTCCATGGGAGCTTTTACCTTCAGTTTCCATAGCTACAAAAAGTAGATGAAAATACCTTTCATGCTTCAAAGGACTTTTACGGTGACCACAAGAGACAGCATATGTAACCATGGTAAACTCCACATCAGGACAGGAATGTATAATTCTGTTCCTCCTGCTGCTAGAATCCTGAGATTTCCTAGTGGCTTCTCAGAGGGTTTCAGGTCGCTGGTGACACCGAGAAGACAGGGGGAGCCACATCTCAGTCTCATCTACATAGCAAGTTCCAGGGCAGTCAAGGCTACACAGTGAGCAAGACCTTTTCAACACAAAATGAAGAGTGTTAGGATGGCAGACTCAGGGCTTGTAAGAAGCCAGGGTGCAAGCCAGTGGCAGAGCACAGCCACATACACGGCCTTGCACCGACCGTCTGCAGCCTCTCTCCTTAAAAGCGTGTGGAATAATCTTTTTTGTGAAGATTTGTCACTCGGACTGATTTTAACAAAAAGCTGAATAGCCAATAGCTAGGCAGTATTTTCGGGGCAGAGAGGATGATGGGAATGAGGGTGGAGGCAGGGAGAGTTGCCAGCCAGGGATGGAGGAAGCAGGACAGCAGCATAGGTACTACAGAGTAAAGGAAATAAAGCCACAAGTCAAAAAGTAAACTAATAGAAATGGGTTAAATTAAGTTGTAAGAGCTAGTCAGAAACAAGCCTTGAGCCAGGCAGTGGTGGCACACGCCTTCAATCCCAGCACTCAGGAGGCAGAGAGATAGGCCTCTGAGTTTGAGGCCAGCCTGGTCTATAGAGCGAGTACCAGGACAGCCAGGGCTACACACAGAGAAACCCTGCCTCAAAAAACAAAAACAAAAACAAAAACAAAAAAACAAAAAAAAAAAAAGGAAAGAAAAAAAGAAACAAGCCTAAACTATTGGCCAAGCTTTTATAAGTCTCTGTAACATGATTTGGGAGCTGGTAGGAGGGACAGAAAATCTACCCACAAAAAAAACAGGTAGTAAGTACAGTGTGACAATATCTGAGGTCATGCTCTGTGATTTCTGGGCTTCTGACTCATTCCCCTTGCCCCCTTTCCCAAGTAGAACATTAGATGAAAAAAACAAAAGCTGAATACAACTTTCAGGGACAAGCATGGTGGCTGATGGTGTAGAAGCTGATGATGGAGGAAGGTCATTGGTTAAATAATCAAGAAACTGCTTGGCTCTCATAGGTTAGAACATAGGTGGGTGGAGTAAACAGAACAGAATGCTGGGAGGAAGAGGAAGTGAGCAGATGCAGGGCAGCTCCTCTCAGAGCCAGACGCGATGCAGCCAGCCACCAGGTCAGACATGCTGAATCTTTCCCGGTAAGACTAGTGCTACACAGATTATTAGAGATGGGTTGATCGGGATATGAGAATTAGCCAGTAAGGGCTAGAGCTAATGGGCCAAGCAGTGTTTAAAAGAATACAGCTTGTGTGTCGTTATTTTGGGGCATGAGCTAGCTAGGTGGCTGGGAGCTGGGTGGCAGGAACACCAGCCCGCAGCTCCCACAACAGAATGGCCCCTAACGTGTGAACAACTGAATCCACAGAAAGCCTGAGAAAGCTTGGGAAAGAAGAGAGTAAAGCATGTTTTCTTGGTAGCAGCAATTTCTTGGGTCTGCAAGTGCTCTCGTCTAAGAGAGGCTTCCTGACTCAGCTTTAGCTGCAAAGCTTGCAGCTCTTTTAAGAGGTCCTGCCACGAAACACTTAAATGGTATTGATAAAAGCTGACTGCATGCTTGTTTGTTTTCAGCCGTAGCAGGAAAAAAGTTATGTTGTTTTAAAATGTGGGCTTTCTGGGCCGTCCTGCCAGGGCAAACTCTGTGTGAGGCAGGAGGGCCAACTACAGAGAGAGGACTTGAGTGTTGTCTGTTGCAGCTTGCTTGCTGGCAGGGACCTTGAAACGCCATAGACTTAGACTTGTGGCAATAAAAATGGCTACAGCTGGTATCTCCGCCATGAGGCTGGAAAGCTAAGGAATGGGCTGTGTCCAGCCGTCAAAGCCATGGCTTTTGTCCTAGAGATATTGCTTGGTAAATTAAAGACTCATGTGGTCAGAAAAAGAGATATACAGTAAAGAGAGATTCAAAGACAAAGAAAACTTTAAATGATTTACAGTGTGTTTAAAAATATATGCAGGCTAAAAGTTAAAGTTCTTAAAAGTAAAAAAACAAAAATAAGGAAGTAGTTGGGTGTGGTAGTACCCACCTTTAATCCCAACACTTGGGAGGCAGAGGGAGATTGACCTCTGTGACTTCCAGGTGTGGTAGCACAGGCCTTTAATCCTAATGCCTGGAAGGCAGAGACAGAAGGATCTCTGAGAGTTCAAGGACAGCCTGGTCGACAGAGTTATTCCAGGTCAAAGATATACAGAGAACCTGTCTCAAAAAGCAAAAAATAAAAGTAAAAATAAATGAAATAGAGGTTAAAATAAAGCACACAAAGATGGAAAATACACAGAATTTTGATACTGTATGCTATTATGCTGTTTGAATTGTTTGAATGCTGAGGAAGGAGCAACAGCTGCTAAAAGATATTTGTTTATAAATGCTACTGAACTAATCCAACATAGATATTTTGAAAATACCTTGACTTCAGAATTTGGATCTAAGGATATGATACTTTGGAAAAGAGATTCTTCTTTTGTTTTCACAGAGGATGACACCCTGTGTATTGCTTCTATCCCAATATGGTATGACAGACTACGCCCTCCTAAAAGGTTGCAGTGAACACCTTCAAAAAATTACTTCGCTCAACTGCCAACTGAGATGAACCTAACAGACAGGTTACACCATAAACGACCTAATTAGCAGCACCCCTATACAGCAGGAAGCAGTTTGGAGAGAAATAACTGCGCCCATGTTCCCATATATTGTTTATAAATGTTCTTTTACACTTAAAGGGGGATATGATATAGATATGGATAATTTACATTGGTATAAGTTTTGCTTTGTTGATATAAATTTAAGGCAATTTTGTTATGTATATATATTTCTGATATTGATTAGGGTATTGTGGTTGTGTAGTTCATGTAAAAATGTAATGTATATAGGTTGTTAATGGATAATCATTAATAATAGTCAAGTTTGTAGTCATGTTAGTTAAGATTTTCTAGATGTACATAGATATATTTTAGATAGGCATTCTTCATATCTTTCAAAGGCTAGAGAATATGGCATTTTAAATGTTTTAATAACTTAGGGTTTTTCATGACAATGAGACACGTCTGCTCCTGGCAGCACCAATCTACTTCAAGAAGAAGATGGGCATCGAAGAGGTTCCTTATGGCGTTTGATAGCCATTTGGGCAAGAAACTGCTCTTGCCTGGACTATTGCATAAACTGGACACAGAGAACCTGCAGAGAGAGGACTACTGAACTTGCCTAAAGGTGAGATGATCTTTCAGGGTTCCTGATTCATGAAGGAGTCTGCAAGACATTCTGCAGGACACAGCAGATAGTGACTTAACTGCCTTTGAAATTTCCTGCTTCATTGAAATGTCTGCTGGAAACTATGGACCTGTAGGCCGAAGATGGATGCCCCAATGGTACAGAGGAACTTTGGGTGACTGTCCAGGCAGCGAGATGTCTCTGTGATTTCTAGAGTTTTGTAAGTTGCTTACTTCTCATTTACTTAGGTAATATTATATCCTTCTAGAGTTTTTGGTGGAGTAGAAGAATAGATAGATAGTTACAGTTTTCCTTAGTTATGATAAAGATAAAATAGATGCAAATATTGTAACTGTAATTCTTACTTGATAACTGTTTTGTTATATGTAATTTTGCTATGTTAAAGTTAAAGCCTTCCTTTTTTGTTTAAACAGAAAAGGGGGAAATGATGGAGGAAGGTCATTGGTTAAATAATCAAGAAACTGCTTGGCTCTCATAGGTTAGAACATGGGTTGGTGGAGTAAACAGAACAGAATGCTGGGAGGAAGAGGAAGTGAGCAGATGCAGGGCAGCTCCTCTCAGAGCCAGACGCGATGCAGCCAGCCACCAGGTCAGACATGCTGAATCTTTCCCGGTAAGACTAGTGCTACACAGATTATTAGAGATGGGTTGATCGGGATATGAGAATTAGCCAGTAAGGGCTAGAGCTAATGGGCCAAGCAGTGTTTAAAAGAATACAGCTTGTGTGTCGTTATTTTGGGGCATGAGCTAGCTAGGCAGCCGGGAGCTGGGTGGCAGGAACGCCAGCCCGCAGCTCCCACAACAAGCTGAGGCAGGAGGGCAGGAGGACTAATGCAAGTTCAAGGCCAACCTAGAAAACACAGTGAAATCCAGGACAGTCTGGGCTACAGAATAAGACCTTGCATCCAAACACACACACACACACACACACACACACACACACACTTTTAAAGACTATGATCTCTGACAAAAAACAGAGTATGTAAATTGTAATCTACACTTTAAATGCCAGATATGGTATCACATGCTTGAAACTTGGTCGTGGTAGGCTGAGACAGCACAATTACCACTGAGTTTAAAGTCAGCCTGGGCAAATTCCAGGTCAGGAGACAAAGTGAGACCCTAACTCATTGCAGGCTGAGGTAGTCTCTCCTAGAACTCTCTAAAACCGCACTCTGAGGTGTTTAAGGTTTCTCAAGGATTAGCCACAAGCCGACAGAACTCCAAGACCAAAATGGCTTCAGTAAACTGCAGGTTCAACCAGGCAGAGCAGATGAATCCTGGTCCTTCTACACACTTCTGGCCCACATTGGCTGGGTTCTTACCCAGTACTGATTCCCAGTGTGTGAGTTAAGGCAACTCCACATCTTGGAGCCTACTAACCAACTGTCATGTAAAGGCTCCATGGTAAGGACTGCCATCACTAATAATTGCCAACTAAACTACAAGACCTCAAAAATATGCAGGCAAACCAAGTAATCTTTGGTTGGGAGCCAAGTTCTCATAGGGTGTAGGGGTGGCAGCCACAGTTCTCTCAGGCATCTTCTGCACTGGTTTCTAGCAAAGCAGGGGCATGCAATTATGGTCTCTTCCTTGGATAGAGAAGGGACCCACACCCAAAGAACTTAGTATTCATTGACTCTCGGGTCCTCTAAGAAGGGAAGATTGCCTTAGGTTTCTATTGCTGTGATAAAGAACATGACCAAAGCTGGGGTGGTAGTGTACGCCTTTTCATCCCATCACTCGGGAGGCAGAGGCAGGCAGATCTCTGAGTTCGAGGCCAGCCTGGGCTACAGAGTGAGTACCAGGACAGGCTCCAAAGCTACAGAGAAAAAAAGACCATGACCAAAAGCAAAGCAACTTGGGAAGGAAAAAAAATTATTTGACTTACATACCCCACGATCCACTGAGAGAAGCCAAGGCAGGAACCTGGAGGCAGGATGAAGCAGAAGTCACGGAGGGTGCTGCTCACCACGGGCTGCTCAGGCAGATTCCTTGAACAGCTCAGGACCAGGGCCCAGGGGTGGCACTACCCAAAGTGGGTTGGGTCCTCGCACATCAGTCGTTAATAAGAAAATGCCCACAGACCTGCCTAGAGACCAGTCTGATGGAGATCCTGGCATGTGTCAAGGTGACATCATCTAATCAAAGTCCTGTCATCAGAGGCCAGGATGACACACCTGCGGGCCCTTTCTGAAGAACATACCTTATGGGCAAGGCAGCTTCTGAGCCCAGTCTTACCATGCAACTCCTTAACTATGGGTGGTTCTGCCTGTCAACTCAAGCTCTGTCCAGATGTGACAGTCCATGGAAGTCTTTCTGCAGAGGTCCTGCCCCAGCTGCAAAGGCTGCAGGACTTACTTCCTCTCATCAGACCAAGGCCTAGGCCCTGCTCAGTGAAGCGTGACCCAGTCCCCTCCTCCCCGGAAGCCACAGCATAGGGACCTTTTAAATTATGGAGTAGCATCCTCTACCCATCTCAGAAAGACCCAGGCGCCCCAACTAAATAATTTAGCACCTCGGGAAGACCCAGTGGATCCTGACACAGCTGAAGTAGGTCAGACCATGGCTTGGCTCTAGGAGGGGGCTGTCAAGCATACAACAGCTTCTTCCCCGTGGGAGAAGGAGCTTCAAGTCAGGAAGGCCTTTGCTTGCTTGGCCAGATCACACACCAGTGAGGGACACTAGAAAGGCCCAATCCTCCCCTTCCTGGTACAGGCACCGTCCCTCCTGCACCCCAAGTTACCCCGAAGCCTGTGTTTTCCTGTGTTCCTCTAGCCCACTCAGCACCTAGATACATGTCACCCCAACTTACTTGTCAGCAATTAATACCCTAGACCCAAGCCACATAAGAGAAGGGCTGAGGTGTCAGTCATCCATGCAACCAGGGCCAGCCACTGCCACAGCCACTGCCACAGCCACTGCCACAGCTACAGCCACTGCTAGCCACAGTCATTGCCACAGCCAAAGCTACAGCCACTGCAACTGCCACAGCTACAGCCACTGCCACTGCAGCTTTGCCCAGTGGGAAGCAGCAGGAGGCAAGCTCCGTTCTACTGGCCCTGCTCTCCAGGACCAGGGTGGACAAAAAAGCAAACTCAGAGCTCCAGCCATCCAGCAGGAGCTGGAGAAGATTTCAAGCCATTTCTCTCCTTAAACTGAAACCCGATATCATAGAAGAGTCCAGGTGGCCACAGGCCACCTGACCACCCTGTCCAAGCCACCCCAGGCTCTCAGCACAGCTCACCTCAGGGGCCTTCTGCTCTCTTCCCAGGTATCAGCTGCAGTCTACAAACAACAGCACAGTTAGTTTAACCTGTCATGGGCAAAGTTATTGGGTCTCCTCTGTTCCCACAGGCCAGCCTCACAGATGTACACCAAGATCAGACTCTAAAGAGGGAAGCTAGCACACCAACTTCAGTTTTTTCTTCCTAGAGGGCTTGAGAGGACCACAGGGCAGGAGGGTGAAGGAAGGTAGATAAAGGCACACTCAGGTCCCTGACTGGGTACGAGGACTAAGGCTCTCTGCCCTCAGAATTCCTTTACCAAGGAGCAAATCCATCAAACATGATGGGATGACGGTCAGCGGGTACCTGCATGACCCTGGTGCAGGTCACTCCTCACTCTGGGACTGGTTTCTCAGCTAACTACAAAAGGCAACAACTTCTATAATAACAGGAACAACTCTGAGGTATCCCCAGCCAGAGAGCCCCTGGGCCAAGACTGTTCCTGGCTTCCCTCTGGTCATCCCTCAGCCTGGCAGCCTGGATCCCATGGAATATACAAGCAAAAAAAATCAGCAGTCACTTCAGGTTTTTATTTTGCATTTCATTTATGATCCAGTTTCACATTCTCACAGGGTCAGCAATTACAAGAGCCACCTCCAGACATCACCCACAGTCCAAAGAGGCCAAACATCCGAGCTGAGGTTAAAGGTAAAGCACAGACATGCTTTAAAACAAATCAAAATTGCACAATTTATCCTTCATCTCATTCTTCTTAAACCAACGCCCGGCACAAAGGCCGACTGCTAAGGAACGGAAACCTTTCTTCATGCTTCAAACTAAACGTTAAACTTATCCGACAGGCTGAACAAGGTCTCTTCAATAATTAATGGTAAACACATGAAAAACCCTTTATGATCCATAAATATTTTGTTACACAGGGTACAAAAATACTTTTCACGTTTTGGTTGGTTTCAAAGTTCAGGAAGATGAAGAGCAGTGGCAGGGTGGGGTGCACTGGGGGACGTAAGCACAAGGAAGGCGTCTTGGGCTCGTCAGCCCACGGAGAAGGAGGCAGCGCAGGACTCTGATCAGAAGTGAATCAGAGGCTGCGGATCTGCTGCTAGGAGAGGATGGAGATTGCAGGTGTGTGTGAGCACATGTGAGGACCGGGGTGGGGCGGAGGGGAACACTCAGGCCTCCCTGAAGTAGGGTGGTGTAGGAGTCAGGAGTGGAGAGAGAGAGACTAGGCTTGACAAGCCTCCAGTGCCAAGACCTGTTGCTATGGCGACAGTGCGGGAACAAACCGTACACTCGTATGCACAAGTTTAAGTGTCACAATTCATAAACATGCAAAATTAAACATTCCTTTTCCTTGATGGGGACTACAGACGTAAGTTTGAGCAGGAGGTCAGGCTGTGCTGGGTTCCCAATGAAGCCGACAAGCTGGGCCTAGGTGTGGGATCCCAGCAAGACAGCCTCCCGACCCGCCCGGAAGGCCTTGGGAGAACGTCAGGCTTCAGATTCACAGTGTAGATCTAGAGGGAAGCAGCAGTTCCACACAGGCCCCACTCTAGGGCGACAAGACCTGAAGGGAGGGGAGAGAGGTGGCCATGAGCAGAGTAGAATGGGAGCTGGCTATGGGAGCTGGCTATGGAGGCTGCGGAAGGGGATGCCGGGTAACAGGAAGAGGACAGCCCTAGCAAGCACTCAGCACCAGGCAGAGGGACCCACGGCCATGTGAGCAGCCAGCGTGGAGGTGCTGACCTCTGCAGCCAACACTTACTGAGGAGCTAACAGAACTGGCGATACTTCCATCCTTGCTGAGTGGTATCCGAGGAGGGGTACCAGCGCACCTGCAAGAGAAGTCACTGTCAGGGAACACATGCCAGCTGCCTGCTCACCTCAGTCCTCAACAGGAGCTGGGTGAATCTGAGGAGAGGCCCTGTGGCTGTCCAGGCTGTCACAGCACCTGGTGAGAGCCAGCACCAGTTGGTTACTCATCTCTAAGCATCAGCTTCTTTCTCCTGATAATGGGAAAACACTAGCTGGCCTGCCTCCTCTGCGGGTCAGGGTTCCATGAGGAGGACATGCCAGCATTTGGACCCCACACGTATATATATGCATGCTTCGGCATATGTGAGGAGGCTAAATAGCACAACCTGTGGAAATCGGTCTTCTTTCGGCACATGAGCTCCAGGGACTGAACTCGGGATATCAGGCTTGGCAGCAAATGTCTACCAGGCTATTGGTGTTTGGGTATTTTTCTGAGACAGAATCTCATGACTCCCTTGACTTACCAATATAAGTAAGAATGACCTTGCAAAATAAATAAATAAATGACCCTGCATTTCTGATCTTGCCCCCACCTCTTGAATGTTGAGATTACAGGAGTGAAACTCTGTGTTTTATGCAGTGCTGAGGATTGAACCCGGGCTTCATGAAGGTCAGGCAAGCACTCTGCCAACTGTGATGCCTAGCCTGAGAAAGTTTCAACAGGAGAATGAGCTTGACACATTTTGTGCTGTTTCTTTGGATCGTTTTCAATCACCTCCTCACCCCCAGGAGACAGGGTTTCTCTGGGTAGACTCGGTTGTCCCAACACCAGCTCTGTAAACTTAGCTGGCTCGAACTCAGAGACGCATCTGCCTCTGCCTCCCAAGTGCTGGGATTAATGGCCTGCACCACTACCACTCAGCTTGGTTCTGGGCTTTTTGGTTTGCTTGTTTTGGTTTTTTTGAGACTGGGATTCTCTATAGTTTTGGAATCTGTCCCGGAACTAGCTCTTGTAGACCAGGCTGGCCTCAAACTCAGAGTTCCACCTTCTCTGCCTCCCAAGGGCTATAATTAAAGGCATGTGCCACCACCACCAGCTTGGATCTGTTTCTTGGTCTATTTACAAAACAAACAAGGCTGTAAAGAGCAAGCAGGACAGGAGGTAAAACAACTAAAACCAGTGTGGTCTTCAAGGCGTGGGTCTCCACGCAAAGCCCTGGCAATTCTTCAATGCAGCTATTTCTGACCTTTCCGTCTTTCCCATATTACAAGGTTCATAAATTCAGAGACTTTAAACCTCTGCTGAGGTTTCAGGCAGGAGTTCACAGCTTCAGGTTATCCTTGCCTGGGTCTGCAACTACCTAAAATGTGGCAATCGCAGAAAGCCCCACAGGGCAGCAGCCCCAAGGTTGGATTCCCAGAGAATGGTCAATAAAATGGCATGGATCCCTCTCTGTGAGCTAGACACCTGGCAAGGACAGCTGAGCTGCTGCCAAAGACTTCAGGGAAGGCACCTGCCCCAGTTACACACACCAAGGAGCATGTCAGTCCCAGCCTGACCCAAAGCTGCCTGGTGGAAAAGTGGGATCTGAGCACCCGGGAGATCCTAGAGTTCCCCTGGGAAAGAGAGGGGTGGTACTTAAGAGCCCCTGTAGAGAACAGGTGAGAAGCTGGGAATTCAGACAACAACCATGAACTGTAGCAGGCAGACCCAGTTGGCCCACTTGGCTATGACCAATGCCAGGCCCTCTGGGCCGAGGGAACTGCCATGGCGCTGCTCCTGTGACTCTTCCAACTCTACATGTGGCTCATAGAGAACACCATTTGGGCCAGCACACCCTCCCAGGACGACGAGAAGTCAGGGCTGATTATCCTAACACTTGCCACCTGGCACATAGCAGGGCAGGTTCTTCCTTCTCCTGGCTGACAGCTCTAAGGGAGGTTCCTCTGGCCCATGGCTGGGCTGGGGATACCCTCGAAGCTGGATGCCAAGCTAGACACTAGAACTTACTCACAGGCCAAGGATGTAAGAGTTAGAAGCAGTATTGCCACCAGACAAGCTCAGGGCTCTAGGCAGCTCAGAATCTCCTCACAGGCTCTGCCTGCCACCCTTCACCCAGTTGGAACAGTCCCACATTAGTACCTGATTGGCTGGGAGCCCACGGGACCACTCAAGGGGGCTGAGACCGACCACAGATGGCTGTTTGAAAGTCTCCCCATGTTCACTCCCCCACGTGCTCAAACTACAACAGCAGTTCCTTAGCCCCTGAGTCAAGATATCTTAGGGTGTCTTGGGGTGGGGGTTGGGGCATTTATTGACCCAGAGAGAATGCACTTGAATGGATGTATGTGGATTGCCGTGGAATATGTCTTCATATGCCTGTGGCATGGGTTCCTCTAAAAGCAGCCCAGTTTCTTTCTTCCTCTCCTCTTCCTGCCCTAGCTCAATGCATGGCACCACCCAGGCCCAGCAGTGTGAGGGACCCTGTAGTCTCATCCTCTCGGGGCCTTCAGCTGTTCACAGATACCTGAGGGCTCTCCCCATCCTACGTAAGGGCTGCTGCCAAGAAAGAAGAGAACGTGAGGACGAGAGGAGGGAGGTACAGCCTCAGTCCCCCTCACAGATCTTAGGACTAAAGTCTACCAAAAAGGAATGAGTCTAAATGAGAAAAAAAATATGAATAGCCAATAAGGATGGGGAGCCTCACTGGCCAGAAAACCAACTAAAATAATATTTCACCCAGGATCAGTGAGATGGCTCAGTGGCTACAAGCACATAGGCCCACTGACCCGAGTTTGGTCCCTGCAACCCAAAAAATGGTAGAAGGAGAAAACTGACTCCACAAAGTTGCCCTGTGACAGCCATAGTGTACCATGGCACCCATGTCCACACACAATCATCATCATAATAATGGTAAATTTTTAAAAAATTAATGATAATAGCAACAGCAAACCTCATTCCTTGCCTGACAAGTCTTGTCAAGTCTGCACTGTGACTCTGTATTGGTCTAGGAGTACAACCAGGCCAGGTGCCCACAATGTGCAGCAGGAAGCAAAAGCAGCTCCCAACAACTTCTCTGAAACCTGTCAGAAGTTGACACATTCATACAACGATGTGCCAGCCAGGCACCTGATGTGGAAAACCAACTAACAAGACTAAATTGCAGGGGGCACTCACCGTGTCTATGCCTACAATGCTAGAACTCAGGTGGTAGAGGTAAGAGAATGAGTTCAAGGCTGGCCTTGGGTCCATGAAACCTTGTCTCAAAAGGCCGAAAGACCAACAAGATTAACTGTATAGAAAATTTTATGAAAGACTCACATCTACTGATTTATTTACATGCCCACTCCCAATAAGTAGTAAATAAATCATAAACAGTAATTAAAAATAGTAAATAGTAAATAAATCTGTATATGTATTTACTTTCTATCATGTATTTGTGTGAGCATGTGTGTCTGAGTGCGTGTTGAATCAGTGTTCTGCTTTCATCCTTCTGTGGGTTTCAGAGATCAAAAGTCAGGTCACCATGCTTGGCCCAAAATCTAAGAATTTTTTTTTTTTTTTTTTTTTGGTTTTTAGAGACAGGGTTTCTCTGTGGTTTTGGAGCCTGTCCTGGAACTAGCTCTTGTAGACCAGGCTGGTCTCGAACTCACAGAGATCCGCCTGCCTCTGCCTCCCAAGTGCTGGGATTAAAGGCGTGCGCCACCACCGCCCGGCTAATCTAAGAATTTTTTAAAAGGAGACAGCCATCACTGGGCATGATAGCACATGTCTGTAATTGCAGCACTGAGGCAGAGACAGGAGGACTACCAGGAGTTTAAGGCTTTTTGTTTTAACAAAAAAGAAAAGTTTCCTTGAAGTAGGTTAGGCCAATGTTAAACCCAATCCATGTGGCTTCCTCCCTAAATGCAGATCTGTAGGAGTTTAAATGTTGAGATACTTGTGTCATGTGCTGCTCTGAATTTCCATTCATGAATTTCACCTGGATTGTCAAGAGCCCATCACACTGAAGACAGGCAAGGGAGTCTGTGGCCACACACACTTTCGTGCCTTCTTGCTTAGAAGGAAAGTTTTGTTGAGACATAGTTTCAGTGCAGCACAGGCTGGCTTCAAATCTGCTATACAGTCAAAACTGGCCCTAAACTCCTGACCCTCCAGCCTCCACCTCCCTAATGCCAGCCGGAATTAAAGGCAGAGGCCATAATGCCTATCTCAGGTGAAGGTTCGATTCCTTTCAGGGCCCTCCTGCAGGTCTGGTCAGTGCAGCCACAGGGCTATGAAGCTGGGATGCGCCTGGCAAGGGAGCAATAGTGGAGATTAGTTCCCACACCTTCTTGCCTTCTGTTTTTCTGGCTACTACCTTTTCTCAAGGTCACCTCTTTGCCCTTCAGGTGTGGCGTACATGTATGTTTGCGTTATTTTTTGATTTCTAGTTGTGATTATTTTTTTTTTTATTTATTTATTTTTTTTTTGGTTTTTCGAGACAGGGTTTCTCTGTGGTTTTGGAGCCTGTCCTGGAACTAGCTCTTGTAGACCAGGCTGGTCTCGAACTCACAGAGATCCACCTGTCTCTGCCTCCCAAGTGCTGGGATTAAAGGCGTGTGCTACCACCGCCCGGCCCTGCCCTTCATTTTTCTATTGGTCCTCAGGGTCAGAACTTCTCACTTGGGCTCAAAGTGTCCACTTCCTTAGTTATAAGACACTTCTGGTGAAGTACTGTCATGGAACACAGACGAGAGGGAAACATCACTCCATGGAACAGGCTTGCATGCCTATGACCTACCTCCTCGTGGCCTCATTGACTGCTAAGGAAATGGGTGTCTAGTCAACCTGAAAAACAAGCTCAGAACCATAGACTGTTCAGTCATTAGTCTGCCTCTAAAATATACCACCGTGCTTAGGGTGGCCTCCTTCTTGCTCCCAGGAAGGCTAGAAGGCAGCATCTCAGACAGCCAGACAATTATAATCATCCTCCTGCCTCAGCAATCACAAATCCCAACACTTCTGTAGTACTTTATCCTGACAAAAAGCTGGGTATTACCGGTAGAGTATGATATATCCTAATATCCCAAGATAGAGGCAGATCAGGAGTTGAAGGTCATCTCATCCTAGGCCACAAGAAACCCTGCCTCAAAAAGCACAGAACACAAACAATAAAGGGACCCTTGAGATATAGATCCGTGATAGTACTGGCTTATAATGTATGAGCCTTGAGTTCCATTCTGAGTACCGTGTAAAACCTGGGTGTTGCCTGTTTGTAATCTCATCACTCTGGAGGTGGAGGGGGGGGGGTGAGAGGCTCAAGACCATCCTGACCCTTGGCTACACAATGCAATCAGCCTGAGGCCAGGCAGTGGTGGCCCACATCTTTAATCCCAGCACTCAGTAGGCAGAAACAGGCAGATCTCTGTGAGTTCAGACCAGCCTGGTCTACAAGAGCTAGTTCCAGGATAGCTAGGGCTGTTATATAGAGAAACCCTGTCTCGAAAAACTGAAATAGATAGATAGCTCCAAAGCTACAGAGAAACCTCGAACCGCCCCTTCCCTCCAAAAGTTACCGCGAGATTGAGTAATGGAGCCAGGATCTGGAGTCCAGCTGGAAAAGAGCAGAGCACAGACAGGAACTGGGAGAGGGAATGCAGGAGACCAGAGTTCAGGGACTGGCAGCAGGGTAGCACTCCCAGCCAGCAGAGCAGAGGAGTGTTCCTGGGTTTGGCAAACCATTGTCTCTGGCTCTTCACAAATGACACACTACAGGCCCAAGGTAAAGCTCATGTAGCTAATTGGCGGCAGAGCTGGGATCACAGGCCAGGAACCAGTGAGGCAGTAGCCTCTCATCCTCCCCAGTTCCTTGCACTGCTCCTGCACTGAAAGCTACCAGCTTAGCCTAGAGCACTCAGACCTGCCCAGGGCACACACAGAGAAAAGGTTTCCCCATCTCCCTCCCGACTCCTATGTTAATACACCTTCCCTCTGGACGGCCCTGGCTATCCCAGAGGAAATTTTCCAGCTGTCCAGGACACTCAGCTGGAGAAAGCACCACGTTTAACTACAGTGTGGCCCCAGTACAATCAAAACAGACTTTCCTGCTGAGGTAACCGTGCTAAGATGGTAGCACCTGACCTTCTTCCACCTTGAGAGGACAACCTCTGTGTTGCTAAGCCCCTCCAAAGACCTAGGAACGATGCTTTTTGGTTTCTGAAGACAGTTTCCCTGTGTAACCGTCTTGGATGTCCTGAAACTCGCAGAGATCAGCCTGCCGCTGCCTCCCGTGCCTCGCCTCCTAGGTGTGCCTAGTTGTCCTCACTGCGGTTCCTGCTCCCTGTGAACTCTCCCTCTGAAGCTTTTCCTTTCCTTTCCCGCTACCCAGGTCAGGACCAAGCAGCTACCTCCATGTGCTCTTCTCCTGACAGTCTAGGAAATCCCCATGGTGGATGGCCACGTCAAGGCTCAGTCTGTAGTGGTTGGAACAGAGTAAAGGTCTGCATGGCCAGCAGCAGAAACAACAGTGACACCCTGCTCTGGGCCTAGTCTCCTCTCTCACAAACTTCCCCTACAAATGGTTGCTGTCTTTTTTCTGCCCCAGTGCCCAGTCCCCAAACCTGTAATCCTAATACTTGGGAGGTTGAGATAGGAGCATTACCAACAGTTCAAGGCCAGCCTGGCCTACATAACAAGACTGTCTCAAAAAAGAAAAACATTGGTAGGCGTGGTGTTGCAGGACCCCAGCACTTGAGATAGAGGCGGGAGTATCAGGAGTTCAAGGCCAGCCTGGGCTAGATTAGTCTCCCCACTCATCCTGTTAAAAAAAAACTTAAATAACTAAATCTACCAACAAAACAAAATAATTAAACAAACAAAAAAAATCTACCAGTGAACAGGACTGTCAAGATGACTGGGTGGGTAAAGACACTTGCTCCCAAACTGATGACCTAAGTTTGATTCCTACAACCCACTTGGTAGAGAGAATTGATTTCCAAAAATTGTCTTATGGTCTCTGCACACACGGGACACACATATAAATGTAATTAAAAACAAACCACCACCACACACAAAAAAAGCAGTAGTTCTAAGATATCCAGGCAAAGTTCTAGCCTTTATTGTGTAACTCTCCAACTCTGAACAATTCAAATGCTCTGTATATTATTCTAATTCTCAGAGTAATAACGCCTTTAAAAGCTTGATAAAGCTCATAAAGACAGGAAAAGGCAGAACAGATCCGCCTGCATGTCCCCAGTTTGGTTTGTGCTCCGGACAAGCAGATAGATCCCCAGAGCCTGAGCTTTCGAAAAACCCACGAAGACAACAGTTTACGGGATTGTTTTTGGTTTTTGTTTTGTTTTTCTTTGTACACCAAGTTTCACATTTTAGTCCAGGCTGTCTTCAAAATCCCAGCAATCTCCTCCTGTCTCCGTTTCCTAAATCATAAGATTACAGACATGAGCTAACATTCCTGGCAGAAGACACTTCTGTTGCTGCAGCCCCAGGGGCAGGAGCAGCCTATGCCAAGGTAGGCAGAGCCCTACTTGTCTGTCTTAAGCCTTCTCGTCCACCTGAATAACTTACCTGAGCATGTAGGGCGGCGGCAGCAGCAGTAGCAGCTGGGTAGGTGAACGTAGTATGTGAAATGGCTGGGGTCAGCTCTGTGGTGTAGAGAGGGTAAGGGGCCCAGGCCTCTGGGGATGCAGGAATCAGTGCAGCCCCCATCAGGTCATCTACAACAGGAGACAGCACTCCATCATCAGAACACTGGTCTCTCCTCTCACTGCATACTTTCAAACAGAAAAGGGGACCCATGCACAATAACTGAACCATACTCCCCATGCCCCGAGGCCAGGGAAAGAAGCCCTGAGAACTTGCTCAGCATGGCCAATACCCTATTTCTGGAAGCAGGCCATAGACAGCCTGTATTAAGAAAGAGAAATCACAAAAAGGCTTCAAGGAAATAGCGCAGCCCTGACCGCCCAGGAGCCCAGCCTTTCTGAGTCTCCAAATGGCCACAGGAGGAAGTAGATTGCTAAGTCTCGAGGTGGTGGCTATAGATGAAGAAGGCTCCAGAAAAGGAGACATGACTGATAACTTCTCTTAGGATCTGAATATACGCAGTTTAAGGAGAACCTGCTGGCCGCGGCAAACCCAAAGGACAGGAGAAAGAAGATCAGAGGTCCACTCACAAGGGTCCCGTGCAATCAAATGTGTTCCTAGGGCAGGGTGGGTACTGGTGGGATTTGGTGTCGCTATCAGCTTGCTCTTGGCCGTCTTGGTGTTGGCTTTGGCAAACTCTAGCCTCAGAGTCTGTGGGTTCTCCGGATCAAAGCGAATACCCTGAATGGGAAGAAAAGAAAGAGCGACTCGTACAAGAACCCATACTGCCAACTGCCATCAATACACAGGACCCCAGAAGCAAGTCTGCCTCTAAAACGTGCACCCAGGGCTGCAGCAGAGGGAATACTGCGCTGACCTTGAGTAACAACACGCATCACAAACCAGGCAGTCAGAGATTCTGCCCTGGGACGGGTGGGCAGTGGGGAAGATTTGCAGTGGACAGAAAAGGGACAATCGCTGCTTCAGAGGTCTGTGGGTCTACTCACATTCAATGCATTTTTGGCTGCTTCTGCTCCTGCCCGGCTGTCAAAGATCACAAAACCAACAGGCTAGTAGGAAGGAAGAAAGAACACCCTTGCATGTCTCCAGCCTTCCATGTATGCACCCCATGTGCAGAACTCACCCAGCATGTTCAAGGCCTTGGACTCGACCTCCCCACCACAGTACCACAAATATTAAAAAAAATCCATCACCTAATTGGAAATACTACCTGCCCTGTTGGTTAGAGAACACAGAAGAAATAAAGCTCTTGGGCATATCCTCCCTAAGATAAATCTGGAAGATTCAGGATTCACAAGCATCTAAGTTAAGTCTCCCTTCTGGGTACCACACCATGAAAGGATGTCAACACAGCACTATTCCATGGGTCATTAATACCATGTAATATCACCTTTTCTGTACCTTTTTTTTTAAATTTTATTTATTTATTTTTTTTGTTTTTCGAGACAGGGTTTCTCTGTGGCTTTGGAGCCTGTCCTGGAACTAGCTCTTGTAGACCAGGCTGGTCTCGAACTCACAGAGATCTGCCTACCTCAGCCTCCCAAGTGCTGGGATTAAAGGCGTGCGCCACCACCGCCCGGCTTGTACCTTTTTTTTTTTTTTTTTTTTTTTTGGTTTTTCGAGACAGGGTTTCTCTGTGGCTTTGGAGCCTATCCTGGAACTAGCTCTGTAGACCAGGCTGGTCTCGAACTCACAGAGATCCACCTACCTCTGCCTCCCGAGTGCTGGGATTAAAGGCGTGCGCCACCATCGCCCGGCTTCCTTGTACCTTTTTTTTTTTTTAAAGCAAATCTGAGGATTAAACCTAGGTCTGGCACATGTCTGGTAAGTGCTCTATCACTGAGCTGTAACCACAACCCCAGAAGCCTTTGCAAATGCATGCAGACAAGGAAGGCTGCAAACTGACTTCAGACTCCCAGTGGCCCCTGAAGGCTCTGGGCTCTGGTCTCTTGCAGGAGGTCAGAACTCAGCTACTACCTCTAATGTCTTCAGCCTTGGGGGTCAGGCAGAATGCCAGAGCCAGACAAGGACAGAGGCTGACAGGGCCCAGCTGACTAGAAAAGAGGAGGGAACTGTGGAGCCTGTCCTTCTGTCGGGACAGCAGCGAGACAGCATGGAGTGGGTCTCTGCCTTCAGATGCTTTCAAACAGTAGGAAAAAGGTTTCAGTTCTGCCAGGAGTTAGTTTGGGCTGGGAGGAAACACCTAGGAGAGAAATTACCTGTCTTGAAGTGAGCTTGATCAGGGACCCTTCATAGCCCTGTGGAGAGAGGTGGCCATTTCAGGGTCAGAAGCTGTTACTGTGCTGACCCTAGCACAGTCTCCCCATCAGCCTCATCTTTCCTCAGTGGTTCCCTGGAGGTGAAACCCTCACCGAGGCCGAGTTCCTGCTGCCTTTGTGTTCTGAATCACATGATACAGTGGTACCCAGGGCACACTCCTGAATGCTCTATTAACTGTGTGTGTGTGTGTGTGTGTGTGTGTGTGTGTGTGGCTACACTGAATCTCCAGAACTCCTCACATGGAAAAGTCTGTTAGGATTCTTTACTGTCTCCATTTTACAGATGAGTAAACTGAGGTTCAGCAGGGCCAGGAAACTGGCACAAGACGAGATTCAGCAGAACCGTCATAGATAGAGCCAGGTCTGTGAGCTCAGTTTCTGATGCACCTTTCTGCAGTTCAATCCACAGCAGAGATTCATTCTTGCTGCTCATCCCTGATCCTGGGCTCTGGGGGCTCCTGGGTCCTGACTCACCTTGAATGGCCGGAAGAGCAAGTAGAGTTCTCTAGGCTTAATATCCACAGGGAGGCCACTGACAAACAGTGTTCGGACCTGGAGACAGAGACCACAATGGTCAGGGTCAGAGGGGACAGGAAGGAAAGGGTTGTTCATCCACCAGGTAGGGCTCACCGAGAAACGGAGTGCCTCCCAGGCCTCCTTTATACACATAGTTCCGTGGCCTTATAATCTGTCAAAGCATCCTTCTATTTTTTTTAAAGATTTATTTATTTATTATGTATACAACATTCTGCCTCGATGTATGCCTGGGCGCCAGATCTCAGTACAGATGGTTGTGAGCCACCATGTGGTTGCTGGGAATTGAACTCAGGACCTCTGGAAGAGCAGCCAGTGTTCTTAACCTCTGAGCCATCTCTCCAGCCCCTCAAAGCATCCTTTAGGCTTCAGCCAACACCAAATCTCCTGACAACAGAGGCAAGGCGGGAGGGCCCCTCGTACATGAATGTACCATCCTTTCTCAGATCAAAGAACACAACCCCCATAAAATAAGCACACAAACTGTTAATGGTTTTGCACAAGCTACACAGTCACAAGGACCGCGGTTTGGATTTGAGCGGCCACATCATAAGCTGGACATCTCAAGAACAGCTGTAACTACAGCTCTGAGAAGGATGGAGACAGAAAGATTACTGTAGCTATCTGGCTTTCAGCCTAGGTTCAGGAAATAAGTGGAAACACCCTCTTCTGGTCACCACTCGTGGACACAAACTCACATGTGTGAGTATATACACACACAGACATGTACACACACAGATAATAAATCTTTAAAAGTTCAATTTTCCCTTGGTGGGAACGCTCTGGTCTGGAGGGAGGCAAAGACACACACACACACACACAGGAGTGTGAGCACAGGCGGGTGTGCTGCCAATTCCGTGTGGCTTCTGTTTTCTGCACTTGGCTCCACGGTAGCTGGGAGCAAGTTATAATCTTGTCTCTAAACCTAGATAGCGCTTAGAAAATGCTATTAAAATGTTACTAAGGGCCGAAGTCTATCAGTAGTGCAGACCTTTATCCCAGCAGAGGCAAGAGAATCTTCAGGTTCAAAGTCAGCCGTGTCTACAGAGCAAGCTGCACGAAAGGCAGGGCTACATAGAGAAACCTTGTCACTAAAACCAAAAACAAAGCCAAGTTTACTGGGCAGGGTACGCTGGCACTCGCACCTAATCCTAACACCTGGGAGGTAGTGCCAACAGGAGCAGGAGTTCAAGGTCATCCTTGGTTACAGTGACATTGAGGCCAACCTCAGTTACAAGAGATCTTGTCTCAAACAAACCAAAGTTTACTGGATATGTGAGCAGGTGACAAACTGGAAATAAAACAATTATTGCAATGGGATTAATGCTGGCCACCTTGCCCATCTGGCTTCGTTTGTTTGTTGTTTTTTTTTTTTCAGTCATTGTAATCTGCATTTTCTTTAAAAATTTATTTATTTATTTATTTATTAAAGATTTCTGCCTCCTCCCCACCATCACCTCCCATTTCCCTCCCCCTCCCCCAATCAAGTTCCCCTCCCTCATCAGCCCTAAGAGCAATCAGGGTTCCCTGCCCTGTGGGAAGTCCAAGGACCACCCACCTCCATCCCGGTCTAGTAAGGTGAGCATCCAAATTGCCTAGGCTCCCACAAAGCCAGTAGGTGCAGTAGGATCAAAAACCCATTAAAGAGGTCTAAGTAGCCCTAGCCTTGTCTGTACTGGAACTCGATATGCAGATTAAGCTAGCCTTAAATACAAAGATTCGCCTGCCTCTCTCTACCTCGGAGCACCACCTGGCTTTCAGCTGGAATTTAAAAAATACTTTGTTCATATGGGCGTTCCGCCTACATGTATGTATATGCACCACATGCGTGTGTGGTGCCCTTGGAGGCCAAAATGGAGTGTTGCATACTCTGGAAGTAGAGATCCAGAAGTTTGTAAGGCACCATGTGGTTGCTGGGAATTGAACTCTGGTCCTCTGGAAGAGCAACCAATGCTCTTAACCTCTTGGATATCTCTCCAATACCCAACCTGGCTTTGTTGTTGTTATTGTTTTGTTTCTTGAGACAGGGCTTTTCTGTGGCCCTGGCTGGCCTCAAACTCACAGAGATCCACCTGCCTCTGTCACTCGAGTGCTAGGACCAAAGGCATGTGCACCACCGCTGCCTGGCCGCGACTTGGCTTTTGATGTGGATTCCGGGGATCATAACTTTAGTCCTCAAACAGGCAAGGCAGTGTTTTGCCCATTGCCTCTACAGCCCTATATGTTGAGTTTTGAAAAGTAAAATCTTGCCAGGTTCCCGCAAGAGGGTGATGCTGTAATGAGTGCCCTCCTTGTGGGTACCAGTTGGTAATGAAGTCAGATCTAAACACCAGGTTTCATCCTGTGACTCCTGGCCTCCTGAACCACAGGGAGGCCACTTGAGATGACAGGAGAACTGTTTACCTTATCCAACTTCTATTTTTATTTCATTTATTTGTTTTTGTGGTACTAAAACCCTGTACACGCAAGGCAGGCACTCTACCACTGAGTTACAATTCCTAGTTTTTTTGTTTGTTTAGAGACGGTGTCTCTCTACAGAGCCCTGGCTGTCCTGGAACTCTACATAACCAGGTTGGCCTTGAACTCAGAGATCCAAGTACCTCTGCCTCCCCAGTGCTGGAATTAAAGGCATAGGTCACCATCATGCCCAGCCAATTCCTAGCATTTTTGTTTTTGTTTTTTAAAGACATGGTTTCTTTGTGTAACAGTCCTGGCTGTCCTGGAACTCACTTTATAGATCAAGCTGGCCTCAAATTCCTAGATTTAAAAAAAAAAACAAAAAACTCTCCAAAGCTACAGAGAAACCCTGTCTCGAAAAACCAAAAAAAAAAAAAAAATCTTTGAGACAGTATCTTGCTAAAAGCCCAGACTGGTCTTGAACTTTCAATCCTTTCACCTTTGTCTCCCAGGCACTGGGATTACAGGACGTCACACGGGCTTTTGCTATGCAAATAACCCCGTGTTAAAGTAGGGACATCCCTTAGGGACTGTGGCAGGCAGGGCTTCTCAGTGTAGCCCTGACTGTCCTGGAACTCACTCTGTAGACCAGGGTGGGCTTGAGGATATGAGCCACCACACCCTGCCTACAGTTTTTAAACATATTCTTACGTATGTGTATGTACATATGTGTGCAGTCATAGACAACTTGGGGAGTCAGTTCTCTCCTTCCACCACATGGGCTCCAGAGGTTTGAAGGCAGAAGCCTTTATACACTGAGCCATCTCTCCAGCCCAGTCTTATAGTTTACATACATTAAAAATACATCTCTTAGCTGGGCAATGGTAGTGTACACCTTTAATGCCAGCACTCAGGAGGTAGAGGCAGGTGGATCTCTGCGAGTTCAAGGCTAGCCTGGTCTACAGAACAAGTTCCAGGATAGGCTCCAAAGCTACACAGAGAAACCCTGTCTTGAAAAACCAAACAAAAAAAAAAATACATCTCTTATTCATTCGTTTATTTTTAAATAATTATTCTCATGGTATCTGTGTGTATACACACAGCACTAGGAAGGCAGAGGCAGGCAGATCTCTGTGAGTTTGAGGCCAGCCTGGTCTATATACAGAAGCTCTGTCTCGAAAGAACAAAAGGTTCAATGGATAGACACTTGCTGCCCAAGGCTGATAATTTGAGTTTGATCTCTGGAACCCACACAGTAGGAGAAAATTGATACCCTGACCCTCCCCACCCCACCATGTGCATCTGTGGCATACCTGTAAACACACACATAGTGTAATTTTTTTTTTTTTTTTTTTGGTTTGTCGAGACAGGGTTTCTCTGTAGCTTTGGAGCCTGTCCTGGAACTAGCTCTTGTAAACCAGGCTGGCCTCGAATTCAGAGATCCACCTGCCTCTACCTCCCGAGTGCTGGGATTAAAGGCATGCACCACCACCGCCCGACTGTAGTGTAAAATGTTTTAAAGATTAAAAAACCAGAACCACTTTAAGGTTTATAATATCACCACTAGAGAGGCAGAACCAGGGATGTGAGCACAAACTCAAGTCTTTGCTCTACACAGTCAGATTTTAGGCTAGCCTTTGAAACACATCTCGTCAGACTAGAGGGGTGGCACAGCAGTAAAGAGCATTTGTTGCTCTTTCAGAAGACCTGGGCTTGGTTCCCAGTGCCCACCTGATAGCTCACAACCATCTGTAGCTCCAATGCCTGAGGATCTAACGTCCTCTGGTCTCTGAGGACAAGCAGGCAGGCAGACAGACAGATAGACAGACACAGACACACACATACACAGCTCATAAATACAAGCACTAGAGGTTAGTGAAATAGATCAGCGGTTAAGAGCACTGGCTGATCTTCCAGAGGTCCTGAGTTAAAGTCCCAGCAACCATATGGTGGCTGACAGCCATCAATAATGTGATCTGGTGCCCTCTTCTGGCCTGCAGGTATATATGCAGATAGAACACAGTTTACATAAAATAACCTTAAAAAAAGAAATAAATTTTTAAAAAAATTAATAAACACTCATACATATTAAATATATCTAAAAATTATTTTAAACAAAACAAATATAAAATACCCCAGATACGTAAAGCTTCCCTGCACACCTGACTCCTGTTTTGAGCCTCCTCTCATACTCCTATGCCCAGCAGCATTATGAGAAGCTGGGAATGTGACTCCGTGAGGAGACTGTTCGTCTTGCGTATAAGGCCCTACGTAAAGCAGGTGCTGCTAACAGTCTGCAATTCCAGCACTGACAGACAGAAGGACCAGAAGATCAAGGCCATCCTCAGCTACACAGTGAGCTTGAGGCTATCCTGGGCTACATACATAAGAGCCTATCTTGGGGCTAGAGAAATAGATCAAAGCACTGGCCAGTCACAATTGTCTGTAACACCAATTCTAGGCGATCTGGTACCCTTGCAGACATGCATTAAGGCAAAAACCACCAATGCACATAAAAATAAAATAAAAATCTTAAAAGACACCATCTTAAATTTAAAAAAAAAAAAAAAAAAAGGAAAAACACAAGCCAGGCATTGTAACTCATGCCTCTAATTCTAACACTTGGGAGACTAAGGGAGAATTACTCTGAGTTTAGGGCCAGTCTGAGCTAAAACAAAATAAAATGACCCTGTCTCAAAATTTAAAAAAGGGTGACTCTCCTTTGAAATAACCATACCCACGCTCTTGGATGTGTCTCACTGATCCCCTCCCCTGTCTATTTCTGTTTGTTTGTGGGAGCTTTTTTTAGATAGTATGTAGCCTTAGCTGGCCTAGCGTTTGCTCCGTAGACCAGGTTGGCCTCAAACTCACAAAGATCCATCTACCTCTGCCTTCCAAGCACTGGAATTAAAGGTGTGGACTAACATGCCCAACCACCCCTCTCATTTTTTTTAGATCTTTATCTATTAGGTATACAGTGTTCTGCCTGCGTGTATGCCTGCTCGCCAGAAGAGGGCACCAGACCTTATTATAGATCTGCTTGTGAGCCACCATGCGGTTGCTGGGAACTGAACTCAGGACCTCTGTAAGAGCAGCCAGTGTTCTTAACCTCTGAGACATCCCTCCTCTGGCCTCTGTCTCTTAATCTTTGTGCTTTAAAATATTAAAATTGCTGGGCGTGGTGGTGCACACCTTTAATCCTAGCACCTCAGACAGATGCAGGAGGATCTTTGTGAATTCAAGACAAGCCTGGTCTACAAACTCAGTTTGAGGATAGCTAAGGCTGTTACACTATCTCAAAAAAAAAAAAAAAGTATATTAAAATCTCTTTTAATATACTCTAACTCAGCTCCCAAAATTAAAAAGATGTTTTTTAAATAAAAAGTTTTTATTCCCCACCTACAATACAATCATTCCTGAAAGTATTTGGTTGTCCCATGGTCGTCCACAGGGAAGAAGGAGCATGCTCCAGGAGGGGTGGCTCAGTGGTTAAGACCACTTGCTGCTCTTGCAGAGCACCCCAGGTTCAGTTTCTCAAACCCATACTGATGGGGTCAAAACGGGATTCCTCTTCTGGCTTTCATGGGGATGTGCATGCACACAGTACACACACAGACAAGCAGACACACACCCATAAAATTCTAGGGGTAGAGGAAAATGTGTTCCATGTTCTAGGGATGTGGTAAGTGTTGAACAACCAGCTTTTGGGGGACACTGATTTGAACTAGGAACCTGAAGGCAAAGACAGACAGACACAGATACAGACACACACACACACACACACACACACAGAGTCTCTCTCTCTCAACAGAGTCAAGACTGTTGAAGAAAATCAATCTGCTGGAGAATATTATTGTAAGGTGTGTGTGACTTTTGTTTATGCTGCATTTGTTTAACTCTGAAGCTGTGATTCTCTGCCTGTCTAAAACACTGATGATCTAATAAAGAGCTGAATGGCCAATGGCAAGGCAGGAGCAAGGATAGGTGGGGCTGGCTGGCAGAGAGAATAAATAGAAGGAGAAATGAGGAAGAGAAGGAGAAAAAAAAAACACAACAAGGACAGTAGAGGCCAGTCACCCAGTCAGCCATGGAGTAAGACATATAGAAATAAGAAAAGAAAAAAGCCCAGAGACAAAAGGTAGTTGGGATAATTTAAGAAAAGTTTGGCAAGAAACAAGTCAAGCTGAGATCAAATAAGAATAAGCCTCCGTGTGTGATTTATCTGAGAGTTAAGTGATGGGCCCCTCAAAAAGCCAAAAGAATAAAACATCACACAACACCAATCCTATAGCTGCTGGTTACCATGTTACCTCACCCACCTACACAAGAGTGATTCTCAGCCAAGGGAAGAATAAACTTCCTGTGAAATTTGCCAAGCACATACAGCAGGGCCTCTGGCCATTCTGGATGCTAAACACATGGCATTTTACCTGGGAGAAGACTCTGCATTTCCCAGTCCTCAGAGCTCGATAACCCTGCAGTACCCCTCTGCTCTGTCCTTTGGGAACTACACAGCCGAGGCTCCAGGGTAGACTAGCCTGTCTCTGCCTTTTGCTGGCAGGGTTTAAAGTATACAACTGAATCCCCAGGCACTTGTGAAACACCTAATGTCACACAGAAGACCAGTGACTCGAAAATCCAAGTCACTCTGCTACACAGCCTGGCAAAAAAGACACCTGCTTTGGGTTACCAGGAAAGGATTAGACCTCAGTGCCAACCCTCGGAGTAGCCTGGGGTCTGTCCCAGCAGACGAGACTTTGAACGCAAGCTCTCTACCACCAAGGAAACCTCAGCCCTCTCCAGTCTGCCTATCTCAGCCCAGGCTAATTTTAATTCCTCCCTCAAACAGTTCTTTGGCCAGACCTCCCCAGAGGCCCCTTAAATAGCAAGGTCTCAGCACAAAGTTTCCTGCATGGTGTGGGAGTGGGGCATGAGCTCAGGGATCTTTCCTTATCTCCAACTCAGATCCTCCTATGTAGCCTTCTCTCTGGGCCACAGGGTCCATTTCTTCAGGTTTCCATCGCTGATGTTCTAAACCTCCTCAAAGACTACAAGTGCGACTTCCAGTGCGACCCTGGCTACCCTGACAGAAACACAGCAGCTCTAAATTAGGTGACTGGTCCCAACTGTGGGGCCACGGGCCCTTTGCGGAAGCCAAGTATGAGAGCCTAAGTAACAGAAGTAGAATCTGAACATTCCACCCAGCCAATTACACCCTTCTACCTCCCTTGTTCAGAGACGGACAGTAAGCTTAGAAAGAATCGATAACTTGTCTTTTTTTTTTTTTTTTTTTTGAAACAGAATTTCAGTAAGTATCTTGGGCAGACCTTGAATTCATTGTATGCATGGCTTCAAACTCACAGCAATCCAGCTTTCCAAGAACTGGGATTACAGGTACATGCCACCACCATCAGCTTTGCTAACTTTTGTAAAAGGCACACAACTTGGTTCACCAAGGAACGGAGCAGGGTGGCTGCTTTCACTATCAAACCCTATGCAGCCCCGCGCACTTCAGGTTCCCATCTCATGGCAACGGCTTGTGCTCTTCCCTCTCACCCTGACCTTCCTTGTTTGCTATCTACACAGCATCCATCCTTTAGGCTGGGTTTCCTCACCCCTCATTCCCAGAAGTCCTGCCATGGGCCTTGGCCCTGTGCCTTGCATTGCTCTCACCAGTCTGAGCTGATCTGGCATCCCAACTACACAAAGTCTCAGAGACAAGAAACCAGTCTCAAAGCTCGTTCACCTTCCAAAGCACAGATTTGGGTCCTGTCACTCAAGACTTCCTCCCTTCTTCCATATTCAGTTCCTTTAAAGAAACTCACCCAGAGACCAGCTGTGGCCCAGCAAGGCAAAAGTGGCACTACAAACAGCAAACGAGCGGGTTATAGCTAGCTGGACGAGCATATGCATCTCATCTTTAGGCGCTGGCCTAGAAAAGCTGCTTCGTCTTTCTGAACCTCCAAGACCAAGAGCCACCCTTACTCTATGCCTAGCACATACACAAGGCTCAACAAAGGGCATGAAATCATTTACCTCCACAAACTCTTACCTGTCAGCTGCCAAGAGCTATCTGTTTATAAAGGCTGCCTAGCGACTTTCTGGCAACTGGACCATCAGGAGAGGCCAGATGAAGACCAGGATTTGGCACTAACAGCTAATTGATACCATAACAAAAAAGATCAACCAAAGAACTTGAGAACTCAAGGCCTACCTATTTCATACTTTTTGTTTTGTTTGTTTGATTTTTTTTGAGACAGGGTTTCTCTGTAGCTTTGGAGCCTATCCTTGAGCATGCTTTGTAGACCAGGCTGGCCTTGAACTCATAGAGATCCGCCTGCCTCAGCCTCCCAAGTGCACCACCACTGCCAAGCCTATTCCATAGTCTTTTAACAAGTGAACACACATGCACGCGCCCCTTGAAATTATTTGAGGAAAGCATCAGGGTGGCTCATACCATCCTTAGGAGGGCAGAAGCTATCACACTTGCTTTCTCGGAACTCTCTCACACATGTCTCTTCTGGAGAAGCAGCAACACAACCCAAGGGATTGTCTCCTTTCTGTCCCAAAAGGTAAAGAGAAATTGCATCGCTTTAGAATGGCACCTTTGGGCGGTACTGGCACACACCTTTAATCCCAGCACTTGGGAGGCAAATGGATCTGTGAATGTGAGGCCAGCTTGGTCTACAGAGTCAGTTCCAGGACAACCAGGGCTACACAAAGAAAAAAACAAAACAAAACAAAAAAGCAAATAAATAATAATATAATAAAATAGAATGGCGCGGGCTGGAGAGATGGCTCAGAGGTTAAGAGCATTGCCTGCTCTTCCAAAGGTTCTGAGTTCAATTCCCAGCAACCACATGGTGGCTCACAACCATCTGTAATGGGGTCTGGTGCCCTCTTCTGGCCTGCAGGCATACACACAGACAGAATATTGTATACATAATAAATAAATAAATGTATATAAAAAAAATAGAATGGCGCCTTCAATGGAAGGAAGAGCAGCATAGCTAAAATGTAAGTGTGCAGTTAGTGAGGAGGTGTGACCGTAGAGATGGATGGAGGACCCTTAGATGGTGCACGCTGGAAAACAATCTCTTAGTGAACTGGCTCAGTTCTTGAGGCGGGGTATCATACTGTCATGGCCTTAAACTCCTGGCTCCCTGACTCCACTTCCTAAGTGCTCCTGGATTACAGGTGTGTACCACCAGGTCACTTTCTGAAGAAAAATAGGAAGAAGGGCTCTAACAAGCCTACTCACATCTAAGGGTCAATGAAGGTCTTCCTCCACACGAACTCAGTTGTTTAGAGAGATTACCAGGGCTGGAGAGGTGGCTCAGTGGTTAAGAGCACTGGCTGTTCTTCCAGAGGTCCTAAGTTCAATTCCCAACACCCACATGGTAGTTCACTACTATCTACAACGCAGACCTGTAGGATCGGTACCCTCTTCTGGTGTGCAAATGTACATGCAGATAGAACACCTATATACAGAAAAGAAGGGAGGGAGGGAGGGAGGGAGGGAGGGAGGGAGGGAGGGAGGGAGGGAGGGAGGGAGGAAGGAAGGAAGGAAGGAAGGAAGGGAAAGAAAGGAAAAATTAGAAAAGAAGGGGCTGGAGAGATGGCTCAGCTGAGGTCCTGAGTTCAATTCCTATCAACCACATGGTGGCTCACAACCACCTGTAATGAGATCTGATGCCATTTTCTGGCCTGCAGGCGTACATGCAGACAGAACACCATACATTCAAAAAAAAAAAAAAAGACTAAACAAGCTTTCAGTAACAAAGTATTAGTGACCACACACGAACCCATGGGACCTGACAAACAGCACAAATTCAGCTTGAATGAAACCAGCTTCCAGGCAAGGCATGGCTTTTTCTAGCAGCCAGGAACACTGGAGGCAGCCTGGAGGTCAGGAATCAAACAGCAGCTGCTCAGACATCCCTCCTTAGGGGCTCACACAGGATCCTAGCCGGGAAGGTGGGAAGATCCTCTTCATTAGAGGAACTATACTCAGAAATTTGAAAGGAACCCAGTTGCTCACTAGGTCTGTGTCCTCTTCTGTAAAGGGGAGCAGAGCTGACACTGAGGGTTCCTATTTCACTTTTTTGTTTTCTGAGATGGGGGTCTCAGGGACTCCAACTTGACTTTCACCTCCCTGCATAGTTGAAGACGACCTTCAATACCTACCTCCTGCCTCCACCTCCCAACTGTAAGCTCAGTTTCTTTTCTACACAACTTTTTATACCCCTCAGAGACCTCCTTCATACCGAGCATTAAACACTCACTGCTCAGCTACTGTGGCTAAGAGGATGGGCTCCATAAATGCCAGATTTTATTATAGATGGAAAGAGTAAACACTACTTTCAAAAACAATGTGACACCCGCAGCCATTAAATTCTCTTACCCTTTAACTCTGAAGGACAACCCAAGCCTTCTTCAAACCCGAGCCTTAGGAAAGTCAAGGCAGGACCCGTGTACAACTCCAGGGATTGCTCTGTAGAGGACTGAGCCTTCTTCCCTAAAAACACTAAAGAACACCAGGGCTAGCCTACAACTCAGAAACCCCAACAACCCACTAGGCGGCAGTCTGCCCTGCATAAATTTTTGCCACAAGGATTGGAACTCGAGGAGAAAGTACACAGGGAAAACTTTGTGGCAATAGCCTACAAAAGAGATAAAATTTATACACACACACAATTACTATTTAGAACCCCCCCCGTATGTATGTATAATTTTATATCATTCTCATAGAGCCCAGATTGGCCTCAAACTTGTTGTGTAGACGAGGATGACTTTGAACCCCAGTCCTCCTGCCTCCATTTCCTGAGTGCTGGAATTACAGATGACAGATGTGTGCTATCACACCTGCTAAAAATGATTTTTAAAAATTGAATCTCAAGCTGGGGATGGTAGTAGACAAGAGGCTTAACTGGGAAGGTTGTGAGCTCTCTAAATCAGCCTGGACTACATACTAAGACATCGACTCAAAAAAAGTCAAAATATATACTGGGCATGGTGGCCTAAACCTTTAACCTCAGCACTTGGGAGGCAGAGGCAGACAGATCTCTGAGTCTGAGGCCAGCCTGGTATACAGGGTGAGTTCCAGGACAGCCAGGGTTACACAGAGAAATCCTGTCTCGAAAAACAAACAAGTCAAGAAATACTTTTATTTCTCTTTAGACTGGCATTCATGTGCCACCACACCTGCAATCTCAGCATTTGGGAGGCCGAGGCAGGAGGATTCTAAGAGTTTGAGGCCACTCTGGTCTACACAGAGAACCCAGGTCAGCTAGGACTACATAGATACCCTCTCTCAAGAAACCAAAAAGGAGGGATAGAGAGATGGCTCAGAGGTTAAGAGCACTGACTACTCTGCCAGAAGACCTGAGTTCAATTCCTGGCAACCATGTGGTGGCTCACAACCATCTGAAATGAGATCTGGCACTGTCTCCTAGAAAGTGTATATATAATAAATAAACAGATTTAAAAAAACAAAAAACAAAAAAGGGTCTGGAAGACGGCTCAGCGGTTAAAAGCGCTAGAGCGCATCCCTAGTAATCTCAATTCAATCCCCAGGACCCACTAATGTGTATTACTAATCCAAGACTACTACAGCAGATTGTGAGACGGGAAAAGGGCCCTAAAGCTTGTGGAAGTAGCCTGATGTAGCGCCATAGAAACAAGAGAAATCAAATCCTGCCTCAACAAAGGAAAGGCAAATGACTCCCAGAAGTTGTCCTGATTGCTTCATATGTTGTGACACCCCCCCACACACACACACGCACAAAGTAAAACTCAAAACTTTACAAGGGTTTAAAAAAAAAAGAAAATTATTCTGTAAATTCCTTTTTTTTTTTTTTTTGGTTTTTATTTGGTTTAGTCTATTTTGCATTTCTAGGGATTGAACCCAAGACTTTGTGCCTGCTAGCCAAGTGCTCCCCCACTGAGCTATCCCCAGAAATCTTTTAGCATCTCTACAAGTCAGAATTCAAACTGGAAAGGAAAGGCAGCTGACCCATCCACTCCATCAATGCTCAAGTAACTACTTGCTTAAGTTCCGCCTACTCACGGGCTGGAGCGAGAGCTCCCAGTGTCATCTGGATGGAAAACACTACTTAGGTGGGGGAGGGGAGAGGAGGGAAATCCAAACTGGGAAAAACAAGACTCTTGTAAGCCCTTCCCACATCCTTCCCCCACTCTTAGCCCTCAGCAGTAACCTAAATAAAGAATATTTGAGCTGGAAGAGACTGTATTTTTAGATGAGAAAACCAGGACCCAGGGGTCCGGTCCAGAGAGCTTCTAGCAGCCACTGCACATGAGAAAAGTAACTTTAAGGTCCCCCAGTGCTTGGCTCATGAGTTCGTGCCCATTTCCAGACCTTGATCATATGCCAGTCTGCTTAGACCCAGTAGGAAACAGCCAGGGACAAGTAGCTCTCAGTTTTGGACCACAGAAGAGAGGAGTACCTCACAGAACACTGGGGTGGGGGTGGGGAGGTGCCACAGAGCTGATTTCAAAGGTGAAAGGAACCAGACAATCATGGTAGCTCACACCTGTAATACACTCTGGAGGCTGAGACAGGAAGACAGGAGAATTTGAGACCAGCCTGGAAGTTCTAAGACAGTCTAAAGCTGGGTCTAGAGGCACAGACCTTTGGTCCCAGCACTGGGAAGGCAGAGAGGTAGAGGCAGTTTGATCTCTTTGAGTTCCAGGTCAGCATGGTCTACACAGCAAGTTCCAAGGCAGCCAGAGTGATGTAGTCAGGCCCTAAATAAATAAAAGGATGAATAGGTAGGGAGTAAATCTGGGAGATTGGCACCTTCATCGTCTGTATATGAGCAGCATGGGGTGTTAGGATGGGGTGAATCGCTGCAATGGCTGCAGGCTATGTACATAGCAAGTTTTCCTGACCAAAAAAAAAAAACCCCACTCAACACCTTATAAAGATGCCATCACTTCACCTGGATGTGAAGTGATCACCGCAGGAGAGACTCCACTGAGAAGAATCAAGATGCTGGTCTTGGGCTTTCCCTCCTGACCAGAAGGCAGCTGCCAACCAGACTCAGAAGGCCTAGGGTGAAGTCGCAGGCCCTATCACCAACAGGGACAAGTGACTGCAGGCCTTCCCTCCTATCTCAGCTATAAACAACGGTTCCCTCACACTGCAACATTCTAAAACCTCAAAGTTTTTTTTTTCTTTCTAGACAATCTGTCACCATTTATCCCAGACAGGCCCTGAACTCAGCCACCTTGATGATTCTCCCCTCTCAAAGCATCTAGGACAACAGAGATGTACTAATGAGCACACACCATCTGACTTTGTGCACTGCACAGAGAGCAGCAAGGACAGCAGCAGAGAAAGAACCACTTGCTGACTCCTTTCATAAAGGGAGGGAGAGGAGAAGGTGATTGAGACTCAGGGTAAGGGCTGGGTATGGTGGTGTATGTCTTTAATCCCAGCACTCAGGAGGTAGAGGCAGATGGATCTCTGTGAAGTCGAGGCCAGTCTGGTCTACAGAGTGAGCTCCAGGACAGCCAGTGTTAAAGAGACTGTCTCGAAACACAAACTCAAGGTAAGATGCAAGAATTGCCTCTATCCCTCTTCTGAAAGTCTCAGTGCTTCCTTCTGCCCACAAGAAAGCAAAGGTGTGGTGTGCAAAGGGACAGAGAAGGCAAAACTGAGAATAAGGTGGTGGGAACATTGGGCACAGGGCTGCGAGGGTGAGAGTCTCTGCTGGGCCGTGCTGAGGTTGCCAGGTAGAAACCTCAGGGCATCCACACCCTGACTTCAGTGGTCAGGTTCCGTTTTTCCTTTGGTGTGCTCCAGGGTGGAGCAGATTCTCCTTGGGTCCTAGGCTTGGGCTTGGCACAGTAGGTTACTCTCACCCCTCCCAGGGAAAGCCGGCCCTGAGTGGGGCCACTTGAAGCGGGGTAGATGGAATGTAGCAACGTGGCCCGCAGACCCAGGACTTATAAGGTACTAAGAGAGGACAGAGGGAAAGAGCAAGCAGCATACAGTGGTAGGCAGTGGCTGTGAACCTAGAGACACAGGCTCCCTGGAGTCCAGTGCTCTGAGGACAGGCTTCCTCTGCTTCCTACGGAGCTCTGGGGTGGTTCAGGGGTTCCCTCACTCACCAACCACATCTTTTCCAGGCGGTTCCCGCCCAAATGACAGACTATCCCACAGTTTAGGGTCCACTATCACTAAATCAGACCTAGTAGAAAAGTCCGAGGCCTGTGTCTGTCCTATCATTTTGATTCGGGCAAACTCCAGCCCCCAATTCCATATCCTCAGAGGTTGTGTTCTGACCCACACTTTGCTCATCCATACGAGCCAACCACAGGCTTGTAAGCTTGACACTCCTTTTCATGCAGCAGGTGAAACAGGTACCGGCCCCCATTTTACAGACCAATCAACTCGTTAGATGGTGTGTGGCCAAAAGCTGGGGGTTAAAGTCCAAACGGCTTGGAAAATTTGGGGCTCTTCCCCTCTAGGCTAGTATTGACTACATATAGGAATGGGAAGGGCAGAGATTGGGGAAAACCAAGCGAGGTATCTAAGGGGAGAAACACAGCTGGTCATGTATAAAGAACTATGTAAGGCTTCAGACTGCATCCTCTAAGCTATTCCTATCCTCAGGAGGAGAGAGGCTTCATGTTTTATGAACACAATCAGTCAAAGTCTGTCATGTGCACTGACCTATGTCTCATTTAGAAAACTAGAGCTGACATGAAGTGCCGTGCTGTGCAGAGTTGGTGCTACAGCAGGATGCTGGGAGACAGACGAGATGGGTCCAGGCGGAATCAGAAGCCACACCCAGAAGCAAGGCTCCCTGGGCATTAAAGAAGTCTCACAAGTCCACTTACTGCCCCATTTCTCTTGTTGCTGTGTGGTCGGCTATCAGGATCTATCACTTGCCTGTATGCCTAGTGGCTTAGTCACTGTTCTATTGCTGTGAAGAGACACCAGGACCAAAACAAGTCTTAAAAAAAAAATTTAATTGGGAGCTTGCTTACAGTTTCAGAAGTTTAGTCCATTATCGTCATGGCAACACACATGGCCCTGGAGCGGTAGCTGAGCGCCACACGTCCTGGTCAATAGAAAGAGAGAAACGCTGGCAGGATATGGGCTTTTGAAAACCTCAAAGCCCACCCCTAGTGACACACTTCCTCCAAGAAAGCCATCTCCTAATCCTTCTAATCCTATCAAAGAGTTCTACCCATATGGTAAGGGGTGGCCATGGTCAGATCATGGAGAGCTGACATGGAGCTCAATGTGGCGACTGCCTATGACGCCTATAATGCCTATGACCAACAGCAGAACAGAAGCAAGCAACTGCCAGACCATGCCATCACACAGCAATTTAGTTCTGGATACCTTTGAATCCGGGACTGCCTTCTCCCCTCACCATCAGCCCAGGACCCCATGGGATAGATGGCTTAAAACAAAGAAAAGGCAGCATCTTCAGCCCATGCTGCAGCCCTACTTATGGAACCTAGCAACCCCAAACCAGAGAAGGTGGAGGAAGCCATCGTTTGCAAACACTAAATGGGGTTTAAAAGATGACTCTCTTAAGTAGCAAACCAGCCAGGCTGCCTACATATACAGGGAAAGAGATCATAAGGAGACCCAAGAGAATGTCTCCAGTATGGCAGCGGTCACTTGAGAGCCAGACCATTCATTTCTTTAATTAAGATGCTCACAGTGGTTTGTGGGTATGAAAGCAATTGGCCCCATGAATGGATGACTAAGGGTTATGACTCCTGTAGAGAATTTAAAATGTAACTGAGTCATTTCCATTATATCCAGACGATGGCAATTCTAAACATGCATGATAAAACCCCTCTTTTGGCTGGAGCTGATCCTTCACCTTCTACTGCCAGGTCTTGGGTTGCCACCAACCTCAAACAAACGGCCTAGACTCATTCACTAGGTTCCTCTACTTTTGGGAAACAGACATGACCAGAGCACAACCTCAAAACTTGTGGTTACAGCTGGACATGATGATGATTAAATCCCAGCACTGCAGGGGCAAAGGCACGCAGATCTCTGTGAGTTTGAGGCTAGCCTGGTCTACTTTTCTGGTACTACAAAAGCAAAGACCCTGTATCAAAACAAAACATTTTTTTTTTCTTTTTAGGGGACTACAAGGGTAGATGCTCAAACATTGAATATTTGATTGGTAAGTACAAAGCCCTGGGTTTGATCACCAGCACCAGGAAAAACAGCAACTGATTACAGACACCTTTCCTGCCCCTTCTACCCTACCTCACCAGCCCTAACAGAAGAAGTACAATGCGTGGTTAAGCTAACACCAGACTCAACTCACCACTTACCAGTCCTGTGAAAGCAAACCTCTTTTGTAAAAGTGATACTCCAAGGACTTCTCAGTGCTATTGTGAAAATAGGAATTAAGACGGAAGGACCCTCAGCAGAATGCCCGGAGCACACGCACTACAGTCAGACTTACTCCAACAATCCTGTCTCTCTGAGCCCAGAAGACAGACACATCCACACAACCCCTAGAGAGACTGACCTCACACAGAATCCTCCTGGGTCCACAAGGCTGGGTCATGCCTAAGTAAATGCTTAGAAGTATAGAGGACTTCCTAAGCAACAAGAAGTCCCAGGGTCTTTTAACTATGTGTTGTTTGTTGTTAGGGGTTGTTTTGTTATGTTCTTGTGGTTTGCTTCCCCCACCCCACCCCCACCCCGTGTAGCCCTGGTTGGCCTGGAACTTGCTATATAGAACAGGCTATCTGCCTACCTCTGCCTCTGCTGGGATTAAAGGCGTACACCCCATGCCTGGCCTTTTGTGGGAAGAAAGGGTCTCGGGTAGCCCATGGTAATCCAGCTGCAGAGGTTTAAATAAGAATGGTCCCCACAGGCTCACACATTTGAGTGCTTAGTGACCAGGAAGTAGCACTATGAGAGGATTAGGAGGTATGGCCTGGTTGGAAGAAGTGTGTCACTGGTGGTGTGCTTTGAGGTTTCAAAAGCCCATGTCAAACCCAGTCTCTCTCTCTCGCTCCCCTCCCCCCTCGAATCAGAATGTAGCTCTCAAATATTTCTCCAGCACCATTCCTGCTGTCATGCTTCCCACTAAGATGATAATGGACCAAACCTCTGAAACTGTAAGCAAGTCCCCAATTAAACGCTTTAATTTTTTTCTTTTATATGAGTTGCCGTAGTCACAGTATCTCTTCATAGCAACAGAACACAGACCAGGACACCAACTTACAATATAGCTAATGACCCTGAACTCCATCCCTCCTGCTACTCCCCAAACGCTGAGATTAGAAGGATTCAACACCACATCCAGATTAGTTTGGTGTTAGTGTGTGTGTTGAGGCAGGCTTTCACTCTGCAGCCCTCATTAGCTTAGAAATCCTTGTGTAGCTCAGGCTGGCCTTGAACTTGAAGCAGTCTTCCTGTTTCTACTTCTGAAGAGCTCGA
Organism: Chionomys nivalis; assembly: GCF_950005125.1. Classification (NCBI taxonomy): domain Eukaryota; kingdom Metazoa; phylum Chordata; class Mammalia; order Rodentia; family Cricetidae; genus Chionomys; species Chionomys nivalis. The sequence continues at coordinate 64,894,561 of NC_080089.1, read as the reverse complement.
ATTAGATGCATTACCCCATCACATTCTGTATCTGATGTCAGAGAAAAAGAGAGATGGGGGCTGGAGAGATGACTCAACAGTTAAGAGGTCTTACTGAGCCTGCAAGGTACCTAAATTCAATTCCCTGAACCCACCTATAACTCCAGTTCAGAGGATCTGATGCCCCCTCCTGGCCTACATGGGCACTGTACTCACATACAATGACTCACACATACATATATGTACTACATGCATAACTAAAAAATAAATATAAGGGGGGAGGCGGAGAAAGGAGGGAAGATGCCAAGCCACACACTGAACTCTAAAATTCCTTTGCATTCATTTAGACCAATAGTTCTCAACCTTCCTAATGCTGTGACCCTTTAATACAGTTCAGTTCATGTTGTGGTGACTCCCAACCATAAAATTATTTGTTTTTATTTCATAACTGTAATTTTTCTACCTTTATGAATCATAATGTATATATCTGACATGCAACCCCAAAGGGGTCGTGACCCACTTAAATTTTTTTTTATAATTTATTTAACTTTATTTTCTGTACATTGGTGTGAAGGTGTCAAATCCCCTAGAACTGAGTTACAGACAGTTGTTAGCTGTCATGTGGGTGCTGGGAATTGAACCTGGGTTCTCTGGAAGAGCAGTTAGTGCTCTTAACCTCAGCACCATCTCTCCAGCCTGTGACCCACCTTTTGAGAACTGCTAATTTAGACTAGCCTTGGCCTGTCCATCCCCACAGGCCTAATACCTTCCCTACTAACCCACAACTCGGGGAGGAAAATGAAGCTCTAACTTTTCAGAGGTGCCCTGTTCCCTGACATCCCCTGAGGGTACATCCTCTCATCCCAGCTTCTGTGGGAAAGGAGAGTAGCAATCATAGATTCAATTGTAGATACTTTGGCTACCAATAATTCCTGACATTGTACAGTTTATAATTAGGTTAACATAAAACTTCCTTACAAGCTGGGAGTGATGGCACATGCCTTTAATCCCAGCATTGGGGAAGCAGAAGCAGGAGGATCTCTGTTCGTTTCAGGTCATCCAGGATTATATAGTGAGACTCTGTCTTACAAACAAAAACAAACTTCCCTAAAGTTTTAGAAACTTATACCCTCAATTCAGGAATCCAAATGCTATACTTCAATGACCTAAGAATGCTTCCTAATTAAAAAGTACTGTAGGTTAATCCCAGCACCTGGGAGGCGGAGGCAGGCCAAGTTCCAGGCCAGCCAGGGCTATTAAACATAAAATTACTACAGGAACTAAGATGTAGCTCAGTGACAAACCACTTGCTTAGCATGAGTGATGCTTTGTTAACAATTCTTAGCACCTAAAACAAAACAAATACAAAAAGTAACTATAGTCAAGTCTCCAAAATCATCAAATTACATGTTGGATAATGTAGCTTTCTTAGTGTCAATCATACTGCAATAACGGTAGTTTTAAGTAACATTGAGTGTAGTAGCACCTATCTGTAATCTCAGTATTTAGAAGGCTGAGGCAGGAGGATAAAGAATTTGAGGTCATGGTAACTGACCTACAGTTTCAGGTCAGCCTAGTATTTTAAGTCAGCCTGGGCAATGTAACAATGTAACAAGATCCTCTAAACATACAACCACCACATATACACACTGCTCTCCAGAGACACAAATACCGAGCCATCCAGGGCAATCATCACTGGGATCTAAGCAGTATTTACAGGATCTAGGTGACGTCATCTGATGCTCCATCAAGACCCACCTGGAGGAGGATCAAGCCTTAGACCAAACAGGAACTTCAGCTTCCCCCCTTAATTCCCCACTGACCTCTTTAGCCTTCAAAAGTTATCAAAGCTTTTAACACATCTCCTCAAGTGCAAGAAAATGGCAGCTTCCTCCCTCCTTCACAAGTCCTCAGGCTTTTCATAATGTGGTGTTTGCTACTTCTCCACATAGCAAACTACTGATAGTTACCCAGATAAATCACACGGTCTCTCGTAATGCATGCAACCCTGCTCCCCAGCTTTGTTTTTGAAATAGGGTCTCATTATGTAGCCAAAGGAGCCTTGAACCTAGGATTCTCCCGCCTCTGCCATACTTTTTGGAATGCCCTTTCCACTCACTAACAACCTCCTCATCTCAGGGAGAGGTAACCTCTAGGTTCCTGGTGTCACTAAGTGCCACGATTGCCAGGCAAGTCCTTCTCACACACACCCCACCCCCACACCTTTCAGCTGTATCCCAGAGAAGGAAGCTGATGATCACAGTATGGATGAAGCCCCTTGGGTAGAACAGGAAGCCAGCAGGGGAACCTGCTGCTCAAGGTAAGAGATTCCGTCCAGAACCGAGAAAATGCATCAATCTCCTGCAACATGGGACCCTTAGGAAGTGAGGGGTTAAAAGTGGACAGTAGCTTTTACTTCTCTAGGCTTGTTATAGCTAATCAATAGATGATTGGAAGAGCCAGTTTCAGTCACAGCACTAAATCACCAATGTGAACAGTATTAATCTGGATGATGGTTCTTAGGGATTGTAAAACTGACTGCCTGAGACCACGTGAACTAAAGGGGACTAGCTTCCCCCAAGCAACCAAGGGAGAGGAGCTAAGTTTCTGGGCTACTGGTCAGAATGCAGCTGAGGGAAGGGATACCAGACAGACACAGCACACCAGGAGATCACCAGTTCCCTTTTATTTAAAAACTTTCAATTATATTTAATTTGGTTTTTTTTTTTGTGTGTGTGTGGTGGAGAAGGACTGCCAGGGTGCACACTTCCAGGAATCCATTCTCCTTCCACCATGCGGACTCCAAGGACCAGGCCATCATCAGACTTGGTAGCAAACACCTTTACCCACTGAGCCATTTCACCGGTTCTATTTTATTCTTAAATACGAAATGCCTCGTGAATTTTCATTTCTTCTTTAACAGAGCCATGCTAACTACTCTGTTTTGTTCTAATTTTAGTGTATGTGTTACCAAAATGAGGACCTGCTGACCACCAAAAACCTGCTAAACACTAAATTCACGTCCACATGCTTCTGCTGGAAGCACTCAGGACTCTGAACCACCAAGGCCCATAGGAGGAAGAGTGGTGGCTCTACGCTTTGAATATCCTACCCTCTCTCCCAGAAAGGGAATTTTTAAAAGTAGCCAAGACACAGCTGAGCGGTGGTGGCACAAGCCTTTAATCCCTGCACTCGGGGTGCAGAGGCAGGAGGATCTCTGAGTTAGAGGCCAGCCTGGTCTACAGAGTGAGGTCCAGGACATGAGGATCTACACAGAGAAACCCTGTATCGAAAAACCAAACAAACAAAAGCAAAAGTAGCCACATGGTTAATTACCACCCACAACAGTGGTCTGAGGATCTGTGCAGCCCCTGCTGAGGGTCAACCTTTCACTGGGTGCAGGATTTGGGGTCATCCTTGCACAGTACTGCCTAATCCCAACACAGGACAAGGGCGAAAACAAGCTGAGATCACAGACACACCAGCAAACAACCCGCTCATCACTCCCCCAAATCTCAGGGAGGAGTCTAAAATTCGGGTAGATCAGGATGGGGTGAAGGACCCCAAAGCAAGGGGCCTGCAGACATTAAGGTTCAAAGGGGACAAAGCCAACAGAAACCAAAACCAGTCACGCTTCAGAGCTCCTAGCATCGTCTGAGTGAAGCGAATCGCTGCCTCTAATTCTCTGCCTCCGTGTGCCCAAAGCAGTATCCTAGCGTAGGTTATCAAGATGGCAGGTCGCTGGTGCACTGAGGCTGGACGCAAGCCCCTGCTGGCCCTGCCCAACAGCGGGCCACTGGCGGGCGACTCATAGCACAACCAGCAAGAAACATTAGGGCCTCTGCGGTTTCTACCCCTGACCAAAGGGAAGGGCGCTAGGGCTGGATAACTGACCCTTGGTTTCCTTGGTAAGAGCATGCCAGGGCGGGGCAGGAAGGGTCTCTCAGCCCTGGGGTGACACAGCACACGTCAAAGAAGCTGCCTAGGAGCTCAGAAGCCTGTTCCCTTTTCACTAATTCTGCTCGCCCGCCCTGCCTGGCTTCCATTCGCGGCTACCTTTTAAGTGTTTATCCCCCACGTGTGCGTCGTCCTCGCCAGTCCAGGCAACCGGCGGGCGCTGGGGGTTCCTCGACGCGGTCTCCTAAGCCCTTCTTTCAGCCCAGGGCGGTTGGACACAGTGATGTCACCTCTCTTTGGAGGATCCCACCCAGGGCAGTGTGGGGTCCGGCTTCACTACTAGGTCAAAGGGCGAGAACAGGGAATTCTTAGTGTTTCCAAGTCCTCTCTTTTCTGACTGTAATTAATGAAATTGCCGGCTCATCTCGGTGGAAGCCTAAGCTCTGGGGCTGGGAGGGAAGCCCGCCCGGTCGGCCGCCCCTCGAGACAACGGCTCTCGAGAACCCAGGCGCGTGGCAGCTGCCCCAGCCTCCAAGGTCACGGGGAGGGGTCAGGGTGGGAGAGACGGAGGGTGAGCATGCCTCCCGCGAGCCCACCTCGAGAATCCCTCCTCTGCTCCCTCCAGCCGGGGCCGGGGTCCAGGCCACCCACGAGGTGCTCCTCAACCGCACACGCGCGCGAGCCGGACTCGGCGTGGGGAACGAAGGCAGCGGCCGTGGGCCCCATGTGAGGCGCGGCAAGCCCACCACGGGGGACGCACGGATGGCGGTCGACGCGCACCCTCCTTGAGCCCTCCCGGGAGGGCGGGGAGACAATGCCGGTCCCGCCGGGCCAGTCCAGGCCGCACGCCCCCGCCGGCTGGCCACGGGCTGCTCCTCCCCGAGGCGAAGGGCAGCGGCGGGAAGGCGCCGGGAGCGGTGGGCCGCCCGACCTCGCGCCGCCTCTGGCCCCGGGCGCCCACCTCCGCGTGCAGCTCACGCGCGCCGAGTCCCGCGGCCGCACACCCACCTCCTCCTCCAGCGGGCCGCTGGGAGCCGTGCCGGTGCCTGCGCCGGTGCAGTGCTCGACGTCCGGCTTCGCGGTGCTCATGGTGAGGGGGGAACGCGGAGAGGGGAGCGGGACGCCCGGCCCCGAGGTGGGCAGGGGCGCGGCGAGCCGTGCGCCCCCGAGGAAGAGTGCGGGCTGGTGAGGAGACAGACGGGCGGCTGCCGCGTCAGGCTGAGGAGAAAGGGAGGGGGGTCACATTAAGTTTGGCGGGTGCGGGAGGCGGCCGAAGGGGCCAGGCACCGGGAACCGGAGCGAAGCCCGAGCGGCCGCCGCCTCCGGCTTTTCAGTGCGGCCCGCGAGTGCGCCCGCGGCGGCGGCGGCGGGGGGCGGGCGCCGGGGGAGGGGGCGGGCGCCGGAACCGGCCTCAGCTGGGGCCCGGCCCGCCCCTCCCCCGCCCCGCGGTCTCCGGGGGAACGCGCAGCCAATCCCCGCAGCCCACTGCGGGCTCGCCCCGGCCCCGGCTGCGCCGCTCCGGCCTCTCCGCCTTGCTCAGCCCGGGCGTCTTCCCCTCTCGGCTTCCCTGGTCGCCCCCCCCCTTCTCTCTCCCGCACTCGGCTCTCAATCCCCCCCCCCATCCCCTCGCCATTCCCTTCTCCCTCCGAGACAAGTTTTTAAACTTTGATGAACTCTTTCAGAGAACTTTTCTTAAAGGAGCCGCACGGGTTTGGGTGGAACTTGAGGTGCCCCGCAGGCGCGTTGCATCCCCAGCTGGGGAGGCGGTGCTCCCGCTACCGTGCCCTGATGTGGGGTTGTAAACTGTCCTGAGCACTCGGTTCACCCCCAGATTCCCGGGGGCTCCCGCCCAGCGCTTTTCCTCGCGCGCGGCTGCTTGGGGGCCGGGTTCTCGGGGTGAAGGCGGGGAAGGGGGAGGGCGGCAAACACCTGATCTTGAGCAAGGCACCGAGTGGTTGTGCTGAGTGACCTTGAGGAAATCACTTCCCCTCTCTGGCCGGAGGCTTCCAATTTAGAGTACAAATTCCCCCCCACACACACACACACCCCGTCAACTCAAAGAGGAATGTTAGGGAGCCTACTCGTTTTCTGCTACGGGAAGGGGTACCTCGAATGACCTAGAAGGTTCCGTTCGTTACCTCCACCCCACTTTTAAGATTCTTCACAGCTCGCTCTTTTTCCGCTCCAATTCCGAACCCCGGGGGGGGGGAGCGGGCTGACGCCTAGGGCGGGGTCACCTAGACTCCCACCCCACGGTGGCCGGGGGCGCGGCCTTAGGGTCGGATTTCCCCCTACCGTATAAATGCTGACCAGGACCGTCTGCTGCTTGCAGCTTGTAAAACCCGCCCCTGGCCTTGACTGCCCTGCAGAGCTGACGGAGCATTGGGGTCCTTTTCTCCGCACCCCCCCATCATCTTTGAGCAGCCATAGCTGAGAGGTGAGGGGTCCTGGCCCAGGTCAGGCGTCCCCGGGCGCGATCTGCTACCCCGACTTAATGCATGGAACTTGGGTCTTAGTATCGGTATTTGGGGCGAGAGGCCGCTCTTAGAGACGGTGGACGTGAAAAGCCTTGGTCTGCACCCCTGTACCAATTAGGAACCTTGACCTTGGGCAGTGGCTTAGTCCCTGAGAACTTCCCTGTGCCGACCTGCCAAAAAGTTAGCTCCGTCAAGCGTGAGAGCTGTTGTGGCCGACCTCCCAGATAACTTGTCGTCCTAATACGTCACATCTCACGGGTAAGTAAACTGAGGTTTTTGCCCGTGATATATTCACCCATTTGGGAAATATTGTTGAACCCCTACTGTGACCTGGGGGGGGGGGTGCGCTATACTTACTGTTGGCACAGAATTCCCACCACACCAACGCCTGGTTCGGGCCCTGCTTTCTGAAGGAATCAGGTACTGACGATCCGAGGTTGCTATCTGGTTGCTACACTCTGCCAGAGCTTTCGTACTTCCAGCTTCCGGCATCTCCAGGTGATACCAATCTTGTGAAAACTCAGATACGTCTACCACATTTTCCGCTCCTGCAGACCATAAAACCCTTGAAGTCTTCCTTTGCCAAAGAGAAATTCCCCTTCCTCCCTTCTCTCAGTATCCTGTTGTAGCTTGGGCTTTTTCCAGAGGAGAAACCCAGTCAGTGTTCTAAACTTGGGTATCCTCTATAGGGTTGATTTGAAGTTTTCTAATAGAGAGGCTTCTTGTGGTTAAGGGCTCCATTTTATAGATGGGGAAGCTGAGGCCCAAAGAGTGGCAGATGAGACAGGGGCCTCCGGAGCCCCATCTCTGCATTTTTCATGTTAGGAGCTGGTAATGTTTCTAAAAGTAATACTTCTTTTCTAGTGCTGTATGCACTTTGTAAATACTGAGAAATATGAAAAATGGAGAACAGACCTGCTGTCTGATGCACGAGATTATTATATCCTTCTAGTCCATTCTCTATGCATACTTTAAAAACAAAAATTACACTCTATTCTGAACATGCACCTTTTTATTTTTTTATTTTCTTGGCTTTTCAAGACAGGGTTTCTCTGTAGCTTTGGTACCTGTCCTGGAACTAGCTCTTGTAGACCAGGTTGGCCTTGAACTCACAGATCCACCTGCCTCTGCCTGGGATTAAAGGCCTGTGCCACTACTGCCTGGCTGCACTTTTTTTTTTTTAACAGATTCTTTACTTAATTTTTGGTGTCCACCTCCCCACTTTTTCAGGACAGGGTCTTTTTTTTTTTAACCATCTCTTGTTAAACATTATTTTCATTTTTCTTGTTTATTTGCTTTCATAAGCATGGTAGTGCATGACTTTAGTCCCAGCACTCAAGAGGCAGAGGCAGGTAGAGCTCTGAATTTGAGACCAGCCTGGTCTGCAGAGTGAGTTCCAGGTCAGCCAGGATTGCACAGAGAAACCCTGTCTCAGGAAAAACAACAACAAATACTCCTTTTGTTTAAGCGTTTGTGCCTGAGTGTATGTAGTGCGTTCATATGCTCACAGAGATGGGAAGACTGTGCCCAGAGTTCTTCTAGAGTTGGGTCCTCTAGAAGAATAGCAGCCTCTCTTAAATGCTGAGCCATCACTCTAGTCTCATAAATAACACTTTTTAGGAAGATTCATGTGTCTGTGCAGGGAGTGTGCAGGTCACATGCCTGTGTGCATCTGGAGGCCAGGGCAAGACATTGAGTCTTTCTCACTGTCTCTCTTTGCTGGGTCTTGCTGAAAGAGAAGCTCTGCTCTTTCCACTAGGCTAAGGAGCTCTCAGAATCTACCTGTCTCTGCTCCCTAAAGCTGGGGTTATAAATATGTAGCCGTGTCTGGCATTTTACATCCATGCCGAGGATTTGAACTTACACTTGCTCAGCAAGTCTCTTACCTGCTGAGCCATTTCCCCAGAATCATAAAGATTCTGAACATGTCAGAAAAGCATCCTGCATGTGTGACACCTCTTAGGCACTTTGGAGGCACCTGTCTTTTCTGTGCCCACAATCCCTGGAAATGCATCTCCAGCCACAAAGAGACTTGAGATCAGAAAGACCGGGAGGCTCTGCCCAGCCCACTATTCCCTGTGTGTATTAGGATTTTTTGATACTGGCCACAGGATCAATCCTCCTCAGGCTAGGAAGGGGAGTTGTGGGAGCACAGTTTGACTTCCTGCCTGAGGATGGGACTTTCGCCTGTCTCCTCCAGCTGTGGCTTTAGTAGCTCAGCCTCCAGCAGTCTCCTGAGTGTCTTCCAGCGTCACCTCTGAGCTTCTCACATTTCCATTCTCTGCTGTCTCCCCCACTTCAGCTTTCCCTTCCTCAGTCCCCCTCTCCTCTCCACATGCTCACAGTGCCTTCTCTCTTTCGACCCTGGGAAAGGTCGAATCTTGCTTTGGAATCTTGCCTACTGCCAAATTGTAGGGAGTACCCTGCTGGAGGAGTAGCCTCCCTGAAGAACTTGACCAGTGGTTTTCCATTAAGAGATCTCCTTAGTTGAATAATACTGGGACTGCTTCTGCAGGATGCTTCAGGGTTGTCTGGTGCCTAAGCCCCTTTCTAGGATTTTCTATACATGTATTTCTTTCTTTCTTTCTTTTTTTTTTTTTTGGTTTTTCGAGACAGGGTTTCTCTGTGGCTTTGGAGCCTGTCCTGGAACTAGCTCTGTAGACCAGGCTGGTCTCGAACTCACAGAGATTCGCCTGCCTCTGCCTCCCGAGTGCTGGGATTAAAGGCGTGCGCCATCATCGCTCAGCTCACATGTATTTCTTGTTATGTATTTGTTTACTTACTTATTTTGCAACAAAGTCTCACTAGCCCTGACTGACCTGGAGCCTGTTATGTAGACCAGGCTGTCCTCAAACTCAGAAATCCTCCGGCCTTTTCCTCCTGAGTGCTGGGATTAAAGTTATATACCATCACTCCCAGCCACAATATTTCTTTTTTTGGGGGGGGGGGGCGCGTTCTCTGTAGCCTTGGTTATCCTGAAACTACCTCTGTTGACCAAGCTGGCTTTGAATTCATAGAGATCCACCTGCCTCTGCTTCCCATGTGCTGGGATTAAAGGCATTCACTACCACCACCACCCCTGGCAATATTTCATTCTCAAGAGTGGGAAAAAATTCCAGACACCAGCTACTAAAAAAGAAAACGAAAAAAAAAAAAGTAGAAAAAAAATCAGATAACCTCACTCCTGTGAGGAACACCTCCCTGGTGTATCTGGGCACTCCAAAGCAGGTCAGGCATTCTGACTTCAACCTTTCCACCGCAAGATCCTGAGCACAGGTTGAGGATGACCTTGAGGCTCAAAGGAGGTGTTTTTGAGGCTTATTTTCTTGGTTGCTAATGGGGTTTAAATTCCAACCTTTTAGGTGAAATAGGTCTGGGGGAGGGGACAAGGGGCTGTTCCCTGTTAAAACACCTTGTTCTCTAATCCCCTTGTTGTTCCTGTGCTCTCTGGTTACAGGCTAGAAAACTGGGGCTCAGAACTATTGGAGGAGCTCTCCTAGCCCTTGGTAAATATCATTGGATGTCAGGGAAAGAACCTGAGTTTTATTCTCCAGCACTCTCCTAAAAAGCACTTTAGTAATCCCAGTGGGGAGAGGCAGAGAGGATTTCTGAGGCTCACAGGCCAGCCTCGCCTTATCAGCCAGCTCAGGTCCCAGTGAGATACTCAAAAATAAATAAATAAATAAATAAATAAATAAATAAATAAATATTAATAGGAATTGCTCCTGAAGAATGAATGTCCCTGCATGCTCTAGTCCTAGCACAGGAGGCAGAGGCAGGCAGATCTTTGTGAGTTCAAGGCCAGCCTGGTCTACATAGCAAGTTCTAGGATAGCGAAGGATACAAACATGGGACTCTGACTGTGGGATGGTGAGCAAGCCAATAGCCAAAATATCAAATAAATCAATAGAATTGCAATAGTAGTGTTCAGTTGCAGGAAGGTCAGCTAATAGCTAGCAGCATCTGCAGGTCAAGTTAGACCTGAGTCATCCACAATACTCCTCCTCCCAGAGTAGATTTATCAGAAGCCCTGAGTCTGCATCCAGGTCACCTGGCAACTGTGCACCCTCAGGCAGGACCTTTACTCTCCAAGACTTTGCTTTCCTCAAGTATAACTAGGGACTGGCAAGAGGCTCGCTCTTGTTTCCTGAGTAGTGTATGAGCTCCTAACCCTGACAGGTCATTGATGACCACAGAGTCCAAGGCAGTGAGAGACATGATTATAAGATCAGGAGAGGGATAGACTAGGAACTTCACTCCAAGCCCAGACTTCTAGAATGACAATATCTTCTCCCCAACACACACCAAAAGATGTTTGTACTGACTCTCTCCACCATTGGCTGAAAATTAGGAGACAACCAGAAGAGAGATGTGACTTCTGAGTGCCTTCCCCAGGTTCTGACAGGAAGAGTTCAGGGACTGGGAAGAGTGAGTGTCTAGGGGCAAGGTGTGCCATTTGTAATGGTAAAAGTAAAATACTGTGGATCCCCGAGTGGCGGCAGTGGGCGGCGCGCCGTGAGACCACTCCACAGGTCCCTGAAGTGGCGGGGGCAGCGGGTCCTGAGAGCAGCCAGTCCCAGACAAGGATGGTGCAGTTCCCTGAGTGGCTGCAGTGGCCCATGAGGGGCAGCGAGTCCCAGACAGGGAGCCGCATAGTGGATAAGAGACCTCGATGGGGAAGCTAGTCCAACAAGGAGAGACAGATGGATGGGCATGCTCGGAGACCACACCGCAGGTCTCCAAAGGTGACTGATCCCGGGCAGGGAGTCATGCGCCACCCAGAGTCTACAGACCGATAGGCACATCATGCAGAGTGAGGTTGGATATTTATTTAGTGGGTTATGGAGGGGAAAGGGCAGAAGGGGAGAAGAGCAGAGAGAGAGAGAAAGAAACAGAGGGAGGAGAGGAGCCATAGCAGCAGCTACCTCTCTGGGAGAGAAACAGAAAAGGGAGGGACTCAGACTGGCCCCTGAAGATCAGCTTGCTTCGGCAGACTGGGGGGGCGTGGCTTGTCTCTTAAAGGGACAGGACAGATCATTACAGGGTTCAGTTTAGTGCTTACCTGGCATACTGTGGTGGTTTGAATGTTTGTGGCCCCCATAGGCTAATATATTTACATGTTTGGTTCCCAGCTGGTGAGTTACTTTGGAAGAATTAGGATGTGTGGCCTTGTTGAAGTAGATATGTCTCTGGGCTTTGGTGCCTGTAGATCAGGATCACCTCTCAGCTACTACTCCTGCCTGCTGCCACACTCCCCACCATGATGGCTAATGTTCTGAAACTCTAAAGCAAGCTCCCAATTAAGAGCTGTGTTTTAATAGTTGCCTTGGTCATAGTATCTCCTTTAGAATAGTAACTAAAGTCAGGCGATGGTGGCACACGCCTTTAATTCCAGCACTCGGGAGGCAGAGGCAGGCAGATCTCTGTGAGTTCAGGGCCAGCCTGGTCTACAAAAGCTAGTTCCAGGACAGGACAGGCTCCAAAGCTATAGAGAAACCCTGTCTCAAAAAAAAAAAAAAAAAAAAAAAGTAACTAAAACACATGCCCAAACTGCAGTCACAGCACTGACCACCTGTCCCTGCAGCTCAAGGTCAGCCTCAGACCTCAGCTGTGTAGTGAGTTTGAACCAGCCTGGATTACATGAGATCCTCTCTCTCTCTCTCTCTCTCTCTCTCTCTCTCTCTCTCTCTCTCTCTCTCTCTCACAAGAGAGAAAGAGCAATGGAAAGGAAAGCTAGTTTTCCCATGGAAAAAATTCTGGAAGTACTTTTAATTAGCATATCAATTACTGCTTCCCCTACCTCAAATGGGAGAGTAGAATTCCTCCAGGAACCTGGATGGGACAAGTACAAGGGTTGAAGAAATAAGCCAATTGTGATGGCATACTCTTTTTAAACACAGCATTGGGAAGGCAGAGGCGGCTAAATAAATCTCTTCAGACCAGCCAGTCTGAGAATAAAAAAGAATCCAGAGATGTCCCAATAGAGGTTTCTGGCTTCAACACTGACAACCCTGCTAACACCTCAGCAGCCAGCACCTGTGAATTCTGTGTAGCCACGGTGGTTTTTACAGATAGAGAAACTGAGCTTCAGTGGCTGACATGAAGTCACTTGAGTTTACACACAAGATACTTAGTAACAATTTATAGTTATGTTTCTCTCCAAAGGTCAATTCTGGTGTCATTCCTCTGTAGCTGTTCATCTTGGTGGTTTTTGTTTTGCTAGGCTAAGCTGTTGGGCCAGGGAACTCCATGGATCCGCCTGTCTTCACCTCCCAGCCACGAGACTATAAGCATGTGGCACCGCGCCTGACTTTTTACAGGAATTCTAGGGATAGAACCTAGGCTTTTGTTTGGTTGTTTTTGTTTTTTTGTTTGGTTTGGTTTGGTCAGGTCAGGATCTTTCTGTGTAGTCCAGGCTGGCCAGGAACTAACAATCCTCCTGCCTCTGTTTCCCTTTCTATCTAATATCAAAAGCAGATAGTAAGTACCATGGTTTTGAAGTGCCCACTGCCATGTTCATACATTGGAAACTTACTCTCCAAGTTGATATGTTAAAAGTCTTGTATGTGATGCGGCTCTAGGCTGCCTGGATTTACAGTCTCCATAGCCAAGAGCAAGGTGAACCTCTCTCCTTTGCAAGTTATCTAATCTCGGGTATTTTCTTATATCAACACATAATGAACTAAAAGGATAACTAGAAAAACAATGAAGGTGATAGAATTTTTTTCCTAATGAGGTTGAGGCAGAAAGATCTTGAGTTTGGGCTAAGATTTCCCTCTAGGAAAAAAGCAAAATTAATCAAAGATCTTTTCGTAGGGAACTCTAAGTGATTTTGTTTTGTTCAAAAACTCTCTGGTTTTGTTTTTGTTTGAAATGGATTTTAAGTTCTGGCATTCATTAAGCAGCACTTGCTAAAGTTTTACTGACTGTTGAGTCCTTCCCAGGGAACCAAAGGTCACTGAAAATACCTTTCTGACCTGCTTCCCCGTGTGACTCCCTGACCTCCACCCTCTCAGCCAGACACATTACAGAGTTGTTCACCAGGTACGACAGGCTGGCCCTGCTAGCCCAAGTTTCCAAGAAAGACCAGGAATTGACATGGGAGTCATTGCTCTTGCCAATGTCTCGGAGTTTCTGTTCCTGTGAAAAGACACCACAACCATGGCAACTCTTATAAAGGAAACAGTTAATTGAGGGGGCTCCCTAACAGTTTCAGAAGTTCAGTCCGTTAGGGAGCCCCCTCAATTAACTGTTTCCTTTATAAGAGTTGCCATGGTGGGAGCATGGTTTGCATGCCCACAGATGTGGTGCTGGAGGAGTAGCTGAATTACTCCAACAAAGCCACGCCTCCTACTAGTACCACTTCCTATGAGATGATGGGGACCAATTGCATTGAAACCACCACAGTGTCCAATGGGCAAAGTGGCAAGCCTTTTTTCTTTCTTTCTTTGGTTTGTTTTTGTTTGTTTTTCAAGATAGGCTTTCTCTGTAGCTTTGGAGCCTGTCCTGGAGCTAGCTCTTGTAGACCAGGCTGACCTCAAACTCACAGAGATCCACCTGCCTCTGCCTCCCAACTGCTGGGATTAAAAGTGTGCAGCCACCACCCGGCTTAAGGGCAAGTCTTTTGGGTCCTGAAGTACTGTATAAAATGAGGTGGGGCAAGGAAAGGAAGGCAGCATCTATCCATCCCTCTGAAGGTGTCAGTGCAGCTTCTGTGCCCTCCATGTTTACTCCCATGATGGGGAGGGCACACTCATCCTAAGAGCTTAAAGGCAGGCAGTCAAGGAGAGAGAAATACCCTAACCTAAATAACCCCTCAGTGATAGACGCAGGGAGCTGCAGACCATAGAACCTGTCAGAGTTATCATAGTGATCATCTAGAGTCAGCTGACCCTATTTTTACCTGCATACCAGAAGTTTTTCATTATTATTATTTATGTGTTTGTGTCCGAGTGTCTGCCATGTGTGTAGAGGGCAGCAGAGCCCCTGGGCCTGGAGTTACATGTGGTTATAAAATTCCTGATGTGGGTGCTGGGAAACTGTCTCCCGTAACTTCATCCCGCTTTTCCCTACATGATAACCACTGGTTCCATGTGCCATGGGGCAGCCCTCTGCAGACAGCAAGCCTTCTCCCTCATATCTGACCATGGTTCCTGTCATCCTAAAGTAGAATTGTCCACTCTTATGAATATTTTGGGATCGGAATTCTGTGCAGCTGGGCCAGGCCTCCCACTACAGTTTCCTGAGAGTACAGACGTCAGAGCAGCTCTAATACCCTGTGGACAGCAATGCTCTGCAAGGAAAGAGCTCCTGTGCCCTGCCAGTAGAAGACCACCAACACAGGCGCCAGCTCTGTGCTGGGCTCCCGTATCTGAGCCACCTACTCCTCATTACTGCTCTGTGAGACGATCTTTCTGTTCTACATCTGAGGTAGAGGTCAGGTGACCTGCGCAGGATGCACAGCTGCAACTGTCAGGACTTGAACCCAGGGTGCCTTGTGCACACTCCCGAGACCGGAGTGCAGGAAGCAAGTTCAATCTGAACTGAGATCTCTGAGTTCAACTTGCAGTTTCCTCCCAGGAGTTATCCAAAGAAAGGCAATCTCCTGTGTTTACAGCACACTCCCCTTCCATAAATGTATGCCTTCTTCTTTTCTTTTTTCTTTTTTCTTTTTTTTTTTTTTTTTTTGTTTGTTTGTTTTGTTTTGAGAAGTCAGTGTTTCCATATGAATAAAACCTCCATGTGGGTTAAGGATGGCCAGCTTGGGCTATATGAAACTTGTCTCCAGGAGCTAAGGCAGGAGTATTACAAGATTAAGGCTAGTCAGGATAAAGCCATCACAAAGAGTTAAATACATGATTACTATGTGACCAATAGGGCCTGGAGATGTAATTCAGTGATAGAGCACTTGCTTTACATGTCCACGGCCCTGGATCTGATTCCCAGTGCCAACAAAACAAAATAAGAAACTAGATGTGGAGCTGGAGAGATGGCTCAGAGGTTAAAAGGTCCTGAGTTCAATTCCCAGCAACCACATGGTGGTAATGAGATCTGGCGCCCTCTTCTGACGTGCAGGTGTACATGCAGGCAGAATGCTGTATCCATAATAATCTTCAAAAAGACACTAGATGTGATCCAATAATTGCAATGCTAGTATGTGCTTCAAATACTTGGTGAACAGTTTCTCTTCAAACAAATTCCATATGTGATTGTTGATATTAGTGAAACAACCCAGATGTTTGCCAACTGGCAAATTCATCGACAAAAAGAATGAGAAAAATATGGGAGGCGAAAAAAGCCAGAGTTGAAAGGTCACATTGTATGATTCCATTTATAAAGATTATCCAGGCTGCCAGTCAGTGGTGGTGCACGCCTTTAATCCCAGCACTCGGGTGGCAGAGGCAGGCGGATTTCTGTGAGTTTGAGGTCAGTGTGGTCTACAGAGCGAGTTCCAGGACGGCCAGGGCTAAACAGACAAACCTTGTCTTGAAAGAAAAAAAAAGCAAAAATAATATCTGGAAAGAGGCAAGATACATGTTAGAATTTGCTGGGAGCTGAGGAGATGAAAGCTAAAAGTGATTGCTTGGGGGTTTGTTGTGGTGGAATGACAGTGTTCTGTCACAGGACAGAAATGATAAGCAACAGTGCTAAACTGAAGCTCTGTAGTTTGACACAATTAATATAGGGCCATCAAGGCGACTTAGTGGGGACAAGCACTTGCTGTGTTTAGCCTATGACTCAGGTTCAACCCCCAGGACCCACCTGGTGAAAGGAGAGAAGTGACATGGCAGGCATCATACAACAACAATAATAAATGTGAAATTTTTTTCTTATTAGATTTATTTCTTTGTTATGTACACAATGTTCTGCCTGCATGCCTGCAGGCCAGCAGAGGGCACCAGATCTCATTATAGATGGTTATGATCTGAGCTACCATGTGATTGCTGGGAATTGAATTCAGGATCTCTGGATGAGCAGCCAGTGCTCTTAACCTCTGAGCTATCTCTCCAGCCCAATAATAAATATGAAAATTTTAAAACAAAAAGATTAATTTTGTATTAAGTGAACTTTACTCAGTATGCCAAAAGGAATATTGGTTCCCTAAGATCCTTAAATCTTCCAGTCCCTAGTCTTGTCCTCCAGGAACACTTCAACATCGCTGGGATGCGGGAAGCATATGCAGACATTTGTCTGTATAGTTTTGATGTCAATGGTAGCAGCTTGCGCATTTTGTTTCTTTCTCAGCAAAGAACGTGGTAGTGAGTCTGTATCTGGAATTTGCACTGGCCATGTGCTGTATTCATTCAGCTGTCATTTGATGGAAGCTTTCTGGTTTATCCTCTGGCTTGTCCCAGTTGACATTTAGGTTTGTTTTGTTTTTTTTTTCTTTCCTTAAACTATTGCAGGTTTGTAACTAGTTTTTTGTTTTGTCTGCTGTTTTGTAGCCCTGACTGTGAACTGGCTCTGTAGACCAGGCTGGCCTTGAGATCACAGAGCCTGCCTGTGCCTCCTGAGTTATAGGATTAAAGGAATGGGACACCGTGGGCCAGCTATCTTTTGCTATTTTAAACAAAGCTGCTGGGTTTTTTTTTTTTTTTTTTTTTTTTTTTTTTTTGGTTTTTCGAGACAGGGTTTCTCTGTGGTTTTGGAGCCTGTCCTGGAACTAGCTCTTGTAGACCAGGCTGGTCTCGAACTCACAGAGATCCACCTGCCTCTGCCTCCCAAGTGCTGGGATTAAAGGCGTGCGCCACCACCGCCCGGCTTGCTGGGTTTTATATTTTGAACATTCCTTTTGGTTTTTTTCTTCACCCCTTTTTTTTTCTCTTTCGCATGGCTGAAGACTGAACTCAGCCCCCTATCTTTCTTACTCCCTCTCTCTTCAGTGCGGGAGATGAACCCAGGGCATAGGTAAGAATTCTCCCTCCCCAGCTCAGCTTCAGGGTCTGTGCAGCTGCAAAAATAGGGCCTATTTGTCGTACACATTTGAAAGAACTCTGAAGTTCATATGCCAAAAGTGGAAGAGCCAACTGTACCCCAATCCCATTCCTCAGAGTTGGGTCTGCTCCCTCTTCCTCATCTTACCTCCAGAAGGCAGTTTCTGGCTGCTGAAGCACTCACACTCACCAGAGCTTTTCCTGTTCCACAGCCCTGCCCCACTCCCACCCCATTCCTTCCCTCTTCTTCTAAAGGGACTTTTTCCAGTCTCCCTGCTTGTTCCCAGGACCAGAGCTGGAACTAGAATTTACAGTCGGGTATGACTTGTTGGGTGTGGTGGAACATACCTTATCTCTGTTCTTAGGAGACGACGAGACAGGAGGATTGAAAGTTTGAGAGGCTAGTCTGTGCTATGTAGTGAGAGCTATCTTCAAATGTCATAGCAGCTACAGAGAATACATAATATGTGTGTGTGCATAGGTGTGCATACTCATAATGACCTTACAACCACCAGACCCAGCAACAGCTGATGGTATTTTCAAAACTAATCGTGGGCATGTGAGATGGCTCAGCAGGTAATAGCACTGGCAGCCTGGGCACAGGAGTTGAATCCCCATACCCTCAAAGTAGAAACAGAGAACCAGCTCCCACAAGTTGTCCTCAGACCTCCCGTGTGCATGCTATGGCACACGCAGTAATGCTTCAGTTTGGTTTTGGTTTTTTTGTTTTGTTTGTTTTCTTAGACAAAGTTTCACTGTGTAGATAAGGCTGACCTCGAACTCAACAAAATCTGCCTCGGGAATGCTGGAATTAAAAGTGTGTTACATCCGGGCGGTGGTGGCGCACGCCTTTAATCCCAGCACTCAGGAGGCAGAGGCAGGCGGATCTCTGTGAGTTCGAGACCAGCCTGGTCTACAAGAGCTAGTTCCAGGACAGGCTCCAAAACCACAGAGAAACCCTGTCTCGAAAAAACCCAAACCCCCCCCCCACAAAAAAAAGTGTGTTACAGGCTTAGGAGGTAGAGAGATGACTTGGGTTAGAGCACTAACTGCTCTTCCAGGGATCCTGAGTTCAATTCCCGGCAACCACATGGTGGCTCACAACCATCTATAGTGGGAAATGATGCCCTCTTCTGGTATAAGTTTTTTGTTTTGTTTTGTTTTTGAGACAGTGTTTCTCTGTAGCTTTGGAGCTTATCCTGGAGCTAGCTCTTATAGACAAGGTTGGCCTCGAACTCACAGAGATCTTCCTGCCTCTGCCTCCCGAGTGCTGGGATTAAAGACTTGAGCCACCACTGCCAGGCCTGGTATAAGTTTATTGAGCACCCATGTGCATAAAATAAATAAATCTTTTTTTAAAGTGTGTTACCACGCTTAGATTATAACAAAAAAATAAAAAAAGAAAGATGAATAAAACAGAAGACTCAAGGTCAAAAGATGAGGGGGCTTGTCTGATTCTTTTGCTTGTTTATTTTTTGTTTTTTTTTTTTTGTTTTATTTTTGGTTATTTTGAGACAGGATTTGAGATCAGGCTGTCATGGAACTTGCTCTGTAGACCAGGCTGGCCTTTATTTTATTTTTTTTAAATATTTTTTATGGTTTATTTAACTTTATTTTATGTGCATTAGTGTGAAGGTGTCAGATCCCTTTCAGACAGTTGTGAACTGCCATGTGGGTGCTGGGAATTGAACCTGGTCCCCTGGAAGAGCAATCAATGTTCTTAACTGCTGAGCCATCTCTCCAGCCCCCCCAGGCTGACCTTTAACTCACAGAGATCTGCCTGCCTCTGCCTCCCGAGTGCTGGGATTAAAGGTGTGGACCAATACCAACTAACCATTTCTTTGTTTTGTTTTTTGGGTTTTGTTTGTTTGTTTGTTTGTTTTTTTTTTGGTTTTTCGAGACAGGGTTTCTCTGTAGCTTTGGTGTCCGTCCTGGAACTAGCTCTTGTAGACCAGGCTGGCCTCGAACTCCCAGAGATCCGCCTGCCTCTGCCTCCCGAGTGCTGGGATTAAAGGCGTGCGCCACCACCGCCCGGCTGTTTGTTTGTTTTTTAATGTTCATTGGTGTTTTGCCTGCATGTATGTCTGTGTGAAGGCGTCAGAAACCTGGGAACTGGAGTTACACGTAAGTGTGAGCTGCCATGCGGTGCCCGGGATTGAACCTGCGTCTTTTGGAAGAGCAGTTAGTCAGCCCCTACAGGCCGATCTTAAGGAGGCATTTTTCTCAGTAAGATTCCCTGTTCCCAAGGCAACATCCAGGCCAGAGCTGCAGTTGGGGTCTGTGTTGATGTCTGTGGCCTGTGTCACCTTAGGGGCCTGTGGGAACCGTGGGTGATGGAATCAGAGGGCCATGCTGAGCCAGCCCTGCCCTTTGCTGGCCCTGACCCTCCTCACTGGGGGAAGGGCCAGCCCCAGTGGCCAGAACTGACAAGCTCAGCTACCACCAAAGCCCACAGCCGAACCTTGAGGTGCCCCACCCTAGCATCTACCCTATCTAGAACCTGCTTGTGAAGGGACTGGTGCTGTGCAAAGATGCCCTCAGGATCTGCACACCTGGGGCGCCCACGGAATATCCCAGAGGAGCTCCAGTGAGGATCCACTGATGATGGTGTACCAGAAACCAGTGCCTCGAGCCAGACCAGTAACGAATTGCAATGAACATTTGCAAGTAAAGCTGGTCACAAAAGGATCCACTGTGTGACACACCACAACTCCCAATGCCACCAGGACAAATGAAGAAGCATGGAGAGGCAGGAAAGATGGAGGATCAAAGAGGCTTTTTGTTTTGTTTTGTTTGTGTGCTTGTTTTGTTTTTATTTATTTATTTTTTATTTTTTTAAAAGAATTTATTATGTATACAGTGTTCTACCTGCAGGCCAGAAGAGGGCATCAGATCTCATTACAGATGGTTGAGCCACCATGTGGATGCTGGGAATTGAACTCAGGACCTCTGGAAGAGCATTAACCTCTGAGTCATCTCTCCAGCCCCCAGATTTTTAAAAATTTTCTTTTGCGGGGCGATGCAGGGGTGAAGGGAGGATATGGAGGGTTAGGAGGTGAGCAGAATTAAGGTGCATGAGGTGAAATTCCCAAAGAATCAATAAAGAAATTAGTGCTAAGTAAAAAACAAACAAAAGATTCCCTGTTTCAAGATATGTCTAAGTTTGTGTCAAGTTGACAAAAACCAACCAGGACTCAGCTATGTCATTATCACCATAAAGAACTAGTTCACAGGACTCTGAGCCACAAAACTACATGCCTGTTATAACTGCTCCTGTCAACCCTTGTGACTATAGTAGGAAAGCAGCCACATGAAATAGAAGATCAAGTGGGCATGACTGTCAAGTGAAACACCAGGCTATGGGTCAACCTCTTCCACAGGATGGAACATGCTAGTAACACAGGAGTGCGCTGTGTATTAATTCCGTTGTTGTGGGAGGCTGGAAATAGATTACACTTTCCAGATTAAAGGTGTTTGCTTCCATGCCCGACTAGAGAACAAGTGTTAAAAGCCTGAAGGGACTGGAGAGGTGGCCCAGTGCAGAGGACCCAGGGGTAAATTCTAGCACCTCCATGGTGGTTCGTAAGCATCTGTAGCTCCAGTTCCAGGCGATCCAGTGCCCTCTTCTGGCCTTGGCAGGTACTGCATGCATACTGTACACAGACATGAGCAAGCAAACAGCACAAACAAAATATGAAGGGAAGAAAAAATTTAAATGTGTCTGTGTTAGAGATACTTCTCTGTATTATATAATTTTCCTTAGTTTTTTTGTTCATTTGTTTATTTATTCATTCATTTATTTATTTATTTTGGTTTTGCGAGGCAGGGTGTCTCTGTGTAGCTTTGGAACCTGTCCTGGAGCTCACTCTGTAGACCAGGCTGGCCCCAGATTCACAGAGATCCACCTGCCTCTGCCTTCCGAGTGCTGGGATTAAAGTCCTGCACCACCACCGCCCTGCTATGATCATTTCTTTTTATTTGCTCTGTTGTCATTTATTAGAAGGGAGCCTGTCCTGGAACTAGCTCTTGTAGACCAGGCTGGTCTCGAACTCACAGAGATCCGCCTGCCTCTGCCTCCTGAGTGCTGGGATTAGGCGTGCGCCACCACCGCCCGGCTAGTTGTGATTATTTTGAGGCAAGTCTCATGTATCATGTAGCCCAGGCCTTGAACTTACTACGTAACGTTTGAACTCCCGATCCTCATACCTCCGCCTCTGAATGCGGGGATCACAGGTGTGCACAGTTGTGCTCAGCTGCTGGGACTTTAGTGTGTGAATGCGAAGGTGAACAAATGAGTGTGGGAAAGAAAGAGACTCTGGGTTCTTCCCAGTGTTGTCACCCAGCAGTACAAACTGGGGAAGCCTGGCTCGTAGGCGCCCTCCTCTGGACTCTCCCTCGGCCATGCTGTCTCGGGCCAGAGGAGGGCTGGCAGGTGAGGCTGACACATTCCAGGCCCAAGCCTTGTGCTTCACATCGTCCCACAAAACCGGATGCTGGGCAGAAGCCAGAGCTAAGCTTCCATGATGTCACTGCCTCCAAGAGACAGACCGCTCCCAGCTCTTCTCAGTGCTGCCAGCTACTCTCAAGAGACAGAGTCTCAGCCAGGCACAGCAGTACAGCCTCTAATCCCAGCCCTGGGGAGGAACTCAGGGCAACCAGGGCTCTAGTACAGCGAGACCATCACAAGAGCAAACGAACGGAAGGTACAGCCCCTTGCCCCATTCTGGGTCCAAACCCATTTGTGACATTGACAACTGTTAGAACACACCAAGTCCCAGTTCAGTCTCCAGGACCAAAAAAACAAAGCAACTATTAGAGCATAAACAGAACAAGAAAGAAGTTATCTGATAAAGTGAAAAGTATTAAAACATTTATTATACTTCTCAGTGAGTTGGAGAGGACTCAGAAAACTTCTGTCTCAGACTCCTGCTTTTGACAGAGGAAGAAACAGATTTCAGTCAGATGATAATTGTAGGCTGCTTCTGACCACTTCTAGCTACATCTAAAATTGGCTTCCCTGAACGACCCCCAACAGTTGTCCAGAGTAGCAGTAGAGGGTTTGCCTGACATAGACCAATACCCTGGGTTCAATCCTCAATATCTCAAAACACCCCAAGAGCTATAGCTACCAATTTTTATTTATGATGTGTGTATGCATGCATGCCATAACAATACATGTGGAGGTTGGGACAATTTTCAGGACCCAAGTGTCACCTTCCTCCATTGAGGCAGAGTCTCAGGGTCTCCCTTGTTTCTGCTGCTGTGCCATGTACTTCAGGCTACTTGGCCCATGAGCTTTCAGGCAATTCTCTGATCTCTGCCTCCTATCTCTCCATAGGAATTCTGGGATTACACCACCTTAGTGGGTTCTAGGGATGAGCTCACGGTGCTTTTTCTTGCTGAGCCAACTCCTCAGCCCCGTTTTGTTTTTTGATGTGTAGTTTCACTGTATTGCCCAGGTTGGGCTTGAGTATCCTCCCACCTAAGCCTCTACAGTCGGTAGGACTACAGGCATGCACCACTGTACCATTTTGTGTACATTTGAACCCATTTGAACCCATGGCCTGGGATATAATAGGCACCATCCCTACATTACTGATGAGAAAAATGAAACTTGAAAACATGTGGCCTCTCCAACATCTTATAATTTATAAGCAGTGTTCAGACCCTGCTGAACTTTCAGGTTCTGGCTTCTCTTAATCTTGCCAAAGCTCCTCCTCCCTGGGCCCTAGAGGCCGGGCTGTCCTGAGAGTTCATTTGGTCAAATACTACAACAAGGTAAGATGGAGTCAAAACTTCCAGCTGGGGGTCTTGACTGAGGCTTGACTCGAGTGTTTTTACAGTTGGCAGTGAAGGTGTTTCTGGGGGGTCAAAGACAATCTTAGGTGAAAACCACAGACCCTGCCAGTGGGGTCTCCAGGAGTCCCCAGTTCTACATTCCCACAGGACAGGAGGAGCTGCAGGCAGAGGCAGGAAGGTGGTAGTCGCCTCTCTCAAAAGCCAAGCCAGTTTGAGTGAAGAAGCCTGGAGATGGAGCTGCCTGATGTGGGTGCAGAAGTCAAGCTCAAATCCTCTGAAAGAACAGCACAAGCGTTCTTAAATACTAATCCATCTCTAGACCCCAAGTGAGGGGTTGCTACAGTCCCTGGTAGGTGAGGAAATTGAGTCCAGGAGAGCAAGCTGGGATGATGAAGTGGATTGTTCTGAGTCAGGCTTTGAGAAACTTGCAAGGTTCTAAAGCTTCAGGCATTACCTGGGTCATGTGTGGGGCAGTTCTTCAAAAGGAAGAGAGTGATGGCCAGGGCTATTAGAGAACCTCAGTGGGCTCTGAAGGCAGGCTAGCATCTGTGAGGATGTGGCTGGACTGGTCTGCACAGGGTCTCAAAGATGTAGCTCATTTTGTAAAGTGTTTGCCTAGTTTGCATGAAGGACTGAGTTCAGTTCCCCAGTGCCATGTAAACTGGGCATCTAGATGCAAGCACTGGAGATGTGGAGGCAGAAGGATTGGAAGTCCAAGGTCAACCTTCACTGCATACAGAGTTTGAGGCCAGCCAAGGCTCCAGGAGACCTTGTCAAAAACAAAACAATCTATATAATCCATCCATGTACAGAAGCCCAAAGGGGAAAAGAAGACTGATCAAGGACGTAAAGGGGTCACTAGTAGAGCCTGACTGAAAAGACCACAAGTTTCAGGACTCATATTAGACAGTTCGTTCCTCGCAGCCCCCCAACATAGACATTGAGACTGGGCGAATGTCCTAGAGTAGCTCCCAGGGACTGGGGTCCCTATCAGACCCACCCATACTTTTTTCTTACTTTGGGACCCCCAAGGGTTTCCTCCCCATTCTCAAGGCCACAATTTGCTCCTCTGTTCCCCCAGGCCATTGGATTGGACCACTATGGCTCTTTCAGCTCTAAGTGACTAGAAGAAGGCCAAGCCAGGGCTTTTACTCCTCTTGTTCCCCAGCCCGAATCCAGTCTGACACAGGCATGGGACCAGCTCTCATTGTGGCTTACACACTTCTGAATTGAGTGCTTGGTCCTTAGAAGGCAACCTGATCTGTAAAAGATCCTTGATGTCTTATCTCAGTCATGCGAGGACTCCAGAGGGATTTGCAGTACAGAGGTGGGGTGGGGAGGACCAGCCTGGGGGAAATTTTACAAAAATCATAAGGGTTTCCCCTTAAGAAGAAATTCAGGTAGGTATAGGGCAGAGGTACAGAAAAGAGAAAAGATCTGGTGGGCCTACAGGGAGCTGTCACAACAAAGGGGGGTGGGTGGGCTTTGAATGGTCCCTGGCCTATGATAAAAGTGACTTCTAGCTGTGTTGTCCTTGGCAGGTCCCTTGAACTCGCTGAGCCTTGAGGTATAGAATCAAACAGCGGTTGAGTTTCATCCTTTACTGTGTGTGTGAGGTCAGTCCATGGTCAGTTCTACTGCAGACTCTCCCACTTCCCCTGCTGGTCACCCTGGTTGTGTTCCTTCACCCAAGCATATGTCCCTTCTGCAAACCAAAATCTTACCCCTTCCCACCCCACCCCACCTGGACCCCAGCTAGGGACACATTGTAGCATTCTGAGAGAACCTCCTGGATTGAAGCCAGTCCTGAGAACGTGGGGGTGGAAGGGGGGGCGGACAGGGACACCAGGATCTTCCCAAGGCACTCTGTGGACTGTGGATGAGAGAAATTCACATCTGCACCTCCTGGCTCTTGCTCATCCCCACCCACCCCCTCTTCCTAAACTCTGGACTGGCCTGCCCTCTTCACAAGGAGTGAATGTTATTTAAAAGATCAGGAGATTTGCCTTAAATAGGCATGGTGTGTTGTGCCAGGGCCCAGGATGAGGGGTGGGGAGGAGGCCGCTCTGGTGGAGGAGAAAGAGGAGCTGGTCACAGTAGAGGATAACAGTGTCCCCAGGGTTGTGAACAGCCCTACTGTCCCAGCCGATGTCATGGTTTTTATGCCCAGGAATGGGAACAAGTGTTGAGGGCGGTTGTGTGCCTTCCTGACACCAACTTCTAGAGCTTTAGTCCTGTTTTGGGCTGTCTGCCCTCCCAGCCCTAGCTTGTAACTGGATACCTGCCTCACTCTGCATCTCCCTAGGTGAGCTAGGGCTCTGCTTACTGAACCCAAGAGCCACCCTAAGGGTGTGGCAGGCATCTGCCTGGACTGTGAGCGGCTGAAGGTGAGAGCTAGAACCAAGGGGATGAAGAGTGAAAGGTGGGCTGACCTACAGAGGTGCACATGTGATCTAGCACCCAGCAGCCCTGCTGCTCCCACCTGGACCTGGTGAGACTCTTGGAATGCACTAAGGGGAGCCTTGACTGAGTATGGTGGCACACACCCTTGATCCTAGCTCTTGGGAGGGAGGTGGAATTCTGTGGGCTCAAGGCCAGCCTAGTATACATAGCAAGTTAGCAAGTTCTAGGCCAACCAGGGATACACTCTATGCAAAATAAATAAAACAGAAAAGAAAGAAATGGGCATGATGTCCCAGCAAAACCCTCAGGAGAGAGAAAAACAACACAAAACAAAAATCTTACCTGTGGAATTTAAGGTACAGGAAAATATTCTGAGCCCAGGTAGTGGTCCAAGCCTTTAGTCCCAGCAGGCAGGCAGATTTCTGAGTTCAAGGCTGGCCAGCCATCCTGGTCTGTTCTGCTGAGCTAGTTCCAGGACAGCCAGGGCTGACAGAAAACCCTGCCTCAGAAAATAAATAAATCTGTGTGTGGTCCTTTTCGTGGGTGCCCTCTTCCATCTACAGCTGTGTCACCTTGGCCCTCAATCTGTAAACTAGCTCAGAGTCTACTCTGTCACGTTCTGGTGAAAAGGTGGCTAGAGGGAAGAGGGACTTGATAGGGTGGATCTCCCCTTTGTTGGGTATCTGAGAGGCAAGACTTGATTCTCCCCACCCTGCCTGGCTCCGCTGGAGACAGGTGGGAGGGAAGGCTTCAGAGGACAGCTTTCCAGTCCTTCAGAATGCTGTCAATTCTTTCCTCTTCTTTCTTTCTTTCTTTCTTTCTTTCTTTCTTTCTTTCTTTTCTTTCTTTCTTTCTTCCTTTCTTCCCTCCCTCCCTCCCTCCCTCCCTCCCTCCCTCTCTCTCTCTCGCTTTCTTTCTTTCTCTTTCTCTCGCTTTCTTTCTTGTTTTGTGTTGTGTTTTGTTTTGTTTTGTTTTGTTTTTTGTTTTTCGAGACAGGATTTCTTGTGTAGCTTTGGAGCCTGTCCTGGAACTTGCTCTTGTAGATCAGATGAGATCTGCCTGTTGTCGATTCTTTTTGTTATCCCCGGAGGCACCTAAGGAGTGAGTCTGAGAAAAGGAGCTTGTATATGGGGGTGGGAGTGTCCCCTTCAGGTGATTGTAATAAGGCCAATATGAGCCAGTCTGGAGGTTTTGCCTCATGGTGGTCCCAATCTGGCCCTCCTTCAGCCTTTCTGGGGTTTATTTTGTTTAACTGAGACAAAGTATCAGCACATAGTCTTGGCTGGCCTTGAACTCACAGAGACCTATCCACCTCTGCCCCAGGAATGCTGAAATTAAAGGCATCTACTATTGGAGCTGTGTCCCTAGACCTAGAATCCTTCTGATTCTGTTGACTGTCATCTGTTTCACTAATGGCGAAACCAAGGTTCAGAAGATTTAACAGAACCTCCAAGGTCACAGTCCGGAAGGGATAGAACCAGGACTTAAACATAGGAATCAGCCTATGGGAACCCCTAAAACTGGGGCTCGAATTCCAGACCCAGCTAGCAAGCACAGCCTCAGCAATCACCTAGCTGCTCTCCATAAAGCTGGAAACAGTTGCCCCGCCCTCCTCTCGGGAAAGAACAATGGGGCTAAGGAGCCCCAAACACAAGCTTAACACCCAGCGGTCGCATCTGAACAAAGGAAATTTCCATCTCAACACTGACTCAGCCCCCACTTCCTGCTCCTGAGGTGAGTTTGTGCCCCAGTCAGACTTTGGGACAAAAGATTTGCAGGGTCTCCAGAGAGGAGGTGGATGACTCCTTGGTGCCCCCTAGTGGTGGAAGTGCGTAGATTAGGAGGGCCTGGCTATGGTCACTAGTCAGTAGGGATTTATAAAATAAACCAAAAAAAAAAAAAAAAAGGAAAAAAAGATACCAGGGTCTTACAAGGCCTAGGATCCTACATAACTGGCCACCCCACCCAATAGGGGCAAAAATGCCCTTCTCCCAGTCTATGACATGTTCAGAGTGACCATTTTTTATTTTATTTTATTTTTTTTCCGAGACAAGGTTTCTCTGTGCAGCTCTAGCTATCCTGGAACTCACTCTGTAGAACAAGCTGGCCTCAAACTTCAGAGATCCGCCTGCCTCTGACTCCTGAGTGCCGGGATGGGATCAAAGGTGTGCACCACCACCGCCTGGCTACCCACTTCTCTTTTGTAGACACGGGATCACTTCTGTTCCAGGCTGGCCTTGTACTCAAAGCTAGTTTTAAATCCCTTATGTAGGATGCCCTTGAATCTTTGATTTCCCCCTCTGGGGTGGTGGGATGAAAGGGTACACCACCAGTCGGAGGATGGAATACAGGACCTCCCTTATGTTAGGCCAGCACTCTACCAGCTGAGCTTTGTGCCTAGCCCAATGATAGTCCACTTCCAAGCAAGAAATGTACCTGTCCTCGAAAGGGTAGCATGAGAGTTTAGCACAAGGTGAGACAATCTGCTAAGAGACGGGCAGGAGATGTGCTTGCCACAGTCCCTGCCATTTCCCAAAAATACCCCTGGCAGGACGGGAGCCCTACTTCTGGCTGCTTGCTCCCTTGCCTCAGTGATCCCTGGAATCTACATCTAAAGTAAATAGCAAAGTGTACACTTTTAATCCCAGCACTCAGGAGACAGAGGCAGGCAGATCTCTGTGAGTTCAAGGCCAGCCTGGTCTGTAAGAGTTCCAGCACAGGCTCCAAAGCTACAGAGAAAACCTGTCTCAGAAAAACAAACAAAAAAATGTGGAACCAGGTGGTAGTGGCACACACTTTTAATCCCAGCACTTGAGAGGCAGAGGCAGGTGGGTCTCTGTGAGTTTGAAGTCAGCCTCAAGTACAGAGTTAGTTCCAGGACAGCCAAGCCTACACAGAAAAACCCTGTCTTAGAAACCAAGGGGGGAAAACAAAAATAATAGAAGTGGACTATTGAGCTCCACAGGGGATTGTGGTGATACTTTATGATCTAACAAAGCTTACCTGCAGATCAGAGAAGCAGAGCAGCCAGTCTCTAGAGTTCTTACTTCTCCCAATGTTCAAACCGAATAGGCAAAGTCCTGCCTCTACAAATCCTCAGATTAAATGCCGTGAGCTCCCCTCTCCTCCTGCCTTATATTCCTCTCTCTGCCAAGCCATATTCCTTTCTGTCTCTACCTCCTTATTGCTGGGATTAAAGGCATATGACTCCCAAGACCTGGAATTAAAGGTGTGAGCCACCACCGCCTGGCTCTGGTTCTCTTTTAGACTGGATTGATCTCGTGTAGCCCAGGGTGACTTTGAATTCACAGAAATCCACCAGCCTCTGCCTCTCAAGTGGTGCTCCCACCACTGCCTGGCCTCTATGGCTAACTAGTGGCTAGCTCTGCACTCTGATCTTCAGACAAGCTTTGTTTGTTAGAACACAAACAAATATCACACGAGGAATGATGCCCCTTGAACTTCTTTCTTAATCATTTTCTCTCTCTCATCCGCCTGGCATTGTCCAGCGCTCCCATTGAAGAGTGGGACTGGGAAATTCCATTATTAGGATGGAAACCAATGTAGGAGAGATGTCCCCTAGCAGCAGCAGAGTCCTTCAGCAGGTGCAGGCTCCTTTCACGGCAGCCTTTTTCATTCCTCCATCCTTTTACTTTTCCATCCTCCTGCCGTTGCCTGCCCCACTCCACGTTCTACAGCCTTGTGCTGCAGAGAGGCAGGTGAGGCAGGTGCTCCACCATTAGCCTGCGAGGCTTTCTGAAGAAGGAAATAGTCCCATAGCTAAGAACAGCCCAGTGTACTTGCTCAGACCCAGGAAAGGACCATTCTGCCTGGAAAGCCTAAATCCTGGAACAGATCCTTGAGCCAAGTCTGGAAGAGCTAATCTGCACAGTTCAGGCTAGAAACCAAGTCCAGGCTAGACGGGACATCCAGACACACACGTTCCCTTTGCATGACACCCATCTGTTCTGCTTCCAGTCTTGGCTCAAATGACCCCTCCTGAGTCCCTTTCTGTGACCATCCATGATGCCTGTTCTTGGGTGTCAACTTGACTACATCAGGAATTAACTAAAACTCAAGCATCTGGGTACACTTGTGAGGTATTTTTTTTTTAATCATTTGAATCAGGAAGACTCACCTCTAATCCATATTTTTTTTCTTTTGGTTTT
This sequence comes from Chionomys nivalis, assembly GCF_950005125.1. Lineage (NCBI taxonomy): Eukaryota > Metazoa > Chordata > Mammalia > Rodentia > Cricetidae > Chionomys > Chionomys nivalis. The sequence continues at coordinate 64,864,903 of NC_080089.1, read as the reverse complement.
TTTTGGTTTTTCAAGACAAGGTTTCTCTGTGGCTTTGGAGCCTGTCCTGGAACTAGCTCTTGTAGACCAGGCTGGTCTCGAACTCACAGAGTGAGTTCCCTCCCGAGTGCTGGGATTAAAGGCGTGCGCCACCACTGCCCGGCTAATCCAGATCTTTTGAAATGGGAAGATCCACCTTTAATCTGCCAGACCTCCTGCTGGCAGCCTATAGAAAGGATGTGGAAGTGGCGCACGCCTTTAATCCCAGCACTCGGGAGGCAGAGGCAGGCGGATCTCTGCGAGTTCGAGACCAGCCTGCTCTACAAGAGCTAGTTCCAGGACAGGCTCCAAAGCCACAGAGAAACCCTGTCTCGAAAAACCAAAAAAAAAAAAAAAAAAAAGAAAGGATGTGGAAGAAGAAAGCTTTCTTGGTCTGCCTCTGGCAAAGCTATCCCTGCTGCCCTGGCATTAGAGACTACTTCTCCAGGATTCTGGCATATACTGAAGACCAGCTGAGACATCCAGCCTCATACACTGCACAATCATTGGATGACCAGACCTTCCATTGGTAGACAGCCATTGTTGGATGAGACTGTAAGCATTCTAATAATTCCTTTGCGTGCCGTGTGTGTGCGTGTGTGTGTGTGAGTGTGTGTGTGCGTGTGTGTGCGTGTGTGTTCATTCTCTAAATTCTGTTTCTCTAGAGAGCCCTGACTAGCATGCCATCTTGTTAGTGAACTCTTTTCTTGTATTTTACTTTTTCTGATTGTGAAGCGTTGTCACAGTTTCTAGGATTGTTTTCCAGGTTTTCCCATTGTAATAGAGCTCCCTCAGCACCCTGAAGTGGGCCGTGTCAGCTCTGTGTGCTGTGGGATCTGCAGAGCCCAGCACCTAACGCATTGGGGGTGACTGATCAATATTCATGGGAAAAAAAAAGATTACACAAGATGGACAGGTAGTTCCTCTTACCACACACAGTGAGATGAACACTGAGACTATGTTTGCCTTTGTTTGCTTTTCTTGCTCCCCTTCTTTTCCCCCATTCTAAACCAGTCCTCACATTGGATTATTTGTTTAAAATCCTGAAGCTAGGGGCTGGAGAGATGGCTCAGAGGTTAAGAGCACTGGCTGCCCTTCCAGAGGTTCTGCGTTCAATTCCCAGCAACCACATGGTGGCTCACAACCATCTGTAATGAGATCTGGCCTACAGACATACAAAATATATTTCATTTCTTTAAAAAGAAATAAATAAAAATAAAATCCTGAACCTGCCTAAGGAGTCTTGATTGAATTCACTTTCAATCCCTTGAGATGATGCTGTGGGAAAAAGAAAGGTGGGTCCTTGAGATTGGGGAGAGAGTCCTCTGGGAGTACCCAGGAAGGTGACAGGATCACCAGGGTGTGAGACACCTAGATAGGCTGCCCCTCTTCACTTCGCAGATGTCATTGTTGCTTGTGGATGCTGGCCATCGCAGGTGTCAGTAGCCACGACAAAGCCCTGGTTGATGTGGCCGAATCTGTGTCATCCTCAGTGTGGAGAGTCTTGACTCCTGACTGAGGTGAGGTTTCACTATACCCCTCAGGGATACACATTTCAGGAGAGATTAAATTAGATCCCCCCCCCCCCAAATAAAGAGCTGCTAGGTTTATTGTAAACCTCCTCAGGAGCAGAAATATCAGCAGCCCTTCAGGGAACACGCCTGCCTTTGTTGTCCAGGCCTTCCGGGAGCATCTTCACAAGGAGATTGCTAAGGAGAGGACTTCCAGGTACCCAGATGGTCTCAGGGAGAGACATCTTTAAGCAGATGTCTTCTAGGAAGTAAGCAAACATCTCTTCAAGGGCTAGAGAGATAACTCAGTGGTTAAGAGTATACTGCTATCTCAGAAACACCCCAGTTCCATTCCCAGCACCCAAGTCAACCACCTGTAACTCCAGCTTCAGGCCCCCCCCCATACCTCCTGCCTTATTGGCACCCCAAGGCTGGAGTTACAGGTGGCTATAACTATAACCTGATACAGGTACTCGACTCGAAGTGCAATCCTCTGCAAGAGCATTAATAGGCTATTAAGCAGCAAGCTGTCTCTCCAGCCAGTCCCTCTGCCGTGCTTTCTGATAAACTGAAGGTAGTTTGTTGATGGCTCTTTCCTGATCAGACAGACTGTCAAAGCCAGAGTCTCAGGGAGAGCCTGAACTTAGAACTTCTCTAGGGTGTCTTTGTCTTAGCTTTTGGATGACAGTTGTGCACCTTGTTGGTCCACTGTTCGTCACCACCTTCAGATAACTCCATTTTTCAGATGACAGTTACTATGAACAAAACCTCACAGACGTCACACCAGGTTGCTCTCTGTGTGCACTCACTCGGTGAGGAAGAAAGACCAGGCAGGAGGCACAGCTTAAATTCACGGGTTTATTTGGCCTAACTAAATACAATCTGAGAACATCCATTTCAGGGCCCTCAGCACTAAAACCCTAAAAACAGCACAGGCTCAGAAGGGTGTTTACTCAGGCCTGTGTGAGGCTGAGCTCAGCTGCGAAGGTAATTAAACTTCTATCTTGGGTTTGCGTCTGGTCTCTGTCCCCTCTAGGCTCCTGCCATGCTCTGGATGGTTTTCCTTATGGGTTTCTGTGCTGGAAGCTTGGTCCCTGGTGCAGCAATGTCAGGATGATGTAACTCTTAAGAGATGGAGGGCACGGAAGGTGACTAAAGCAAGGGGTCCCGCCCCCAGGAATGGATTAATGCCAGTCCACAGAATTGCTGTCTTCTGCCACTTGTCTCTATATGATCATGCTTGCATGTGCCCCTATGTGTAGTACCAGCTGCTGGGAAGCCCAGCATAGCTAGACATTGCTCTTAATCTCCCATAGAACTATAAGCTAAGTAAACCATTTTCTTCATAAAGTACCCAGCCTTATGTATTTATAATAACACAAAGAAAATGAAAACAGATCCCGGGGTTGGCAAGATTGTTCACGAGATAAAGAGCCTGCCACCAAGGCCAATGACCTGAATTTAACCCCCAGGACCCACGTGGGGAAAGAGAAAACGAACTCCTTCAAGTTGTCCTCTGATCGTCACATGTATACTAAATAAATAAATGTAATGTAGTAAGACGTCTGCCCTGCCTCTCCAGTCCACAGCCCAGAACTCTGTGGCTGTGTCCAGCCCTTTCAGAGAGCTTTGTCCTCTGTAACATCACCATTTCCAACTTCTGACCCTGGGAGTAGTTTCTCCAGGGGGAGGGGTGACACAGAGACAAAGCTGGTAAGTAGGTCGGTTCGAAACCTTGTCCTGTCCGCCCCCAGAAGGCGGAGGAATGAGGGAAGAAACACAGGCCCCTCCCCCAGTTATCCCCTAGGGCCTTGACCCAGGAGGAAGCTGGGTAGTAGTCCACCGTTTGTCTTCTCTTTCAGCTGAGACGCAGGTTTGGGTTCATGTTCTCCAGATCTGAGTTTGCCTCCTCATCATCTTGGGACTCCTAGGTCAGAACCAGAAAGCCAGTCACAGGTTTGTGCCACAGCCTAAGGGCCAGCACCTGTTTCCTTCTGCCTCCACCCCGAAGGAGTCAACAGAAAGATTTGCTGCCCTAGGGGTCTGCCTACGAGGCCTTCCCTTTGTCTAAGTCTGCCCACACCCAGCAGGTCCACTTCAGCTGACTCCTTACCAGACTGAGGCCCCTGCCCTGCCGCAGGGTGGCATAGAAGTGCAGCACTCGGGAGTCACAGCGAACCACCGTGGGGTCAAAGTCTAGCACGCGTAGGCCCTGTAGGCTGCGGGCCCGCGAGAGAGCCACATAGGCTTGACCGCTGGCAAACACGCGGCCCAGAGAGATCTCCACACAGTCCAGAGACATGCCCTGGGTGATGAAGCGACAGTTAAAGCCAATCCAGAGTCCCAAACAAGGGAGAGCTGAGTGGGGGTGGGGTGGGGAAGCAGGGGACAGGAATCCAGGGATAGAGGAACAGGGTGAGAGAAAGAGCTCTAGGGATGGTCAAACAGATGCCTTGGGACAATCCTTCAGTATGCTGTGTTTATGTATTCTCTCATTGGTTGATAGTAAAGCCTATTTGGCCTATAGCAAGGCAGAATAAGGCTAGGTGGGGAAAGCCAAACTGAAAATAGAGAGAGGAGGGAGGGCGGAGTCAAGGAGAGTTACCAGTGAGCTGCCCAGAAGGCAAGATGCCAGAGGACCCGTAAAGCCACCAACCTCGTGGCAATACATAGATTAATAGAAATGGGTTATTAATAGAAATTTAAATGTAGAAATAGTTAGTAATAAGTCTGAGCTATTGGCCAAGCATTCTGTAATTAATATAAGTTTTTGTGTGTTTATTTGGGACTGGGTGGTCAGGACAAAAAAACCTCCGCCTCCAATTACAAAGAGGGGCAGAGCTAAACCTGTACCAAGCTAACCAAGCTAACCTTGGCCTCTCCACTAACGGTGTGGCTGGACAGGATTCTGAAGCACCTTGGTTCTCTACCTTGTGTAACACCAACTATTACTAGTTGTATCTAGATTTCATATGGTTGCTATAGGGATTAACGTATTCTAGTCCTGGACAGGAAGTGGCAGACGAGCGCCTAGAAAGGGGGAGAAGAGTGTAAACTAAGAAGTGCACTAAAGAGAAGTTTAGGGCTGGGGGTGTGACTCAGCTGATGTCATGCCTAGTTGGCACGAGGGCCTGGGTTCGATCCCCAGCACCCACACAAAGTAGGCATGGTGGGGTGCATACTTGTCAAACCAGCTTTCAGAGACTGAGGGAGGAAGATGAGAAGTTCAAGGCCCTCTACATAATGAGTTTGAGGCTACCCTGGGCTACCTGAGAGCCCACGGAAAGAAGGGAAAAGGAAGGAAGACTGGTAGGTTTATTTTGCTTCTGAACTGGAACATTCCGCCCAAGGGCTATTCAGTCCCCCTAAAACCTTTAAGACATATTCCAGAATGTCCCAGCATTACCCACCTACTCTCTGCTCTGTTTTGCCCACCCCTGCACTGGGTAAGTCACCTGGCTTTTGTGGATGGACATTGCCCAGGCCAGCTGTAAGGGAAGCTGCTGCCGGCTGAGGAACTGACCCCCAGTGACCTGTACTGTCCAGCGGTCAGTGCGGATGACCTCAGTGACACCACACAGGAACCGTACCTGGGGAAGCCCTGAGGAAGACATGGAGAAGGCATGGAGACAGGCACCCTATAGGGTCTGTCCTGCCGTGAAATAAAGCCAAGGAGTACAACCCCCTCCATCATCACTGACCTCTTCCTTCTGACTCAAACCCAACTACCACTCCCCGGGCTCCATTCACCAGGCCCCGAGACACTGACAAGTTCTTCACCAGCATGACCTGTGGAGGAAGGAGTGCAGGGATGGAGAGGGAGCCTCCCTGTGCCTGACTCCTCTCTGGCGGTTAGGGTTCAGAGAGAAAATGGGGGTTATTACTGAGTTGAGTCCCAATTCTTTTTTTTTTTTTTTTTTTGGAGACAGGGTTTCTCTGTAGCTTTGGAGCCTGTCCTGGCACTCGCTCTGTAGACCAGACTTCGAACTCACAGAGATCCATCTGCCTCTGCCTCCTGAGTGCTGGGATTAAAGCTTCACCACCACTCAGCTGAGTCCCAATTCTCAGTGTAACCCTAACTGACTGACCTCTCGGACAAGCCGCCTGTTTTCCTGGAGCTATTGTGACCTTATCCGTGTCAAAGGGGTCTCGACTTCATCAAATCGCCTGGCAAGAAGGTGGTAAAGCAAGGAGGGTCATCTGTATCACAGCACTTTAAGAAGAACTAGGCCCGGCTGAGTGTGGTGGCACACACCTTTAAGACAGCACTCGGGAACAGAAACAGGCGGATCTCTATGAGTTCAAGGCCAGCCTGGTCAACTTTAACAAGTTCCAGGAGGCCAGCTTGGCTACTTGGTTATCCTGTTTAAAAAAAAAAAAAAAAAAAAAAAAGAGGGATTATGTCTGCTAAGAAGACCACAAATCTTGAGGAATGATACTAGCTCCCGCCACCTTTTTCAGCCATAATACTTGCATTTCCCCATGGCTGCCCAATGGACGCTGAGGAAAATTTACCACTCTTGTCCATCCCATAAAGGAGAACTCAGAGCCTGCCCATCTGTGAGGTAGACTACTGTAGATCATCATGGGGCAGACATTCTACCTGGGAACTGAACTCAGTAAGGAAAAGGGACTTGCCCAAAGTGGCATTGCTCAACAGGGCTCTTGATGTTGAAAAGTGGGAAGGCTGAAGACAGAAAAGTGGGGGAAAGTGGTCACAGTAGGTCCATCACTGTCAAGTGGCCTTGCTAGAGCCTTAATAATCAGAGATACAGCCCCCATCATCGTTTCTTACTCACCTGAGCCCCCAGCTTTAACTGAAGGACACGGCTAGCGGGACACTGGGCATCCAGGGTCCGGGATAGCTCAGGGTCACTGTCTATAGCCTCAAAGCTGTGTACCTCACCTGAAAAAGGAGAATTGGGAAAACAGGTTATATAGTATTGACTTGTGACTCAGCTTCCAAAACTGTATTAGATCAAGACGGTTACAGGGGATGGGCTGGGGACAGCTCAGTTGCGATCTTGGAATCAGCTCATCACAGTGTTTGGGTCATAGTTCCGTTTGTAAATGCACATTGAGCTTGGGCCCACTTTTCTGGGGATGTGTGTGGGGGAGGGTGTCACACCTGGCCCTCCCAGTTGGTTTCGCCAGGCCCAAGCCTTCTGTTTACCTGGAAGCTCCTTCAGCCGCCTCTCATTGGTAAGGGCCACATCATCCTGGTGGGTGCAGAGTCTCGTGGCTACAATTCCATCTCTTCCCACCTTATGGGCAGCTGTGGCCCTGAGCTGGCGGGTCACTTCATCTGAACATCTGTGGGGGCTGCACTGTCAGACCAGAGATCCCCTGGACACCAGAAAAGGTGGGGGCAGAATGGTCTGCTGCACAGGCAAAGCCTTGGAACCCTAAAAGGGCACCAGGACAAGATTTGCTGCTACCCGACCCCCAGCCGGTCTACTTGTCTCTCAGATGTGGACTGTGGGCATGGTGGAGCTATTCCTGTGTGTGCCCCGAGAGGAATTGGCCACCTCTGAAGCCACGGCACTCCCGAAGAAGCAAGATTATCATGAGTGAGCTCGGGCCAGAGGTTTGCAGGCCTGGAACAAGACACTGGTGTTGACACCCTGTAATACTGTCTCTCCTATCATCAGACTGGCCTTTAGGGTACAATCTTCTAGCCACTTGCTTACTGCCTTGGCTGAAATAGCTAGCCTGAGTAGTTTTTCTTTTTCTTCCTCCCATGCGTGTGTGTATGCGTTTGTGTGTACGTGTGTGTGCGCACGTGTGTGCGCGCACGCTTGTATGCGCGTGTGTATGCGCGCGTGTGTGTGTATGCGCGTGTGTATGTGTGTGTGTATGCGCGTGTGTATGTGTGTGTGTATGTGTGTGTATGTGTATGCATGTGTGTGTATGTGTATGCGTGTGTGTATGCGTGTGTGTATGTGTGTGTGTGTATGTGTGTGTGTGTGTGTGTAGAAGAGTGCTCACATTTCACAGGCTGGAAGTAAATGTTTTACTTTTAGCCATTTTTTTATTTCAACCCCCGGAGACAGGATCTCATTATTTAGCTCTCTCCGTCCTGGAACTCACTTTGTAGACCAGGATGGCCTCGAGATGACAGAAGCCTACCTCTGTCTTCAGAGTACTGGGATCAAAGGCCTGTGCCATTATGCCCAGAACCTTTTTATCTCTTTTATTGCTTACAGGTCTCTCACCAAGTCTGAAGCTTACTCACCAGGTCAGGAATTCTCCTGTCTGACCTCCCCAGCACAAGGATTTATAGGCGTATGCTGTCAACCCTCAGCTTTTTACATGGGCACTGGGGATTCGGATTCCAAACGCAGATGCACATACTTAACTGACTGAACCATCTCCCCAACCTGCTAGCCTATGCTTCTATGTCAGGTACGGTATAGGTGGTAGGTCTGTTGTTTGGTTTGGCTTAGTTTTTTTTTTTTTTTTTTTTTTTTTTGGTTTTTTTTCGAGACAGGGTTTCTCTGTGGTTTTGGAGCCTGTCCTGGAACTATCTCTTGTAGACCAGGCTGGCCTCGAACTCACAGAGATCCGCCTGGCTCTGCCTCCCGAGTGCTGGGATTAAAGGCGTGCGCCACCACCGCCCGGCTGCCATAACATTCTTGACTAGATTTTATCCTAAGTTGTCCAGTGTCCTATCCAAATCTTATTTTCCTGTATATACTGTTTGCTCCTGAGGAGAAGCATCTCTCCCATTTCCCTGGGCCAGGTGTGGTTACCACAGCCTGTAAATTCTAGGACTGAGGAGGTGGAGGCAAGAGGATCAGTAGTTCAAGGTCATCCTTGGCCACACAGCCACTTCTAGACCAGTCTTGGCTACAGGAGGCCTGCCACCCCCAAGCAAACCATCCTCGCTTCCTCAACCACGGCCCCTTTCCCAGTACCCACCTGCCCAGCCTCACAGCTTGCAGCAGAGAGATGAAGGTCTGATCTGCCTGTCTCCACACCTCAGTCAGCTCCAAAGTCACCGGCACACACCTACTCCAGCTCTTGGCCTAGTGGGGAAGGGGAGAGGTTAAGCCATGGAGCAGAGAAGACTCCCCCGGAAGCACAGGTCAGGGGCCAGGGTGTGAGCAGTACCTGGAAGCAGAATCGAGGGTGCTGGGAGCCCTTGGTCACCGGTGGCAACTGTAGGAAGTCCCCACAGATGATGAGCTGGATCCCTCCAAATGGTTTCTTCTGTTGTCGGACAGCTCTGGATAGGGGCAGAGAGTGCTCTAGAGAGGCTGGGTGGGCAGGCTCCTTGGTGCCATCATCAGATTCAAACTCCAGAGACTGCCCTTGCTGTTCATACTGACCTGGCCACAGCTTCCAACTTGTCAAACAAGTCTGCCTCTACCATGGAGATCTCATCAATGACCAACCGTTGGCAGTTCAGCCAGCCCTGCCGCACACCTGGCCGGTTAGCCAGGGCCACACACTGGTCCAGGGGAGCCTGGCCTGAGCCGATGCCTACGAGGGACACTCTTCAGTCTTTGCTGAAACCCCAACCCTTTGATCTCTCCCTCCTTTCCCATAGGCTCCTACTTACCTGCAAAGGCGTGCAGGGTGGTGCCCCCGATGTGGCAGGCTGCCACCCCAGTGCTGGCAGTGGCCACTGTGCCAGTAGGGGGCAGGGAGCCCAGGATGTGCTTCAGCAAATAGGACTTTCCTGTCCCTGGGCAGTAGGCGGAGTCAGGGTTGGCTGCTGCTCCCTGCCACCCTAGAGCTGCTCCCCAGCTCCACCCATTCTGTCTCTGTTACCTGCACTCCCAGTGAAGAAGATGCTCTGGCCTTTCAGGACCATCCTCAGCACAGCAGCCTGCTCCTCAGAAAGCTTCCGCTTGTTGGGGTGCATGCTCAGCTTCTTCACAGGCAGGGGCCACCTTGGAGCTTCCTGGGAGGAACAGGGCTCTCTCAGAACCTCCTGCCATGCTGCTTGGTCTATACGCATTACATTGCAAGACAGCCCTTTGCCTTGCTGTTAACTTCACTTCGAACTTTTGAGCAGGTCTGGTTCGTCTGGAGTTCGTCCCAACAAATACTAGCTTCCACCTCTGGCTTTTCGCCAGTTCAGTGCCAGGCATCTTAGAGTGGTGGCCATCTCTGATCGAATCTATAAGCTCTATTAGACCCGCCCGATGGAGACTAGACTATTATCAGTTCCATTCTCTGAAAGTTCCTCTCTCTGGAGGCTGTAATACCCATTTTTCCTTCTTAAATTTCCTTGCCTAGTCTTCTCTGCAGCTTTCTCTTTGAATATGGCCTGGACCACAGTTTCCAATTCTCAATTTATCCCAATCTCGGGAATTACAGGCGGGGAAGCATGGACGATTTCCACGTCCCTGTCATCATACTCAGATGTTGTAAGATTGGCATTTCAGATCACCAGCGGTCCCCTTAATACACCATCTTCCCCCAACCTTGGGCCTCCTGGGTCTCTTCAACAGTAGCACACCGACTCCCTTTCTGGTCCTCACCGTACTAGGTTTGGATTCCGTTGATCGCTTCTCCAACGCCGAATCTGGAGCCCGGTTGGCCACAGCACGCCGCAGTTCCTCCGGTTGCACTGGACTGATAGTGACAAAGTCTCGGGGCCGCGGGCCGAGCAGCTGCGCGCGGGCAGAGGCAGGTCCTGGTCCCGGGGCCGCCGCCAGCTTCAGGCGCAGCGTGCGCAGGAAGCGGCGCAAACGCTCCGGGGGACAGTCGGAGAGCAGCAGCTGCACTGAGCCAGCGCGGGGGGCGCCATCGGCGGGGAGTCTCAGCGTGCTGCGCCCGGCAGCAGCGAAGCGGGTGAAGAGGCGCACGGCCCGCAGCGGGAAGCAGCGTGGCCGCCCCGCAGGTCCCGGCGCCTGTAGTCGCAGCATTAACTCTCGGCGTTCGTTTCGGCCTAGGCTCAGCTCGGCGGTGCGCAGGGCCTGGCGCTTGCGAGGCTGCCCTCCAGGACTCAGCTCCTCCACGGCCACCCGGCACCGCAGCTCCGCGTCGTCACATTCACCTGTGGCCGCCTGGGTGCTAGAAAGCATTTCCACTGCTTGCGGAGACCAGAGCACAGAAGTCACGGAAAATCGGGATGTTATAGGTGGTATGGACGCCGTAACTTAAAAACAAAACAAAACAAAAACAAAAACAAACAAACAAACAAAAAAACCTGTCCAGAACACTTAGGGTGAAGAGGCTGTCACTGGTAACAGAAGGAGCCACCAAGATACGCAAGATACTATAAGCACTCAGGAGCGAGGCGTAAACACTCTAGAAATGTCCTCTGCTGCAGTTCTCGGGGCAGTGGAAGGTGACATCAAACACACGTTGGGCAAGCGAGCCTCTGTTATCCTGCAATGACCACATCATAAAGTGATTCCTGGTCAGAAAGGAAGCCTTGTTTGAAGAGTCCTACGCAGGTCACTACCGGACCTTCGTAAAGGAAGCAGAGCAATCACACATTGGGGCGATGGGAAGGAAACTGGCTGAGACAGGCACATCCCCTTCATACACCAATTAGTAAGTATCAGGGTCAGTATGATTCCCGTGCTTCGGAAAGGATGAATTCTTAGCTAGGGAATTTATGAAACCTCCGGACCCAGCAATCCATTGTCTCCCCGTCCGACCCACTCATTCCCCCTTTCCCGGCGGGAATCCCTAAAATAATCACGTTCTTTGCCTCCTACCTCAGGGATCCAACTCACTTGTTGCTTTCGGAGGAAAAAGCCGATCAGAACCGGCCGGCAGCAAAGCTACAGCACTGAGAACATTCAAATACTAGAAATAGAAAAATCACCCTATCGCCGTCCTGGTCTTTAAATTCTCTAGCCAATCAGGGGTGGGGGCGTGGCCACGGGCGGGCCTTTCTGGGGCTTTTGACTCTGGGCTCTGGAGTTGTACAGTCCCCAGCAATGAGGCTTATCTTGGAGTAGCGTGCGCTTTGGAGTTACGCGAGTGGGCGTGGTGGGGTAGGGAAGTGACTGTGGCTGCGCCGCGCGAGGCGTACTGTTACCCAAAGCGGCTCTGAAGATTTGAGAACCCTTCTATTAACACTGTCCTGTTCTTGAACCCCCACACCTGACTGTGACTTGCTCTAAGGAAAATCTCTCTCGTCCTTTGCACACCCTGAACCCACCCACAGAACCATTGTAGTCTTCAGAGCAGGCCATTCACTTGCCAGCCAAGTCTGCTTCCCTGTTCCCTAATTTTTTTTTCACTCTTCTCTGCCCTCCTAAGAATTATTCTATACACTTATCTCTTTTGGATAAAGACCTTTAAGACCAGTGTCAGGTGTCCAGAGGGTAGCCAGCAACTCCTTGTCTTCAGGGAATTCTTATTCCTCTTGTTGCACTCAGAGAATTTAATCTTTTTTAGTTGGGGGTCTTGCTACATTGTGTAGGCTGGTCTTGAATTCCAGGGTTTAATGGATCCTCCTTCTTCAGGCCCCTAAGAAACTCTGACTACAGGCACCTGACATGATCCAGTTTTGAAAACTTACTTTTAATTATTATTTTTCCCTCGCTGAAGTTTGAAATTACATAGCTGGAAGGGATCTTCTAGGTGAGTCAAGCCACCTCATCTTACGGATAATGACAACCACCACAGACTAAACTGCCCCCCCCCCTTTTCAGGATATCATGTATCCAAGGCTGACCTCAAACTTCTCAAAGTTGCTACTTGCAGGGACATGACACTGGGTTTCTAATCTTTCTGCGTCCATCTAAATGTGACCCCACACATCCACCACCATGACCAGCTAGTTATGAGGTGCAACATTACAACCACAGTTACATTCTACATGCAAAACTGTTTCTTCTTTATGTGTATGAATGTTTTGCCTGCATGTGCACCACTTGGGTACCTGTTGAATGCCTTGAAACTGATGGTTGGGAGCCACCATATGAGTTCTGGAAATTGAACCTAGGTCCCATGCAAAACCAACGTGTGGGACTGGAGAGATGACTCAGAGGTTAAGATTACTAGTTGCTCTTCCAGGGGTTCAGAGTTCAATTCCCAGCACATGGTGACTCACAACCATCTACAGTGGATTTGGTGCCCTCTTCTGGCATGTAGGCATACATCCCAGAACACTATATACATAATAAATAAATGAAAAAAACAACCAACATGTGTTCTTTACTACTGAGCCATCTCTCCAACCCTCAAAACTTTTTCATCAGAACTGGAGAAATGGCTCAGAGGTTAAAAGTACTTGTTCTCAGCATTTACATATTGGTTCACAACCTTCTATTCCAAGGAATCCAACATCCTCTGTACACATACAAGCATGTAGGTAAAACATTCATATACATATATATGTGTATATTTAAATAAATATTAAAAATTAAAAGACTTTTTCATTATCTCACATAGAAACTTTGTACCTACTGAAACAAAAATTTTCAATTTTTTATTCTCAGACCCTGGTACTCGAACATTTTATTATGAAAATGTTCAAGCAAATACAAAACAGAAAGGCTAAAAGAATTTTACAGTAGAGCACAAGCAATGATCCATCAGGTAAGGGCACCTGCCACCAAACCTGACAACCTGAATTGATCCCAGGGACATATATATGTGTGTGTGTGTGTGTGTGTGTGTGTGTGTGTGTGTGTGTGTTAGTGATAAAAGCCAGGGCCTCACACGTGCTGGTCAAGTGCTCTACCACTGAGAAACACCTACAGTACCACTATTTTGTTTTCTTTGGTGTGTGTTTTGCTGTTGGGTTTTTTTTTTGTTTGTTTGTTTGTTTTTTTGTTTTGTTTTGTTTTGTTTTTTTGGTTTTTTGAGACAGGGTTTCTCTGTGGTTTTGGAGCCTGTCCTGGAACTAGTTCTTGTAGACCAGGCTGGTCTCAAACTCACAGAGATCCGCCTGCCTCTGGCTCCCAAGTGCTGGGATTAAAGGCGTGTGCCACCACCGCCCGGCTTGCTGTTGTTGTTTTTGAGGCAAGGTTTCTCTGTGTAGTCCTGGCTGTCCTGGAACTCACTCTGTAGACCAGGCTAGCCTTGAACTCAAGAGAGATCCTCCTGCCTCTGCTGCCCAAGAGTTGTGATAAAAGGCCTGTGCCACCATAGCCGGGCTGTTTGTTTGTTTGTTTGTTTGTTTGTTTTAACTATTAGATTGACTCATTTTATTTTGTGTGTGTGTGTGTTTTGCCTGAATGTGTACCATGTGTCTGCTGAGGTCGGAAGAGGGCTTTGGATCGCCTGGAACTAGAGTTACAGATGGTTGTGAGCCACCTTATGGGTGCTCGGAATGGAACCCAGCTCCTCGTAAACCATTTCTCCAATCCAATCATCTAAGTTTTCTGACTTGTATTTTAATGTTTTTTAAATAAGCACGTGGGCAAGGAATTCTGGGATATTCTAGGATGTATTCGGTATTATTTGAACGTGTTAGACATTTTTCCCACCTAAGTTTTTGTAAAAGCAACAACAGCGAGTCCTTGTAGGAAAAGAAACCCCAGAGCTCAATTTGGTCACTGTGGAGAATTAACGTTTCTTGGATTCCGCCCTCCTGCCCGCCCTAGCTTGGCAGTTCTGTCATTTAGGTCTTGATTGACGGACGCGAGGGGCGGAACCAGAGGGAGCCCTCACATCTGCGGTCCAACTTCCTTCTTTACTGCTTTGGGTTGTAATGCGCATCTGCGAGGCTCGACTTGCTGCTAGGGCTGAGGTCAGTTTCGAGGGAGGCACAAAGCTGCTTTTGAATTTCCTTTTGTAAACCCCAGTCCAGGGTTGGAGGCACACACTTGAAGGGAGGGATTTCTCCCTTATAAAATTTCCTCTTGTAGAACTCTTTCCAGGTTTTACCCGTTCTCTCCGACAGCAAGGTCCCAGTCCGCTCTAAAGAAACCACTGTAACTTTAGCAAAGGGCCGTATCATGTGATCCTAACGAGAGCCCCACCCCTCCGAGACCTTAGGATCCTTTCTCTCCAAGTCTTTGCCTTCCCTCTTCTGAAATCCGAAGCTTGTGAAGTGTGATTAGAAGAGATGAACGAGGACAGAATATTAATTTTTATGATTTTTGTAGCTTCCAGAGCCCAAACAAGGCACAGTGGCTCATGCCTCCCTAAACGCCATTCAGACACTGAGGTAAAAGCTAGGCTAGGGTGTGAGACCCAAATTCAAAAGCAACCCCCCACACACATAAACAATCCCCAAACAGAGTAGGACCTCACCTTGTACAGCTTCTCCCCCTCCCTTCCCCTACAACCTCTGCTTCTTTGCCCCCTTCTCCCCTCTCCCCTACACACCTCTGTCCCTGTCTCTTTAATTTAATGACTTAATTTCCATTTGCTGACTACCAATATCTTACCCGAGCTTGCCCATCTTCACTCACCTTTCTGATAAATCTTGATGCAAAACGCCAATAGGCATGGCAAACTCACTTTCTCCAGAATAGAGCTTTTTAGTCTTCTCCACTGCCCCCGAACACACCTGCTTTTCTCCTGCCTTCACCCACTAAAATAGCACTAACATTTGGGGCTCCAGTTGAAAACCTACACCCTATCTTTGATGCCCTCCTCACCTACCACTGACACTTGATCTCCCTCCAAAATGTATTTAGTGTCTATTAATTTCCTCCTATCCTCATTCCTCATCCTGTGGTTAGAAGGCATCACCCCGACCCTGAATTACAACAACAGTCTCCAGCTACCTGGAGTTCCAATTTCCACTCTTAGAATAACCCATTCTCTAAGTAGCAGCAAGCAGTATTGTTTGTTTGGAGACAGGGTTTCTCTGTGCAGCTCTGGCTGTCCTGGAACTAGCTCTGTAGACCAGACTGGCCTCGAACTCACAGAGATCCACCTGCCTCTGCCTCCCGAGTGCTGAAATTAAAGGTCTGGCACAAGTGGGATTTGATTTTGAGTTGTTTATCTTCCTGTTTAAGGAATTTCATGCAGGGCAGAATGTTTCAATCTTGGAGGAAGCTGTTATTCAATACTGGGGTACTGGCGCATTGTTTTCTTCGTCCTTCAAAAAATTAAATTAATTTATTATTTTATGTGTAGGAGTGTTTTACCTGCAGGTGTCTGAGGCCAGAAGAGGGCCTTAGATCTTCCTGGCCCTGGAGTTACAGACAGTTGCGAGCCACTGTGTGGGTGCTGAGAATCAAACCTGGGTCCTCTGGAAGAGCAGCAAGTGCTCCTAACCAATGAGACATCATCTCACTAACCCTCTCCACCCTCCAGTCCTAGGAATGAGCGGCGTGTGCTCCACCCTCTTCCATGAAGAGCTGAAAAAGACCCAGGAGTCCAAAGGCCAGCAGAGGGCAGTGAAAGAGAAGCTTGAGCAACTGGCCTCGTAACTGAGGCTATGGCAGCTGGAGTCAAAGGAGGTCACCACTGATCCATCCCCCACACACAAAATCCTGGGTGTTGTAGCATGGGTCACACCTGATCAGGAACACTCGTGTGTGTATGTGTGTGCGTGCGTGCGTGCGGGAGGATGTAGCAGTCACCCTCCAGGCTTGTTTCCCCAATATAAAATGAAAGTGCATGGCAGAATTGAAAGGCTCTCTCGCTGGTTCCTTCACCCCACTCTCCAGCAACGTGGTCAGCTCAGGGCTGGAAGGAGGAAGGGTGATGAAGACAACTTGAGAACCAAGGGGGTTGAACGAGGGAGAAGCGATACGGGAGTTTGGGATTTCAGAGAGGCAAAGGCAGACCCCTCGACTCTGGTCATAAACCCCACGCTCATGGCCGAGGCTCCACCCATAAGTTTCCACAGTCTAGAAACCATCGCCACTACTCCGACTTCGGAGAGGAAAGAGGAGGCGCACGCCTTTAATCCCAGCACTTGCGAAGCAGAGGCCGGCGGATCTTTGTGAGTTCGAGGCCAGCCTGGTCTAAAAAGTGAGCTGTGTGACAGGACTGTCACACAGAAAAACTCTGTTTCAAACCCTCCCACCCCCACTCCAAAAAAAATAAGGAAAGAGGAAGGACCTCTTTGTGCACTCATTTCTGAACTGCTCCGGCAGCTGGATCCAGTCCCGCAACCCGGGCCCACTCGGTTAGGCAACCTCAAAGGGATGAACCACCCACCGCCTCCCAGGCTTGCTCTGCCAGCCGCGCCCCCGCCCCGCCTCCGCCCTGCCCCACCCCGCCCGCATCCCTCTCGTCCGCCTCTGGGCCGGAAGCCCCTCCCCCTCCGTATCCCCCATATCCCCAGTCTGTACCCCCTCCCAGTCCCTCTCCCTGCCTGGGTCCGGGAAACCTCTCTCCGCCCTCTTCCTGCTACTTCAGCTCCTCCGGGTTCTTCCGTCCATTCCGAGAGCTCAAGACCAGCCCCTCCCAGGATCCTCCCCGGCCCCGCCCCTGCACCCCCACCCGGCCACGCTCCTTCACTGCGCTGCGGGCAGGGGCTGGGGGTCGCTGCACCCCTCCCCGGCCCCGCCCCCGGCCCCCGGAAGCCCCTCCCCGGCCCCGGCTCCGCCCCCCGAAGTTTCTTGGGCCTCGGGCGGCCGGCGGGACAGAAAACAGCGAGCCGCCGCCCGGCTGCGCATAGATGGAGCAAGCGGAGCCCGCGCGGCGCGGGCAGCAGTAAGCGGCTAAACGGCCGTACCTCACAGACTCGCCATGGAGGAGGAGGTGAGGGCTGGGCCAGACGGAGCAGGGTGCTGGACTGGGGTCCTGCCCGCTCTACTTGCACGGGTCTCTGCACACTCTTTCCCTTCCTTCTTTCAGGCAGAGCCTGGACCGATGGGGTAGGGGCGGGGTGGTGGTCTAGTCCTGCATCTCGCCGACAGCATCCTCCGTTATGTTTTGGGCTTTTCTCACCAACTGGGAACAGTGCCTGTCATGATTCCCATTGGATTGGCGGGGAGACTGAGGCCCTGGGGAGTTGGGTGATTTGCTGAAAGTAGATTGGGTTGCTGTGCCTGAATCCCGTTACACCCTTTCTTGACTTCTTGCCTGCCAAGACTCCTGAGGAGTCAGACTGCTTATGTGTGTGTGTTAGGGGAGGGAAGTTCTTAGGGGTCCTAGGTCACTCACTGTCTCAAGGAATGAGACTGTAATGGAGCCTGGTGGCAGGGCCGAAGAAATTGCTTTTGTCTTCCATGTGTAAATCTCTCAAGAGTCCCCACTGCTTTTGCCCTTGTCTATCTGAGGATGTTAGTTGAAGGGTCAGGTCAGCTACCTCCCTCAGAAGCAAGGGCTGGATCAGCCATGCCCCTTGAGATTCCTCTGCCCTCTGCTCTCGCAGCGTTCCCGTTATCCAAGGTTCCGATACACAGCAGTCACCTGCTGCATGCTCATGAAATGAGTAAAAAGAAGACTTTCTTATCTTTTGAAGAGTGGGGAAGAATGATGAAGCTTTCCCCTCCGGAGCCCCCCTGCCAGCTGGGGTGCCTTCAGTGAGCTCAGCTGCCTGCGTCCCTGTCAGTGTCCCCTTGCGTATTTCCCGGAGCAGCAAGGCTCTGTTGCCTGTAGGCTGGACCCTGAGTTTGTGTGGGATGGTAGATAAGTCACTTCCCCTCTCAGTTTGTGTTTCCTCTTCTGTAAAACATAGGCCTAACCTCCTCCCCTAGACCTGACGGTTGGATTGTGGTCCCTGCACTCAGAGTGGGTCCAGGTAAGGGGCAAAGGCAGGCCCCTGTTTTACTGTGGTTTCTCCAGCTGTTATGGGTGGGGCTGCTGCCTGCCCCTCCGTTCCCCTCCTGCAGTGGCTGTGCTCTCTGTCCAAGGCCCCTCCCCTGTTCCCAGAGGATGTGTGGGTCAGGATCACTCCATCTCCTGATCTGCTCTGGTCCCCAGTTAAAGGAAGTCCTCCTGGGGCTTCCTGGGCTCAGCACTGCCCTGTGCTCCTTCTGGTTCAGAACTGCTACCATTGCTACTTTCTGGTTCCAGATACCAAAAACTCCTGACTATCCGGCTCATTAACATCTTGCCCATGCTATTTCCCCGTCCAATCCCATGTCTCATCCACAGAGTCGGGAGCTCTCTTTGGTACCCCTAACTCTTGTTGCTTCCTACTTAACAGTTTCCCTTGTTTCCCCACGCCTGTGTCCATCCTTCTCTTAAAAGCCTCTTAATTATGGCCACTGACCCTCAGGCCACCTTTCCACCTCACCTTCACATAGCCGCTTCCCGCCCTCCTGCTTTGCACTTCCTGGGTCCCAGGACCTCTGGGGCCAAGCCTCCCTTGGCCTCTGTGTAGGATGTAGGATGGTGGTCCCTGTCAGGCTGAGGCTTGGAGAAGTGCTGGGTTGGGCTCTAGCATCTGTCTATCTGTGCTTTCTGGTCTTCAACTGTAAAATGAGAAGGGAAGGGGAATCCAGAAATCTGATAATGTGTGTGCAAAAGCTTTGAAAACCAAAAATATCAGTGGAGGTGTTGCTGCTGGCCCTGGAGTAAGGTTAGAAACCTTAGCTCTCGGACTCCCTGGTTCTGCCCCATTGCCCACCCCAAACCACCCCTTTCCTGGCTCCAGACTGCCCTGATTGCCCTGGCCATTACTGAGACAGGCATGGCAGCATCTTGTCGCAGGTTTTATGACACTGGGCCAACCTCTCGCGCTTTCTGCTGTGCTTTGTCTCTTCTGTAGCAAAAGGATTGAGAATATGAAGTGTTTATTTTTTTATTTTATATGCATGGGTGTTTTGCGTGCATATGTGTCTGTGAACCACTTGCATGGCTGGTGCCTCTGGAGGCCATAAGAGGACACCAGATATCCTGGAACTGGAGTTAAAGATGTTTGTGAGCTGCCATGTAGGTGTCAGGAATCGAACCCAAGTCCTCTGGAAGAGCATCCAGTGCTCTTAATTCTGAGCCACGTCTCCAGAGCCACGAGAGTGGGAAGTCTTTGCCTTTTTGCCTTTACTTCTCCTCGTACACCTGCCTTCTGAAAGAACTTCTGTATCAATCCCAGGCCCTTGTAGCAGAAGGCTAGGATGGGGGACTCCCTCAAGCAGGAGGTAGCCACCCACCCTCCTAAAGCTTCCCTCAGGCAGGCTGTGTACTGTCTTTATTAACCTAGATGATTCCTTAGGGCAGGGGTTGTATTTTTTCCTTTTTCCATATGCTTCATTCTAGGCCCCTGATAGAATAGATCCTTAATTTTTTTTTTCTTTTTTTTTTAATTTGAGACAGGGTTTCACTATGTCATCCTGGCTGGTGGCCTAGTACTCCCTATACAGACCAAGCTGGTCTTGAACTCAGAGATCCTCCTGTCTTTGCGTCCTAAGTGCTGGGCTTAAAGACATTTGCCATCATGCTCGTCTTGGAGTTGGGTTTAGTCAAAGGGCAGAAGTCATCACAAGCTGCCTGCCATGTGCCCTGCCAACAAGGTTTCTTTTGTCTGTTGTAACTTTACTGTAGCTTTTTGTGTCTCTCTTGACTTAGGGTCAAGGCAACCTGTCTCTTTTTCCTCCTTGCTTTTTGAAAGAATAGCCCTGATACATTCCCATGTCAGGCCTAGGAAGCCAGACTGATGCCATGGGGTACATCAGGAGGCAGGAGAAGGCCTGCTGAGGATGGCTGGGAGGGGAACAGAAACAGTGGTCAGCTGGTCAGTAAGAAGAGAGGAGCTGGAGAGACTGGGCTGAACAAGACAAAACCTCCCCTGTGAACCCTGCCAAGGGGAGGGGCGCCATGTTAAAACTTACTGGGGTGTAGCCAGACCCCTGGTGGGAGGAGGTCTAAGGAGGCAGGGAGGGAGTTTGGTGGAGGGTGGAGGCAAGTAGGACCCTGGCATTTAGCCAGGCCTCCCGTAGGATGGCTGGGCTTTGCCTCACACCATCTGTAAACCCTCAACTGTTCCCTTCCCTAACCTCCTCTAACCCTCCTTCCCAGTCCATACTGGTCCCCACCCACCTTATAGACCTTGGACTGGTTTCCCTAGCTCATCTAGTCTTGGTATTCACTAGGCACTCTGGTGTGCATTCCCCGTCCGGAGGTGACAGCGATCAAGGCCTAGGTTCTAACCTTGGCCCCCAGAGCTTCCAGCTGATGTGAAGTTTTACGTACCAGACAGTGGAGGAGGCAGGTAGAGGAGATGGCAGAGGCGTGAGATCTCTTTTAAAGGGTGGGTGGTGGGTTGTGCTCCCTGGAATCAGAAGAGAAACTTGGAACTCAGAGATGGGCGATGTGAAGAGCAGCTTCCACAGTCCCCACAACCTTGTTCAGGAGACACTGAGAGCTCAGGGCCCAGGGGATGGCCAGCAGTGCTGACGTGCTAATAGGTGTGTGTGTGTGTGCGTGCGCGCGTGCGCGCACACATAGGGATTCCTACTCTGTAGTTCTTCTCTTCCAGTCCTGGACCTTGTGGCAGCCTGCCTGGGTCACTGAGAGACTTAGGTCCCTGGACGTCCCCCAGCCTGTGAGAGCATGCTGTGAACAGTGGCTCGGGAGAATTAGGTACATGGCTGAATGGGAGAATCTCCGATTATTGTCCAAGGGCCCTGAAGTCTCTTCCTCCTTCCCCTGGCAGGGTGGCTACTGTCAGCTCCTCACTTCCTCATTCCTACATCCGGGAAGATCATTTGGAACCAGCCCACTTCCCCATTTCTCCTGCCATGCACCAAGTTAGAAGACCAGAAGGGATATCCCACATTCCTGGAGGTGTGAGACCAGCAGATATAGCTCAGCTTTCATTCTAAATTGAGAACCAGATCTAGAGAGAGGTCCCTGAGACTCAAAGAGGGGCTGGCAGTGATGGGCAGAACGACAGTAACAAGAGTGACAGCTGCCAGTTACTAAGCTCAAGGTATGCTAGGACGTGTGCCTTGTTCTCATTTAGTAACAAACGTGTATCAAGCCCTTATCTGTGTGCCAGGCACCGTCTAAGCACAGCAGTAAACAAAACAAGGTCCCCTGTCTTCATGGAATCCTATTTCTATATTGTCTTAGTCAAAAGGCAGAAAAGCAAATGGATTCCTATTTATACAGGAACTGTTAGCATCTCCGCTTCCCAGGTGAGCAAACCGAGACAGAAAGAAGTGGCATCATTTGCTCCATCTCTTTCTGGTCTGTGTGATGTGAGCTCCAAAGCCCACGCTCCCAGTGAAGCAGAATGTGTGGACTTCCAAGAGGAAGAAGGACTATAGAGAGACACTGGCTGGAGCCTCTCTGCCATAACACAGAAGCCAGGCCCTGCCCAGCTCCTCACAGCTCACCACACTTATATCTGCCTGGGCTTGTCCTTCCAAAGACATCTGTGGCCACAGGGTATCTCTGGGGAGAGGCGTGCCTTTCAATGGGGCCCTTTTTGGAGCTCTATGTAAATTATAACGTAGTTGAAATTCGTCAGTGTCGATTTCCTTCTAGTGTCCTCTCGATTCTGATGCACTCTTGATCCTTTCTCTGCCACCCTCTCGCATACTCAGTACCCCAGGAACCTCTAAGTTCAGCACAGTGGTTAGAAATAGGGTATATTTAACTTTTTATTTTTACAAATAGAACTTTGGCGTTCATTAGGTATCAAAGAACAAGATTAAGTGCTTAGGACTCATGGGTGAATCTGACCCCATCGGGTAGACATGTAGACGTCTGTGTTCCTGTGTACCTAGCACCCAGCCATCTGAGCAGGTTGTGAATGGGACATGACAGACCCTGAGATTACCGTGTAGCTACCTTCTGCAGAATGATTTGAACTTAGCACCAGCCTGTGACCGAAGAGACAGTTCCCAGAGTCTTCATCGGAGGAAGTAGCCACCCCACAGTCCTACCCTGGCATGGGCATGAGAACTAAGGAGTCCCTTGCTTCAGGACAGGAAGCTGGATTGAAGTCTCTAGAAAGTCAGGAAGGTATATATATATATATATATATATATATATATATATATAGAGAGAGAGAGAGAGAGAGAAAGTCCTTACACTGACTGGTCCTCCTCTGGTCCTCCTGTCCTTCTAGGTCTGGCTTAAACATCCTCTATTTCAGGATGTCTTTCTGGGCCACCAGGTCCCCAGTATCCTCTTACATACCAGTGCCTGCTTGTGGCCTTTTCTTTTTTATTGCATGTGTGTGTGTGCATGTGTGCACACATATGAAGATCAGAAGCTTGTGAGAGTTGGTTCTCTTTTTCCACCATGTGGGCTCTGGGGATTGAACTCAGGTCACTAGGTTTGGTGACAAGCACCTTTACTCGCTGAGCCATCTCCCCTGCCCCTTCATAGCACTTTACATTAGTTAATGTGTATGTTCCTGGGCATTTGCTTGTTTAGCTGCTCCATCTCCCCACTATGTACTTGATGAAGGAGGGTTATATCGCTTTTGTTCTCTCCCCAGTGACATGTGACATTATATGGGCTCAATACATTTGTTCGCCAGTTTAATAAACACAGGGAGGCACAGGAGAGGGAAGAAAATGAGTTCAGAGAGACCTGCTCTGGATTTTGGGTCTGTCTCTCTAGCCACGTGATCTGAATTTCAGTTTGCTGCAACTGTGGCTAACAGTGCTGCCGTATTGGAGAGCAATTATGAAAGTCAGATGCAGCTATGTGTGACGTGCACAGTACAGGGCTCACGTGTAAGGTGGTGGCTATCACTACTGCTGTTTTTTCTGATATCCTCCTGGAGGGTTCCTGAGGAAACTCCATGTAGGATGATGTCCCCAACACTAGATGCACCCCTGTGTGATCCGTGGACCATATGGCTTCATGGCAGCAACCCTCATGATGTGTCCTGGTACTGTCTTACAGAGTATGAAGGAGGGGAGCGAGAAGCCTCGTGGAGCACGGACAGCAGACAAGGCTGGCTGGATCAAGAAGAGCAGTGGAGGGCTCCTGGGTTTATGGAAAGACCGCTACCTGCTCCTCTGCCAAGCCCAGCTGCTGGTCTACGAGAATGAGGTGAGGGCTTGCTTGACCCTGACAGCAGAGACAGAGCGAGGCAGGCAGGCCAGAGGAGGACCCGAAGACTGGGGCCGGAACACTCGTTCCGTTTTGCTTTTGATTTGGTTGCTTTTGTGTTTGATTTGAGACAGGGTCTTACTATGTAGACCAGGCTGGCTGGCTAAAAAGTCACAGAAATGCACCTGCCTCTGCCTCCGGGTGCTAGAATTAGAAGCGTGTGCTGTCACACTGACCCCCACTTCACCGCTGACATGCTGTGTCACCCTGGGCAAGCCTCTTATCTCCTTTGGGTCTCTGTGTGTATTATGGGGATGATACTTTAAACTTAGAGTTCCTCAGTGAGGAGTCTGTGGCCCTCTGTGCATGGTGTACTGAGTCTCCTCAACTACCTACCTATACGCTGGAGCTTCCTGGGTTTGGCCAAAGTTTTATAGAAGCATTTAAAAAAAACCCAAAAAAACAACTGAAGATGTGTCAGTCAGCATTGGCACAAAAAATGTTAATTAACCCTTAGCCTTCATACTTTTTTTAAGATATAATTTTTATTTTATGTGTATGAGCATTTTCATTTATGTGTATATGTGCACCTTGTGTATAGCGCTGAGGGAGGCCAGAAGAGGCCTTCAGATTCTCTGGAACTGAAATTGTAGATGCCTGTGATATGGGTGCTGGAAACCAAAACTGGGTCCTTTGTGAAACCAGCAATGTTAACTGCTGAGCCATCTAACCAGGCCTCCATTTATTTATTTATTTATTTATTTATTTATTTATTTATTTATTTATTTATTTATTGAAAAAAGCTCTCACCTTTCAGCTGGCTTGGAACACCCTATGTAGACCAAGCTGGCCTCACAGAGATCTACCTACTTCTGCCTTCTGAGTACTGGCCTCAAACTCACAGAGATCCACCTACCTCTTCCTCCTGAGTGCTGGGATTAAAAGTATGCACCACCACCATCCGGCTGAAAAACTTTAAAATGTTAAATAAACGACAGGAGTAATAATGAATATCTTTAATCCCGGCACTCACAGAGGCGGGGGTTTATCTGTGAGTTGGAGGCCAGCCTGGTCTATATAGAGAGTTCCAGGACAGCCAGGATGACATAAAGAGACCCTGTCTCAAAAACAGCAAACGAAAGAACACACAAATAAAATGTTAAATACTCCTTGCCGTCAACAGCAGATGTCGCCTGAAGGGCTTTCCAGTTGGAATTGGTACTAGAAACTTGCACTGAGGCTTGGAGTCCTTTTTCCGACTTTGTAACTGCCTGGCTGTTCCAAAGGCTAAAAGGCTTTCTCTCCTCTAACACTGAGCTAACAGTTGATACTTATTAAACATTTATTTCTTTATACATTTACATGTGCACAACACATGTGTATGCGTAAGTGTTCATCTGTGAGGACTTGTATTGTCGAGGCACATGTATGGAAGTTGGAAGGCAGCCTTGGGTGTCAGTTTCACCTTCTGCCTTGTTTGAGGCAGGGTGTCTCTTGTCTGCATACTCAAGGCTAGCTGGACCACAGCCTCCTGGGGATTTTCCTGTCTCTGTTTCCCATCTCATGGCAGAAATGCTGGGGTTACACTCAGATTCTCATCCCCTTCCCTAGGCTTAAGATTTGGACAACCTAAGAATACTAAAATTGACAGCCTTACACTGATAATCCCAGCAAAACAGGAGGACTGCCCTCAATTCGAGGCTAGTCTAGATTATAGTGTGAGACCCTGTCTCGAAACAAAAGCTAAAATTATTAATTAAGGAAGCATCAGAGATGCTGTTCACAAAGACTTGAAGGAAAGGTAGCTATTCTTCTTGGTGCTGGGGTTGAGGCTACAGAGGCCCATGGCTGAGGATGGGGCAATACTGTAGGTCTTCATAGATAGACTCTGTGAAGATAGAAGGAGCCTGCATCTTACTGGTATATCAGTCTCTCTCAGCCCCTTTAAGGCAGCTTCACACATCCCTAAGTGCCCTAGGCCACAAAAGCACAAATAACCTGATCTAAGGGTTTCAAGGAGTTGCCTTTGAAAAGCTTCCTGTCAGCCACACGCCTTTAGTCCCAGCAGTCGGGAGGCAGAGGCAGGCGATCTCTGTGAGTTTGAAGCCAGCCTGGTCTACAGAATGAATTCCAGAGCTACGAAGAGGAAACTCTGTCTCCAAAAAAGAAAGAAAGAAAAGAAAAGCACCTTGCCTGTCCTGCTGAGTCCCCAGGAGTCTGGATGACGGAGAAGCTGTGGGAGAACAGTAAGGAATGATGATGAGCAGACAGCCTCCCAGATGTTCCGCACTTACCAAATTAGGATGTGCCACAGCTGGGAAAGTGGCAGACGAGGGATATTTTTATTAGAGCAAAGGGGGGGAGGATGGTTGATATGTTTTTTTCCAGTGCCAGCTGCTACAGGAGCTGAGTGACAGGCTCTCAGCTGTCAGCCCGTCAGGCGCTGCCATACTTGTCCTAGACTGCCTTTCCACATCTGGCCACAGCTGGGAAGCGGGCAGGGTTTCACATTCCCTAAAGATGAAAAATCCAAATCATACTTTAAAAAAAAAAAATCACTATGAAAAACTTAAATGTGATTCCAAGAACTTAGCACCCAGGGATGGAGCTTGGCTCAGGAGAAGGAATTGAGAAATGCTTATTAGTTCAATTCCTCTTTCTGATGTAAGGAACTAGGCGAGTGCAGACGGCTCTTGGCTGCTTCTCTGCTGTCAGAGGCTGATGTTCCAAAACTGTTCCCCCTCCCAGTGCCTCCTGCTTTATCCTCTCTGAACTACAGAAGGCCCTGGATGATTCAGCACTTTGGTGTTGAGTTGTCCCAAGTCAGGCAGCCTTGGGTTGCTGGGTAGTGAAGACGGAGTGAATTTATTCCTAAGAAGACGGTGCATTTGGGCTGGTAGTTGTCCACTGGGGAGCCTGTGTAGGTGTGGGTGTGGAACTGTTGCTGGAGCTTCTCCTGGATGCCAAGGTCTTATGCTAGGCTGGGCACCATTCTGGCAAACTGGTACTGTGTGTGTGTGTGTGTGTGTGTGTGTGTGTGTGTGTGCTTTTAAAGGCAGGGTTTTGTATGACCCCACCTGGCCTTGAACTAGCTAAGGATGTCCTTGAATTTTTAATTCCCTCGCCTCCACCTCCCAAGTGCTGGGGTTGTAGGTGTGTGCACTGATAGGCTAGAGTCACTTTGAAAGAGGGACTCTCTGCTGAGAAAGTGCCACCACCACACTAGCCTATGGGCAAGCCTGGGCTTCATTTTCTTGCTTGATTATTGATGTGGATGGTGCCACCCTTGGACTAGTGATCCTGGGTGCAGGCTGAGCAAGACATGGGGAGCAAGCCAGTAAGCAGCATCCTCCATGGCTTCCATTACCTCCTACACCCAGATTCCTGTTCCTGCTCTGGCTTCCCTGGATGATGGATTTCAGGTTGTAAAATGAAATGAACCCTTTCTTCCCCAAGCTGCTTTGGGTCACGGTGTCCATCACATGATAAACTAAGACAACTGACAAGACTGATGACCTGAACTCGATCCCAGAACCCACATGGCAGAAGGAGAGAAGTGATCCCTCCATCCAGTTGCTGTCGGCCATTAGGACAGCCACCTTTCCTAGGTTGTGCGGTGCTGAGGGAGAAACCCAGGACCAGTGTTCTAGCACCCAATAGAGCTATAGAGCTATAGCTACAACCCCTGTATTCCTCTCTTGAGAGCTACTTCATGTGGAGTGCGGCTGGGGAGCATATGGAGACAGACACACAGACACTAGGAGAGAGCCGACCAAGGGTGAGATAGAACTGTGATCTTCTGTGTCGAGGCTCAGCCTTCCTGGCATCTAGCCTGGTAATTGACAGGTGCTTTATAGGTGTCTGCATGCCCCCCGTAGTGGGTAAGACACAAGAGCACTAAGATTTGGGGGATCATGGCAGGTTATCAGGGGAGCTTCCCAGAATAGAAGAACTTTTCTGATCTGTATGTTTCATGGAAGAACCTGAACAGGAATAAGGATCAGGGCTTAAAAAGATGCATGGAAGCAAAAATGGGAACTGACACGTGATGGCACCTGGGCAGAGTGAGCAGGCTGCTCTGGCCATCGAGTCCCTTTTCCCCTGAGAGGCTGAGGAGAAAACATGTCAGCCATCTGCCTTGAAAAATACTGAGCTCAGCAGGGCGGTGGTGGCGCACGCCTTTAATCCCAGCACTCGGGAGGTAGAGGCAGGAGGATCTCTGTGAGTTCGAGGCCAGCCTGGTTTACAAGAGCTAGTTCCAGGGCTATTACACAGAGAAACCCTGTCTTGAAAAACCAAAAAAGAAAAGTACTGGGGTCTGAGCCTCACCCTAACATTGATCTGAGATGTTATCTGGGTGTGGGGGTTCTTATAAAAGTCCTTTTGCCTTTTCATTTACTTACTTACTTGTGGGGTGAAGGGACATATTGCCATACTGTTATTGTGGCAATCAGAGGACAGCTTGAGGGATCACTTCTCTCCTTCCACCATGTGGGTTCTGGGGATTGAACCCAGGGTATCAAGTCTGGCAGTAAGAACATCCATCTACCATCTTAGTCAGGGTTTCTATTGCTGAGCCGAAACACCATAACCAAAAAGCAAGTTGGGGAGGAAAGGGATTATCAGGCTTACACTTCAGCATTGCTGAAGGAAGTCAGGCCAAGAACTCAAACAGGGCAGGAACCTGGAGGCAGCCACTGATGTAGAAGCCGTGGAAGGGAGCTGCTTACTGGCTGACTTCCCATAGCTTGCTCAGCCTGCTTTCTTATAGAACCCAGGGACAGCAGCCCAGGGACAGCACCACCCATCATGGGCTGAGCCTGACCCCATTGATCACTAAATGAGAAAATGCCTTACAGCTGTACCTCGTGGAAACATTTCCCCAACTGAGGCTCCCTCCTCTCTGATGACTCTAGTTTGTGTCAAGTTGACACACAAAACCAGCCAGTACACCTACTTAGCCATCTTGCTGGCTCTGAGTGTGTGTGTGTGTATGTGTGTGTATACATGCATATACATATATATATATAATTTATTATTCGTCACCATCACACCCAATATTTGTGTATGTGTGTGTGTGTATGAGTATGTGTGTACGTATGTGTGTCCCCACTGCATTTAACTAGGGTTGCTTACATGGCATGGCCATAAGTAGAGGGTCATTTACTTAAGCAAGGGTATGTTAACAATGATTACACCACCAGGAAAATGACTTCTTCCTCAGCAATCATTGGCTGCCTTAGCCCCTTAGGGCTGAGTGGGGGCTCGTGCTCCCCTCCCCACCCATGACAGAATGTTGTTGGGAGTCTTATAAAGGTAGCCACTGCTGCTGTGAACGGATGGTTGCAGCAGTCGGATTGCGTCCAGGAGACAGTGTTCCACAGCTCTCCTCCCTACCCTCTGGCTCTCACATTCTTTCCACCCGCATTTCCATGATGCTCTCTGCTCCTTAAAGGGATGGATGGAGATGTCCTCTTCAGGGTTGAGCACTCAACAGTTAGTCATTCTTGGAACACTTTGATCAGTTTTGACTCTCTGCATTAAAGTTCGCTGGTGTAAACAGAAATTCTCCGGCCAAGGCTGAGAGCAGCACTAATCTATGAATTATAAACATATATTTAAAAGGCATTAGGGAAGCAATAGTAGTAAGTTCCCAGCTAGGGCCTCTCCAACATGGTCTTTGACCAGGTGCTTTTTATTCTATTCTATTTTATTTTTTGTTGTTATTGTTGTTGTTGTTTGTTTTTTGTTTTTTGTTTTTTTTTGATTTTTCGAGACAGGGTTTCTCCATAGCTTTTGGTTCCTGTCCTGGAACTACCTCTTATAGACCAGGCTGGCTTCGAACTCACAGAGATCCACCTGCCTCTGCCTCCCGAGTGCTGGTGTTATTGTTGTTTTAAGATTTATTTTGTGAGGCGGCGGTGGCGCATGCCTTTAGTCCTAGCACTTTGGAGGCAGAGGCAGGAGGATCTGTGAGTTTGGGGCCAGCCTGGTCTACAGAGTGAGTTTCAGGACAATTAGGGCTGCACAGAGAAACCCTATCTCAAGAGAGAGAGAGAGAGAGAAGTTAATTTTATTTCATGTGCTTGGATGTTTTGCCTACATGTGTATATGTGCCCTACAGTCATGCCTGGTGTCTTTGGAGGTCATAGCCTCCCTGGAATTATGGATAGTTATGAAACACCATGTGGATGCTAGGAACTAAACTCAAGCAACTGCAAGAGCAACAATTGCTCTTAGCCTCTGAGCCACCTCTCTAGAGCACCATAGGTTAATAATAGCAGCCAAGAATTCTCTTCTGTAGGGCAGGCCTCAGATCTGGTCAGAGAGAAGTTGGCTGTACCCATAACAGTTGTGGCTCTGTTGCACCAACGAGCGCATCTTGCCAGACTGATGAATTTGTCACTTGCAGGTTTCTAGCTGGGAAAGACCATTGATGACTGTTTTCTCCCAGCAGTCTGCATAACACCTTCCAGCACAATGGAAACTAGCCAGCTGGGAGGCAGCCTCCTGCTTAGTTCCATGATTTCTCTGTCCTGTGGCCAAAGTATGCAGTGCCTTTAGCAGATTTGGATGTTATTAAAAGCCTCAAGGCTGCTGAGACTGAATATGTCTGGCATAAAGAAAGAGTTCTCAGGGGTTTGCTTACACCAGGGTCACCTGGAGTGATGGTTAAAATTCACATTATCCCCAGCACTTGGGAAGTAGAGGCAAGTGGATCTTTGTGGGTTTGAGGCCAGCCTGGTCTACAGAGCAAGTTCCAGGACAGCCAGGGCTACACAGAGAAACCCTGCCTTGAAAAACAGAACAAACAAACAAGTTCACATTTTCAGCCCATGCTCTCCAAGTTTATGATTGGATCAGAAGGAACCCACAAAGCTGCATTTCTAGCAGGTTAT
Source organism: Chionomys nivalis (assembly GCF_950005125.1). Taxonomy (NCBI): domain Eukaryota; kingdom Metazoa; phylum Chordata; class Mammalia; order Rodentia; family Cricetidae; genus Chionomys; species Chionomys nivalis. The sequence continues at coordinate 64,834,686 of NC_080089.1, read as the reverse complement.
CAAGTGGCACTGGATGCATTGGTCAATGCTTTTGTAGTTGTTTGCATGACCCTGGCACTAAGTGATGGGGCCCTCAGAGGCTGAGAGCACTAGATCCTACACTGAAGGGCCACTGACACAGGGCAACCAAAGAAGCATCAATCAAGCTGGCTGGTGGTGGCACACGCCTCTAATCCCGCACTTGGGAGGCAAAGGCAGGTGGGTCTCTGTGAGTTTGAAGTCAGTGTGGTCTACAAATCAAACTCCAGGACAGCCAGGGCTGTACAGAGAAACCTTGTATCAAAAGAAAAAAAAAAGAAGAAGAAGAAGCATCATTCATGCAACCATGTGTGGATGTGTGTGGTGTACACTTTCAATCCCATTGCTTAGGAGGCAGAGAGAGGCAGGTGGATCTCTGTGAGTTTGAAGCCAGCCTGATCTACACAGCAAATTCACGGCCATCCAGAGCTCTCTCTCTCTCTCTCTCTGTGTGTGTGTGTGTGTGTGTGTGTGTGTGTACATACACACACGGCCTGCTTCTGCTCCCCAGGAAGTTGTAGCAACTGGGTCATCTCCAGAAGAGGAACCAGTTAATCACTATCAGGGAGAGCTCGTCCTAGGCAGCTGCCCGAGAGGTGTCCTATGCCCAAAACCTTCTAGTGTCAGGGGTGGCAGGCAGGAAGTTTAGAAGGCTGCCTGGTGTTGTGTGACAAAAATTTTCCTGGGGAAACAAAACACTCAACTAGTCATCCCAGATAGGAAACCCATGACAGACAAAATACAGACACCACCGAAGTCCAGCTTGGTGAACCAGTGAGTTTTATTGGAGTTACTTACAGGAACATGGGTTCGAGGTCACTTACAGGAGCAGAAATGACTCAGACAGCTGCCTCACCACAGCCCACCCAGCATAGGCAACTGCTCACAAAAGCTGGGAACTTGGAGCTCACTGCACAGGAGCAGCATAGCGGGTTGGAGAGTGTCCTCCTTGGGTGCCTCGGTTGGCCCAAACCTCTCCCAGGTAGCTTTTCTTTGCACCTCAGTTTGTCTAGGTCTTTGCAGCTGGGCTCTGCTTACCATGGTAGGGAAGGGGCTTTCTGAACCCAGTCATCTTCAGGGAGATCTTGAAGCCTTTTTGTTGTTGTTGTTGCTGTTTGCCTCCCTGCTTGAGGAGCTCCCCCGAAGGATGGAATGTTTCGGTCTTGGATGAGTCAGTCACAGGACAACTAGCCAGTGGCGGAGACCAGGCACCTTTGGCCACTGGCCTACATAGTGATGAGGCCGGAGTGACAGGCTGGTGGAGGGGGGGTGTTCTTAACGCTCCTGCCATCTCTGTTGTGTGCGGCCTTCAGCCTGGGGTGAGAGGCTCCTCTGCCTAGCTAGTAATCAGAATGGGGAGATGTTAAGTGAGGGAGCCGGTTGGCTCAGGATCACTGGGCTGAAGTCAGGGCGTGTGAGCCCACGTGTGTCTGGTTCACGCTCTTCATGGGAAGTTCTCGCCGTGTTTCATGTCATCCTGGATTCTTCTAGGCTCTCTTTCACAGATCTCTGTCTGGCCACTGTGCCTGTACAGACCCCCAGGCATCCTTTTCTAAACCTCCCTAGCTTCTCCTATTTTTGCCTCTCGTCTTAGGACCACTAGACCCAATCTTTAGGCACAAACCCACCCCTTACTGTGTATCCCACTTCTTTGTGTGTGTGTGCTTTGTGTGTGTGTGTTTTGTTTTTTCGAGACAAGGTTTCTCTATGAAACAGTCCTGGTTGTCCTGGAACTCAGGCTGGCCTCAAATTCACAGAGATCCGACTGCCTCTGTCTCCTGAGAGCTGGGATTAAAGACATGCACCACCACCACTTGGCTGTATTCCACTTCTTAATCTGCATGGTGAACATTGTGGACACGTGCCGCCGGCACACGCTGGCACTATTTCCTTGCCAGGGTTTGAATACCACATCTTGGTGATGCGGTGTTCTTGCCCAGTAGGATCAGAGTCTGGAATGTATATTCAGTGACTGAGGTTCTCAGAGGATCTGGCTCTCATCTCACTTCTTTGGCCTCTCTCCCTCTCCAGGACGAGCAGAAGTGTGTCGAGACGGTGGAACTCGGAAGCTATGAGAAGTGCCAGGACCTTCGTGCTGTCCTCAAGCGGAAGCACCGCTTTATCCTGCTGCGATCCCCGGGGAACAAGGTAGGGTTAACCCTGAAGGCTGCCTCCCTGCAGGCCAGGATCTGCCTGGGAAGATTAGCGGATTAGCGTGGGGAAGAAGGCAGCCTGCAGGTTCCGTTAGGTGGGCTGAGACTTACATTTCTGTGGTCCCTGCGGTCCTGGATGCTGGAAGAGATCACAGTGCATGTTCCTCATTAGTCTGTTCCGCCCAAGAATGTATCACCAGGACGGGGTCAGGTTTATGGTGTCCTGAAGGTCAAGGTTCATTTGATATCTGTTGTTTAGGGTACTTTGAGAACGAGAGAATGGTCTTTCAGGCCCTATAAGCCCTTTGTTGTCCTGGAGTCCTGCTGCCCCTCTGAGCAGAGTATGCGCTGTGTTCGAGAGGTGCAAAGTACACACAGGTCGGCACCTTTGTCTGCCCATGCATGTGCACTTCCTTATGCGCGGATACCACTTAGCCATGTCAGGACCACTGTGTGCGTGTCTTCTGCGGATGTGGAGTGACAGGAGTCTTTTGTCTCTGTCCTTTGCCCTTGTCACCTACTTTGCCAGCTCTGGGACTCAGCCAGTGCTGTGCGCTAGGTGGGTCACCCAGCAGTAGGACTCCTTCAGAGGAGCCCGTCCTTACAGCTTCTCAGCTTCTGTGGTAACAGCCTTCCTCCACCCATGACCCTTCCAAGAGTTGAGGCTGGTTCTGGGGGATGGGAACAGGACAGTTTGAGAGATGGGCTGGACCAGCGGTGCTAGCTGTGGAGACGAAGATACAACCAGACTCCTGCTCAAGGCCCTTGACCCTCATCATTCTGCACTAGAGTGGGGCTCCCCAGAGGCCTTGCACATCCTCCTCCTTTGCCTGCTTTTCCCATCGCCCTGGGTGTTCCCCAACTTCCTTGTGGCCTCTAGCTGGCCAGGAGGTCACGTGACCCTGGCTGTCTGGTCCTGAGGCTGCCTTTTTTTCCTTTCTAATCAAATAAACAAAGACTCCACTGTCTTGTGTGCCCCACTCCCCCTGCTGCTTCATCCCCACGCCCCTGTCCATGAGGTCACAGACAGCGGCTGCCAGGAAGCAGGGTGGCCACTGCTGGGCCTTGCTGCCCTGCTGATCTCGGACAGCTTGGCCCTTTCCTCTTTCCGGCCTCCTCTTCCCCTCCCCCCTTTTCCTATCTGCCATTCTGCCCTTCCCCCTTTCCCAGGCCTTGGCTGCCTGTTCTGCAGCCATTCTTATTAGCATGGTTTCTCCTGCTAGAGCCTGTGTTGTTAGAGCTTCTTCAGGGGGCTTGTGGCATGGAGCTGTAGCCTGAGCCCACCAGGCATAGCTGCTTGGTGTCCATTCCGGTTGTCCCTGTGGCAGTCATCCCTGTGGTATGCAGAGCTCACTGAGATGGGATCACACCGTACTTTACGGTAGAACTGGATCCCAGACATGGTGTTCTTTCGTCTCTGTGAGTCCATTGGCCAGCACAGTAGGTTTTTCCTGAGGCCATATCTCTCCGAGGGAACCAGTACCCTCCCTGCAGCCTGTGGCTGGCGGACTGGGCCAGTGGAGAAGGGGCAACTGAGCCCAGGAGTTTTGTTCTCAGCCCTTTGAGACCAGAGTTACGAAGAGAGAACTCAGCGCCTGACTGTTCCCTGCTCCACTCTGGGATGCAGTCTGTACCAGGGAGGGGCCCTATAAACCCTGAACCCCTAACAGGTATGGCAGCAGGGGTCAGAAGGGCTGCCTAGACCCCTGGCACCTCACAGGATTGGGTGGCCTTCGTAGTCCCGGTATGCCCTGTGGCCTCTGCCTGAGACCCTGCAGCCCTGAAGGCTGGGCTGAAAGGAAGCTGCCAAGGTGCCCTAGGGTTTTCTGACTTAACTGCAGATCTGCTGCCAGGATCTAATTTAGCCCGGTCATGCAAATGAGCATTTGGCTGTGGCCGGCATGGAGGGGGGACCTAGGGTCCTGGAGGAGGAGGAGGAGGTGGTGCTGCCAGGAGAAAGTTATATAATGAGGATGCTGAGGGGCCAGGCCAAGTGCACTGTACTGTGGTGTTACATAACTGACTGGCAGAGTGGCAGGAGGCACTATCTAATACCAGGGCGGGGAATGGGCAAACTGGCCACACCAACAGAGAACTAGGGCGTCTTGAGGTCAGAGAGTAGGCAGCCGCCCAGAAACAGGGTGAGGGGAGGAACCTAGGCCGGCTCATTCATGGGCTGTCTCATTCACCTACTGTGTGCCGGGCTTTAGTTCTGATGTTTAATTCTTTCAGCATTGCTTTGTAGTAAACTGAGTTATCCCATTTCATGAATGAGAAAGTAAGACGGCCCAGGCGAAGGCTGGGGTGCTATTCACACGCCTTCTGGTCAGCTCCAGATCTGGTTCCTTCGGAACTTTCTTTTGAGACAGTCTCAGGTATTCAAGCTGGCCTTGGATTTCTGACTCTCCTGCCTGTGCCTCTGTCTCCCAATGGCTGGGACTGCAGGCATGCACAGCCACACCTGGTTCGTGTGGTGCTGGGGACTGAAGCCAGGGCTTCAACCAATAACTAAGCGGCATCCCCAGCCCTAGATACATCTTTTTAAAACAATTTTGTCGCAGGGGAGGTGACTCAGTGGTAAAGGGCTGACTGTGCTCACCTGAATACACCTGTAAAACCCATGTGGGTATGGTGCCCTGCCTGTGACCCCAGTGCATGACAGGCAGAGACACGGAATCCCTAAAGTAAGCTGGATGGCCAGCTCAGCCGCACGGGGGGCTCCAGGTTCCGCTAGAGTCCCCGCAGCCTGTATAAGATCAAACACACAGGGCTGGAGAGATGGCTCAGAGGTTAAGAGCACTGGCTGCTCTTCCAAAGGTCCTGAGTTCAATTCCCAGCAACCACATGATGGCTTACAACCATCTGTACTGAGATCTGGTACCCTCTTCTGGCTTGAAAACATGCTGGCAGAACACTGTATACATAATAAACAAACAAACAAATAAATAAATAAAATCTTTTTTAAAAAAAAAAAAAAAAGACATGGTCTCACTACGTAGCCCCTGCCCCTGGCTGGCCTGGAACTCTATAGACCAGAGTGGCTTCAGACTCATAGAGACCCGCCTGTCTCTACCTCTTGAGTGCACCTTCATTCCTGACCAAAGTTTCCTTAACTATTTTAAGTGAACTTTCAGAGGCATTGGCCTCACTCTTCAGGTGGTGCCATCACCGCCATCCTTCTTCAGAACACTTTTAAAACTCACAAAACTGCAACCAAATCCATTAAATACTGGCTCACACTCTCTCTTCTCCAGTCCCTCACGGTCACCGGTCTACTTTCTGTCTTTGGTTTTTTTTCTAGGTACCTCATAGGGGGAGGCAGGCAGTCTCGGACTTGTTCTTCACTTAGCATGATTTTATTTATGCGTCTTATCCCGAGACAGAGCCTTATGAAGCAGGACGGTATCAGAATCCTTTCTGTAGGATGAGGCTGGTTGCCTCCGCGCCTCTGAAAGCTGCTGGCTGGAGTGGGCCTCTCTCTTGATGCCTCCCCTCCCCACTTAAAGCCCGATGTCAGAACCGCTGTGGGTCATTCAGGCTTCCCTTTGGAATGGCTTCCTAAAGACCCCAAATGTGAGCCCTAAAAATATCTGCCATCCTCCCCACCTGTCTATCACAGGTCAGTGACATCAAATTCCAGGCCCCCAGTGGAGAAGAGAAGGAATCCTGGATCAAAGCCCTCAACGAAGGGATCAACCGGGGCAAGAACAAGGCTTTTGATGAGGTATGGGGTGCGGTCCTCTGGATGGTTCTTTGTTCTCTGACCCATCAATTTAGGAGAAGCCTGTCCCCAACCCCCCATTCCACACTGCCCCTCAGCTCCATCATCGCTGCAAACACTGGGGCCTACTTCATTTACTCTCCCCAAAGCCCTTCAGCGTGAGTGGTAGTGTCCAGTCTCTACCAAGGAAACTAAGGCATGAGTAAATGGGGGATTTGTTTGTTTGTTTCTTTGAGACAGAGTGTCAGCTTGTGAACTGACTGTGTAGCTAAGGATGACCTTGAACTTGTGGTTCTCCACCCAGCCTGGTTTTCTGAGGTGCTGGAGATTAAGCCAGGACTTCCTGTATGCTAGACTAGCGCTCTACCAGCTGAGCCACATTCCCAGCCCTTAATGGTTCATTTCAAACTGAAAAGCACGCGGACTGCGAGCATAATTGTGGTAGAGCATCTGCACAGGGTCTTGGGCTCCATCACCCAAGAAAGGGAATGTAGGTAGTGGGTGGGATTTAACTGTCTGCACAGTCTGTATGTCCTTCCAGTCCAGTGGCAGCTCCGAGCCTGAGGGCTGGGGTGAGCTTAGAGCCCATGAACACCTTTTTTTTTCTTTTTCTTTTTGTTGGTTTTGTTTGTTTGTTTGTTTGTTTGTTTGTTTTGAGACAGGTTTCTCGGTGTAGCCTGGACTGTCTTGAAACTCGCTTTATAGACCAGGCTGGCCTTGAACTCAGAGATCTGCCTGCCTCTGCCTCCTGAGTGCTGGGATTAAAGGAGTGTGCCACCACTGCCTAGCCAGCGAGCTCCTTCTTCAGTTGGCCCATGGACCTGAGCTGGGCAGGGTTTCCCTGTTTGTCTGCAATGACCTTCATTCCTGACGCCCCTGGGCTGTGCATTACCATAGGGTAATGGTGGTTTAAAAAGTTAGGCTTGTGTTAGGTGGTGGTGGCAGATCTCTGTGAGTTCAAGGCCAGCCTGGTCTTCAGAGCAAGTTCCAAGACAGGCTCAAAAGCTACACAGAGAAACTGTCTCAAAAAACAAAAAAGCAAACAAACAAATTTGGATAGCAGAAGATGAGATTTGAGAGACGCCTCCTTGCCCTGTCCCAGCCTGTGAGTCCTGTGTGTTCACCCATGTCACTATATTACACTCAGCCTTTCACTGTATGGAAAAAAATGTCTCCATATGGGAGAAGGGATGGTGGGCCACATCATAGATGGTAAAGTGTCCACAGAAGCCATGACCTCACAGGTCTCTGGCAGTTTTGGCAGGTTCCCTCTGTTCCTCAGTGGAATAAGAGTCTTGCTCCCTCCCAGGAACAGGCAGTTCCGGCATTCGGAGTCCAGACCTCCCATGTGATGGGCCCACCTTTCCTGACTTAGGGAAGAGAGGCTGCCTTCTACACAGCCAGACCCAGCCATAGAGGCTGTGCCCTTTCCTGGCCTGGGCATGGGTTAGGAGAGTAAGAGAGGTCAGGGCAAGACTTTGATGCATGCTAGGTCCCAGAGGGTCCTGATCTGGCCTCCCCTCCTGTCCCAGCTGAGCCCCTGAGCAGTCTCAGGGCTGCTTAGGGATGTGTGCTAGACTGAGCTGAAGGAGAGCTGCGGAGAATGAGAATTGTCACACTCAGCAGAGGGAACACCGGTGACAGGGTAGACACAGAGAGGAGTGGAGGTCACAGTAGGGAGACACACATGGGCAGTGAGGATGCTGAGTGCAGACCCTGACTCTGAGTCTTGGCAGTGTTTCCTGTCTTTCCAAGACCTGGCAGGGACTCAGCTGCTTCTAATTCCTTCCCAGGTAAAAGTAGATCAGACCTGTGCCCTCGAGCATGTGACACGGAACCGGGTTCGTGGGGGTCAACGGCGCCGGCCACCAACAAGAATCCACTTAAAGGAGGTAAGGCCTTCACTTGGCTTGAATAATGGGAGGTCAGGGGACCTGGGATTCCAGGTCCTTAGGGTGGCAATCGACACTCAGGGCTAACCTGGAGTTGGGGCTTGCTAAGTGGTATGTGCTTAGGAAGGACAACAGATGTTTGGGCCCCTTTCCAGTTGTGGTTCACAGTGAACTTGGACAGAGGAAACAGGCTTGAGAAGCTCGTCCCTGTGACTTAGAGGTCGTCTTCCAGCAGGAGAGTAGGCCTGTTCCTATTAGCTGTGACTAGTTCAGTAGAGGGACAGCTCCAGGAGACTGGGGCAGGAGGGACCGTGGAGGGGAGTTACAGTTGGAGCTGGCACCAGGTTAGTTGATGGGTGGGAGTGAGAGGGACCCTTGTTGGAGGAGTTAGTAGGAGCTAAGGCACCCGGCCTAATAATTGAGGCTGTGCTGTGGGGCTCAGTTGGTTTGGGGGTTAGACTGGGCATGAAGGGGGAGGAGCTATGGAGGCCTAGATGCAGGAGTTGGGGATATGATTGGAGAAATGTTCCAGAGATCTCTCTGAGATCCTTAGGGTGGATTTGGGTCGAAGGAGGGAGAAATGAAGGGAGAAGGATTCCAGGCTCTGTCAGGGGTTGAAGAGGAAGAGAAAGGGATTGGTGATACACTGTGGAAAACAAGAGATGTCACAGGCTCAGATACAGGCAATCTGGGAAAAGGTTCGGGCAAGGGGGAATGGTAAGGAGTAGCCTCGAAAAGACCGGTAGAACTGTCGGGGAGAGACTTTAAAGGCCAGGAAAAAATGCTCAGCAAATAAGACACTTAAGGCTATCAGCAATGGCTGCCGCGGGAGAGAAGGCTTTTGACAAGGAGAGGGCTGGTAGCCAGTACAGAGATCGTCAGGAAACGCTAGCAGAAGCAAGTGGACTTGGGTGGCTTAGGATTTGGGGACATCAGCACAGGACCTGGCAGCCGCAATAGCAAGGGAAGAACTGAGGGGAAAGAAAGTGGCCACGTGTGCAGAATATTTTTACAGAGAAGGAGTCAGTTTAGGGCTGCCAGGTACAGCTGCAGGGCCCCCCAAAGTGGAGAACCACAGGCCGGAAGGACACAGGGTCCTTGGAAGGTTTGTTCTGAAGTGAGATAGCCTGCTCTTATCTGTCAGCTGAGAGAGGAGTCGCAGAGAGGGAAAGGAAGGGCAAGCCAAGGAGAGGGTGTGCAGGAGGTTGAACCCAACCTTAGAGAAGAGACTCTGAGAATTTAGGGAGGGCCCTTCCTCAGTAGTGATCCCAAGTGTTGGCCATACAGTGTGGTGAGCGCGAGTCCTAGCCTGGACTCCACCCTCCCCACTCGTGCACCATCTGAGGGACCTTGGAAGAGGCTTCCTGCTCAGCCCAACTTTGTGACCTCTGAAGCTCCCTGGAAGGTCCCTGTACTGTGAGGAAGGTCCCAGAATCAGGCCAGGTCAAGGGCAGAAAGGCTGGATAGAGCTCTCTAGGCAAGCAGAAGTAGGTGGAGTAAGCAGTTTGGGGGAGCCTGTATCTGACCCAGTGGCCATCCAAGATGACATCTGGATACCACCCTCACACCAGGTAGCCAGTGCGGCTTCTGACGGGCTTCTGCGCCTGGACCTCGATGTCCCAGACAGTGGACCACCAGTGTTTGCTCCTGTCAGTGAAGTGGATGAAACTCAGCCCCAGGAGCCACCCCGGGCTCTCATGCCTCCTGCCAAGCCTTCCCCGGTACCCGAGACTTCCAGCACTGACGACAGCATGGAGACTCCTGCAGGAGAGAGAGCCCCAACTCCTGTCTCAGCAGGCCCCGAGGCCAATCCTGAGAGCCCGGAGGATGTGGAGACCCTAGCAGAGGAGGACAGTGACTTTAAGAGGCTCACTAACAGCACATTGTCTGAGAAACTGAAGGTGAGCTGGGAGAACCCCAGTCCAGAGGAGTCTTCTGCTCTTGAGAGTGCTCAGCTGCCCAAGGTGCTCTCCTCAGAGACTCCAGAGACTGTCCCCAGGGAGAGCAAAAAGCCCCCTGCACCCCCTCCCAAGATCCTTTCAGAGAAGATGAAGGCCTGTATTAGTGGGGTGGATGCTTCTGGTCCATCCCAGAGTTCTGAGGCCCCTGAGACCACTGCTTCAGGCCCAACACAGGTCTCTGTGAATGGCATGAATGATGGTCCTGAGTCTGCAATGGGCACCCCTGGAACTGCTCCACAGGAGACAAGAGCAGCCCCAGCACACCCCTCCTGGGACTTGCCATCCCAGTTTCATCCTCGCTCCTCTTCCCTTGGGGACCTACTCAGAGACGGGCCTCGGCATGCACAGCTGCCCAAGGAAAAGTTGTATCGGGCCCAGCTGGAAGTGAAGGTGGCCTCGAAACAGACAGAGCAGTTGCTGAACCAGGTGCTGGGCAGCGAACCACAACCTGTGTGTGCCGAGTCATTGCTCAGCCAGGCTGTGGAGCAGCTGAGGCAGGCTACCCAGGTCCTGCAGGAAATGAGGGATTTGGGAGAGCTGAACCAAGAAGCGCCTGGGCTAGTGCAGAAACGGAAGGAGCTGGTGACCCTCTACAGGAGAAGTGCACCCTAGGCCTGCCAAGCCCAAGGCACAAGCTCACCTACACGCACGTCACTGCCTAGCCTTGCTAAGAAATGAGCTACAGCACAGGCTGTGGACACACCATCGGAGCCGTCAAGTTTGGACAGGACTTGACGCTCCTGATGTCCTTTCTATTCTACCCTGGCTAGTGGTGCCAGGTATCACCTGGCTAGCTCCCTGTTCTGGCCTCTTTTCCAGGCTCTGGGCTTAGGATGGAGCACATTACTCCTGTGGTCTTTGTGGTTGTTGCAAACTGCCTCAGGCCTTTGGCACAATGCTTGGAGTTTCCGGGATGGCATCATCTCGGTTCTCACCCCCAATAGTTTACATTCCTGACTTCTGTGGAGAGCACAGCTGAGCTGCCGGAGGCTCCCATCTCCTGTTCATCAGGCAGCTTCCAACCAGCCACACCCACTTGGAGTAGCTATAGGGACCTTGGGTCCAGGCTGTAGGGTCATCTGTCAGCTGAGTGAAATCTGGCCCTTAGCTGGAGCCTAAAGAGGGGTAAGCGTCTGAGTGATGGAGCCATTTGCTCTGTGTTTCCCCGTCTGCAAACCGCGGATCTTTCTGGCAGTATCCCTTCCCCTTTGGAGAGCTGTCATTAGATGGTCAGATCTCAAGGCTTCCAGGGGAGAAGAGGAACGGCTGCCTCCTGGTGCAGTCTCTGCTCCCAGGCCAGCTTCCATCCAGCCTTGCACAGTTCTGAAGATGAAAACCCTAGAGTGTGGCCTGTGTTACCATCGGAAAAACCTGTATGCAATTATCATTAATCAACCTTCACCGGCCTCTGCCCCCACCCCTGCCTCCTGTGCCTCCCAGATGGGATTTATCTGGGTCTCTGTGGTTCTTCCTCAGCTGAGACAGCTCTGATAGCCAGCCACCCCCTTTTCCTTCACATGCTGGAGTCTGTGACTACAGCTCACCTCTCAGGCCCCTGGTGGGCTGCCCCTCCTTTCTTAATGAGAGGAGTGTTTTCTCCCCTCGCCTTCCTCCCTCCCTTCTCCATCGCCTCTGGCTCTGGGGGCTACCCTAGAGTCTTCAACCCACTGTGGCAGCCAGCAGGACTGAGGCTGGAGCCTGGGCTGGGGGCGCTGGAGGAGGAGCTCTCACCTGGGATCTGCATGTGCACTTTTGTTTACTGGAAGAGAAGGGAGGGTCACAGCAGCCAGTGGCCTTTCCACTCACCCTGCTCCCAGCCACCAGTTGTGCCCACGGAGGCCTGCCAGCCTGTGCAGGCTGATGCCTTCATTTCTGTACTGTCACTGCCTTGCTGTGGGTCGCAGTCAGTGGCAGAGTGAACTGCAATGTCTGGCTCCTGAGCCCCCCCCCCCACTGTCAGCCTCAAGCCACACTCCTGGGGCTCCTATGCCAGCCTGCCTGTCCCTCCATCTCCTGTACAAGAACAAGAATGTCTTTAGGTGTCCAGTCCTGATTCCTTGCCATCGTCCCTTGAGAACAATCGCCTTCTACAGCAGCAAAAAGGCTGCTGGACTTCTGCCAAGTCACCTGCTTCCAGGAATTAGAGCCCCAGTCTTTGCTGTCAAGTGATTGGTTGGGCAAGTAGTCCTGGGGTTACTACCTTAATGGCCAAATGCCATTGGTTCCCTTTGCTGGAGGGGTGGGTTGGGGTGGGGACTGCACAGGGCTGCCTCCCTGTCACTGCGGAAGGAGGCGTCCAGTGTCTTCTGCTTATCAACCATCTTTCTTGAAATTTGGCAATAAATCTCATTTTATGGAACTTCTCTGCCCCAAGCCTGTATGTTGGTATGGGAGCGAGCACAGAGGCCGGCCCCCAGGGAGCAAGGGGCTTGTGGCAATTGATCAGGGCCACTAGCAGCTTCCAAACTCAGTTCTGTAATGCTTTTAAACACTTAAATATGTACTTTTTAAAAAGTCAATCTCAACTGGGCGGTGGTGGCGCACACCTTTAATCCCAACACTTGGGAGGCAGAGGCAGGCAGATCTCTGAGTTCGAGACCAGTCTGATCTACAAAGTGAGTTCTGGGATAGCCAGAGCTGTTACACAGAGAAACCCTGTCTTGAAAAAACCAAGAGAGATAGATAGGTAGATAGATAGTTTAAATAAATAAGTCAAGTCAAACCTATTCTGTGTTTTGGAACATACAGTGATAAACCACAGCAGACTTAAAATCAGTATAATAGTTTTGTTATTTCTTTCTTTGAAGAAATAACAGGATCTCACTTTGTAGCCTTGGCTATCCCAGAACTCACTATATAGACCAGGCTGGCCTCAAACTCGCAGAGATCTTTGTACCTCTGTCTCCCGGGTTCTAGAATCAAAGGCGTGTGCCATTACATCAGTTCTTAATTTCACTTCTTTTTTTAGACAAAGTTCTATGCAGCCTTAGCTGGTCACAAATCACAACAGTCCTTCTACCTCCGCCCCCAGAGTGGTAGAGTTACATGTCTGTGCCGTGTGCCTGGCCTGTGCCGCCCTGCCTGGCCTGTGCCATAATATCTCTTTTTAGTTTCCCTTAATTTGCAGTATTTCCTCAGCATGTCTTTCTTTTTCATAAACAATGACTTTTTGTTGTTTTTAAAGATTTATTTGTTTTACTTGCGTGTGTGTCTGTGGGAGGGCGTCAGATCCTTTAGAACTGGAGTGACAGGCAGTTGTGAGCAGCCCTGTGGGTCCTGGGAATTGAACCAGGGCCCTCTGGAAGAGCAGTTAGTGCTCTTTACCACTGAGCCATCTCTCCAGCCTGTTTTCTTTTCTTTTTATTTCAAGTACCCTCTGCTGTCCTTAATCTTGTTATGAAATGAGAATGACTTAGAACTCTTGATTCTCCTGCCTCCGACCTGCTGTGTGCTGGGATTGCAGGCAGATATCCCACCTCCACCTAATAATTCCCAACCCTTTCTGGGTGTTGTCTTATTGTATGTATGTGTGTGCTCCCTCACCCCTAGACAGGGTTTCTGTTTGGCCCTGGTTGTCCTGTAACTCTGAGATCCACTGGTCTTTGCCTCCTGAGTGCTGGGATTAAAATCGTGTTCCACCTCACCCAGCTTTTTTGTGGTTTTGTCTTATTTGAAACAGTTTCACTATATAGCCCTGGCTGGCCTGGAACTGCCTATCAGGCTAGCCTCAAACTCGGAGATTCACCCACCTCTTCACCCCCCCCCTTTTTTTTTTTTAAATATTTATTTATTATGGATACAATATTCTGTTTACATATATGCCTACAGGCTAGAAGAGGACACCAGACCTCATTACAGATGGTTGTGAGCCACCATGTGGTTGCTGGGAATCGAACTCGGGTCCTTTGGAAGAGCACACAATGCTCTTAACCGCTGAGCCATCTCTCCAGCCCTTCACCCCCCTTTTTAATTTGAGACAGGCTCTTGATATAAAGCACAAACAGCCTTAAACTCAGTCCTCCTGCCTCAGTCTTTTCAGTGTTAAGGATAGACATATGGGCCAGTATACCTGTTGTGCCCTAACACCTCAGGCTTTTTTGTTTTCTTTTTCTTTTTCAAGATTTATTTATATGTACAGTGTACTGCCTGCAGGCCAGAAGAGGGCACCAGATCTCACTGTAAATGGTTTTGAGCTACCATGTGTGTGCTGGGAATTGAACTCTAGACTTTTGGAAGAACAGCCTGTGCTCCTAACCTCTGAGCCATCTCTCCAGCCCTTGTCTTTGTTTTTTTTTTGTTTTTGTTTTTTTTTTTTTTTTGAGACAGAGTTTCTCTGTTTAACAATCCTAGCTGTCCTGGAACTCACTTTGTAGACCAGGCTGGCCTTGAACTCATGGAGATCTGCCTGCCTCTGCCTCCCTAGTGCTGGAATTAAAGACATGTGCTACCAGTGCCTGGCCCCTCAGGCTTTTTTTTTTTAACATTAACTCACTCTGACATTTTAACTCAGCTTGTAGATGAGGATGAGTTTAAAACCCTGGCCTTCTGCCTCCACATCAGAAGTGCTGGGTTTACAAAAATGTGTGCTGAGATGACAGCCACTCCTCCCCCATTAGTAATAGACCTCTTTTGGGTTTGGGATTTTGTCATGATTAAGTGGAAGTTAGAATTCCCAACTGCAAAATTATGTGGGTGCCAACAGTCTTTCTCAGGGTATCCTGTCTGGAAACCCATGACATCTGGTGCCTTTCTCTCTCTTTCATGGTGTTGGGGGTTTGCATATGTTTATGTGACTTCACCTATGTTGTAAGCGTCCTTTCCACCATGGAGCTCCATCCCCAGCCTCAATGTTTATTTTGATCACCTGGACTATGAGTCTGATTTTTTTTTTTATTCCCTGCTGTGTAATTGGTGTTTTTCTTTGTTTTAATTTTTCCTTTTGCAACTAGCAAAGTGCTCTGGGAGGTATGGAAAAGCAAGCACAATATGTTGGACCTCACTGCAAAGTCCCCCAGTGTCTACTGATGATGCTTGCAGAACAAGTGTTTGCCCACAGTAATTCCAAAATGCTGGTTCTGTTTAACCCTCAGAGCTTGGGCCTGGTTAGGGATGAACCTGGACCCCTGCCGTCATAGCCCCTTTGTGTTTAGGGAAGCCCTCTGCTAGATCTCAGGTCAGGCTGTCAAGGTGTAAATCCTACCCAGGAACTGCCCCTGAGCCTCAAGCTTTAAGGAGGAATCTCGTTTTCCTCACCCACAAAAGGAGCTTGCGAAGCTCTCCCCCTTGTGTGGGAAGCACCACTGAGCTTGCCAACGCTCGGCTCCCGTCCTCCTCCGTGACCCTACTGGACAGGCCCTGTGGCCAGCATAACAGGAAGCACCTGACCAGGGATGTGTGAACTGTGGCCATGACCCTTGTGAATTCCCCAGCCACCAGCCTGGCATGTGACGGCCGTGAGGAGTCAGGGGTCTACAGGTGCAGGAGGCCTCAGATGACACTTCACACGTAGAGCCCCTCAGTCTGGGAGGGGCTTCTTATTGATGGGAGTCTCTGGTTAACCCTGACCCAGGAACTAGCTTGCTGGGATGGTGCTGGTGGCTAAGGAAGGATGTGGTAAGAACTTACTTTCCCTCTGGTCTCGGGGACTGGGGCCTGTGCAGAAAAGGTGAGCCTTTCTTTTGAACACATTCTGCTGTCACCTTGGGCGCCTGAAGTCCTGTGGGCAGCTCTGCAAACCATGACTTGGTTTCTTTTGCATAGAACCCAGCAACAAGAGGAGGTCCTGGTGAGCGGGGATGGTCCTCTCCATTTGCACGCACACTTAGGCCCTGGAAGCCCCGTGTCTGGAGCCACACAGGTTTTTTTTTCCTCCAAGTCTCAGGCCTAGTCAATTGGGCTGTCAAAATGTCAAAACAAAACAAAAAAGGCCATAGAAAATTCACTCTAACCAAGCATGTTGGTAACATATCTTTGTTGGTTTTGTTTGTTTCTTTGTTCATTGAGACAGGATTTCTTCTGTGTAACAGCTCTGGCTGTCATGGAACTCGCTCTGTAGACCAGGCTGGCCTCGAACTCACAGAGATCAGCCTGTCTCTGCCTCCCTAGTACCAGCACTGCCTGGTCAATAAAGCGTACCTTTGATCCCAACACTTGCAAGGCTGAGGAAGGCAGATCTCTGTGAATCTGAGGCCAGCCTGGTCTACAGAGCAAGTTCTAGGACAGCCAGGGGTTTTACACAGAGAAACAAACCCTGTCTCGAAAAACCAAAATGACAAAAACAAAATTCTGGAGGAAACAGGGTCTAAGGAGAACAAAACAAACAAGGATTTTAGATTTGGAAGTGAATATACCTGGATTCAACTTCCAGGAATGAGGCTGAGGATGTAGTTCAAGCCTTCAATTCTATCCTTGGCACTAAATAAAACCCAGCCAGGTGACATATAATCCCAGTGTTCAGGAGGTGGAGACAGGGATCAAGACAAACTGTATCTCAGTTCAAGGCAGAGACCCCAATTCTTCCTGTCTGTAATGTGGATGATTCTGGGGGTGCTAAGTCTACTACAGAGCACTTAATAAACCCCAGCTCTATCCTCACAGAGCACCTATGTTTGCTGAGCCTCTTGAATTTTTCTCATTGCAGAACCCTCATGAGAAAGACATAATGTTATCCCGCTTGACAGCCTACATTAAGGATTAAGCAATTTGCCTAGGAGACCAGTTATTAGGACCAGGGGATCTGACCCTCTCTCTGGCAGGGCCTAACCTGGGCCCACGACTGGAGGCTTCCTTCTAGTTCTCTAGAGGGTCTGTGCTTCAGGTGGATGCTCGGCCTAGACATTTGGGCTTGGGCCATCTTCATTTCCCACATCTGGAGGATGCCCTAAGGCCCGGCCTGGCTCTTCACCAGCAGGCCACGGGCAGAGAGTGTGCTGCTGCGGCTCAGTGGGCCTTCCCTTATAAGGACAACAACTTAGTTGTGATGAAACCTCACCGTCTCCAGCTGGGTGGGCGGGGGAAGGGAAATGACTGAGAGCCCCAAGCCTCTGCAGGAACCCACCCACAAGCCTCTCTTGTCCCCATCCTGTGTGAGCTGCTCAGAGTGGGGCTTTCCACCAAGTCCCACTGGTAGGACTGGGGATGAGAGGAGGGTCCAGGCAAGGCCTGGGAGACTGGGAGTGGGAGGGTTGGCTCAGAGAAAGGAACGGACATACTAAACTGAAGCAAAGAGAAGTAACAGAACCCATCTGGAGCAGAAAGGTGGGGGTCCGGACCCCAGGTTTTAGGCCTGGATGGCTGCAGCCCACTGATGCTTAGCTGGCTAAGTTCTCATTAGAACTTAGCCCCGAGTAGGGTTCAGGGAGGTTCCTTGGCCGGGAGAGGGCGGGTACTGGTCAGATGATAGTTTCACCCTGTAGCCCTCCTGAAGTTCATGTCCCCAGAATTCACCAGCCCCACTGTCCAGCTGAGAAACCAATCATGGAGTCACAGGATGTGGGGATTGATAAACATCTTACAGACCATCTCGTCTCAATTACCAGTTTTAGATGAGGAAGTAACAGCTATGAGGGAGGACCCAAACTTGCTTATCTGGTGTGCTAAAAACGTGTGTGGTATGTGTGTATATTTGGCTTTTCTTTGGTTTCTTCAAAGTTCCTTTTAAAGAAATCCCAAACCAGAACGAGGCGTGATGGTGCATTCCTGTAATCCCAACACTTGGGAGGTAGAGGCAAGAGGGTCAGGAGTTTAATGTCATCCTAAACTATCCGTTGAGTTTGAGGCTGGCTAGGGCAAAATGAAGCCATGTTTCAAAACACAAGAAAAATAATCCCCAATTAGGTTACACATGGGTGCCAGTGATAGAAGGCTCACCTCACTTGTAAAGAGACCCTGGAGTTGATCCCCAGCACTAAACAGAAAAGAAAGAGGAAATCCCAACCTGATAGCTACACAGAAGCAAAAGGCTTTGCACACTCAGCTCTAGTTAGCTGCAGGAGTGGTGTGTCCTTGGAGACTACATCTGGGGGTCAGGGGGTCAACATTGGCATGAGGCCATATCTCAAGGGAGAACCATGTGTGACAGAGGATTGGTTTCCAGCAGCAGTGTTCATAAGCTGCATGGACAGGCCTGGCTGCTCAGCCCCTCTGAATCTGTCTTATTTCCCAAGGAGGGATTTTTTTTTTTTTTTTTTTGAGGATCATTTTAGTAAGGCATCTAGCCTAGGGTCTCTCACACAGTAAGGACTTAGTAAATGGATAATCATATACTCAGTACCAGCATTGGTGTGTAGATGCCAAGTACGAGAAAATAGGGCCCTCCTGAATATTGCTTCCTGCCACTCAGGAGACGGTAAATGCAGTGGGGCATGTTCTTCATTAGATGTTCAAATGCTATAGCAAAGGGCAGAGATCCTTGGCTGCTTTGGGTGGGGGAATGGGATGTGGCCTCATGGAGGAGGTGACCTTTTCCTGGGATATGTAGGATGACTAAGAGTTCACCCAACAGGAGCAGGGAGAACATCTGAGACAGGTGAACAGGTTCTAGACCTACGGTGAGTTCACTGGGAGGCATCCTGTAGCGGAGGCCTCACTAAGGGATGGAGAGGGACCAGACAGTGCAGTAGGAGGAGGCTGAAGGTTAAGATGGTCACCCAGAATGCGTGGACTTTATCCTCGAAGGTGTCAAGGATGGCAGGTAAAGACGGAGGGGTGGAACCTGGGCAGAAGGAAACCCACTAGGAGGCGGCCAGAGTAGAGTGGATGAGGGGCGGTAGACCTCAGTGGCGTGGCTGTCTTGGAAGTGGCGTTGGGAGGGTCCTCTTAGGAGCAGAATTCGGTTTGCAAGGGAACTTGGATACTCTATGGAAGTAGAGGGGATTGAAGTTAGAAATGCCTATTCCAGTTCTGAAGGGACGGGCACTACTTTTTTTTTTTTTTTTCTGGGATAGGGACTCTGTAGGAGAGCGAGATAAAGGATGATGGCCATGTGGAGGGGTCTGGTGGCACCAGAACTGGCCTAGACAGGGCGGGCAGTCCCAGACTTCTGGACAGTGGGGAATAGCACATTGAGTTTTGTCTGTTACTTAGGGCGACAGTGACCTTTGGCTCCTGGAGAGTTAGGCCAAGCTCATGTCTCTCCTCTGCAAATCCAGTTGTCTCATGCCAGCCAGATGGCTCAGAGGGCAAAGGCCCCTGCTGCCAAGCCTGAAGGCCAGCATTTGATCCTGGGAACCACATGCTGGAAAGAGAGGTTGTTCTCTGATCTGCACACACGTGTGCTCCAAGTTCTCTCTCTAAATAAATGAAGGCTACAGGAATGCTTGCTCAGTGATTAAGAATACATCGTGCAAACAAAACAAAACCAAACAAAAAACAAACAAACAGAAAAAAAAATACATTGTGCTCCATCAGACAACCTGAGCTCAGCTCCCAGCATCCACATCAGGTGACTCATAACCACCTGTCACTCCAGCTTCGTGGCGTCTGGTGTCTCCTCAGGGCACCGCACTTACGTGCACATACCCACACACATTCAGAAACATTACTAAACATAATACAAAATTTTTAAATATTAAAAAATGTCAGAGCACGGTAGCCTACACTTGTTTTTTTATTTATTATTTATTTTTATTTTTATTTTTTTGGTAGCCTACATTTGTAATCCCAGCACTGGGGAAGTAGAGGCAGGAAGAGAGCCCTGGGGCTTGCTGGCCATCCTAGCTGCAATCCACAACCTCTGACCTAAAATGTCAGTAATGCTGAGGTTGAGAACTGTGACCTACACGGGCAATGTATGGTCCCTTTGCCATAACTGGACGGATTGTAAAGTGAATGGCTCGTCTTGTCTCTATGAACTGGCAAGATTGTCCCCCGCAGGCTATGATGTCAGGATTGTTCAGCAGCCGCTCAGACCATCAATCTGGGGTTCTGTCAGATTTGTCCCGGCTTGACTGGTTCCCGCTCTCCCACAGCAGCAAAGAGGCTTCGTTTGCTCTCTTCCTCCAGCCTGTGCACACTGCACAGCATGCGCACACACACTTAAAAGATTTTTTAAATTTAATTTTTATTTATTTATTTTTTGAGACAACCCTTCAAAAGAAGATTTTAAAAGATTCAGGCAACTTGCATTGCCTTGCCTACCAGCCATCCCATAGCTGCTGGTAAAAACAAAGCCCTGTATTGTATGCAGCACAGCAAGTTCGGCTCCAGTCAGCCTTCCTAGGTCTATACTCAGGACCCTCCTTGCCCCTCTCCTGTCCACAAGCTGGCCTAAGCAGCCACAGGATCTCTGCGGCCCTGAATTTGCAGAGGCCAGGATAGCTAAATGGGCTTTGCCCAAGTAAGGCCAGCCCTTCTGGTGCCTCCCTCCATGAAACCTTCTAGCCGAGTCAGCATTCTGGGACCCACCCACCTCCATTTCCTTCCTTGCCTGTGGCCTTGGGTCTGAAAGGAAGCTGGCCTGCCCTGCTCTAGTCAGTGCCAGGTTGCTCAGAGGCTGAGGTCTGCATGTCCTCAGAGTCCCTGGGGCCTGATGCGGCATTGAAGTGTGCCGTTCTGTGGGCTAGGGAGCATGTTGTTGGCTCAAGAATGCTGAGAAGACCCACAGTATGGAGGGTCTCTGGTGTGGGGAAGCAGAGGACACCCCAGGCCCTCTGTTCTTCCCTGAGAGGAACTCAGCTCAGAGACACCCATCAGGCCGGAGCCAGAGTCAGCCATACAGAGGTTCTGTGAGGCAGGATCTCTGGGAACCCAGGGTTCAGTCCCTTTCGGGGGAGCCCCAGGGGGATCCTTGGAGTTCTTCAGCCTTCTTAAAGTGTTCAAGCTCTTCCACAGGACTCAGTGGCAGGTTGAATTTGTGGCATGGACCTTCCAGCTCTGTGATCTTTGACACTTTACCCAACCTCTCTAGTCTAGTTTTGTTTTTCTTTCTGTAGAGTAGGAGAATAATATCCACCTAAGGCTTGAGGACAGAATGAGACCATACCTGATCAGCACCTCGGCAGTGCTGGCCCCAGGGCTTCAGGAAGCCGTAGTTGTCTCTTTTGCCACAGTATTATCTTTTTTGTTTTGTTTTCTGAGACAGGGTTTCTCTGTGTAACTGCTCTGGCTGTCCTGGAACTCTCTGTAGACCAGGCTGGCCTTGAACTCACAGAGATCCACCTGCCTCTGCCTCCTGAGTGCTGGGATCAAGGTGTGCGTTACCACTGCCCAGGCATGCCACTGTATTTATGAAAGCACCTCTCTGGAGAGCCTGTCCCTCTCGGGCGGCCTGGGCATCTCTAAGACGCTGTCCGTACTCTAAGACAGAAAGTCTACAGGCTGCAGAGGGAGCGTTATCAGGAAGTGCTACAAGCCCGTGAGCTCCATTTCTAGCACCGTATTATATAAAACCACAGGTAGTGATGAGCAAGCCCCGTGATCCCAGTGCTAGAGAGGTGGAGAAACACACAAGACAAAGTGTAAGGCTGGACCTCAGAGGCCTGCACGCCACAGCCTAGGACGAGGCCCAGCAGAGACACAGTGATGAATACTTACTTTACAAGCATGAGACCCCAGAGGTGGTGGGTGATCCCTGGGTTTAATCCCAACATTGTGGGGGTAGGGGAGAAGAAATAAAATAAATGAGAAGAAGCAACCAAGCTACATTTTACGGATGGAGAGATCAGGGAAGGGTCTTGGCTAAGGTCACACAGAAGAAGCCAGAATGCACCCTTTGCATTCATCTCTCTTCCCATCAGGGCATTAGCCCAGCCCTGACATTTGTACTTTGGGAGTAAGAGCCCCAGATACCAACCGGCTGTTTCCCTCCATCCAGGCCTGGAATCAGGAAACAAGAGATAGGAATTGTCCTTCCTGACATCCACTCACAGGCCTTGGCTTCCTGAAACACAGCTGCGGGATTTGGCAGGGCAGTTAGCGTTCGTTTAAAAACAGTCTATGGAGCTGGCCGTGTGGCTCAGTTGGCAGGGCAGTAGGAATGCGTGGAACTCAGGGTTGGATAGCGCAGCACAGCATAAAACTAAGGGCGGTGACTCTGTCCTGCAGTCCCAGCACTCACGGAGTTCAATGTCATCGTTGGCTGTGCAGCAACTTGGAGGCCAGCATAAGACCTTGTCTTTAAAGATAAAACCAAAACCAACAAAAAAGCCAGGGGCAGCAGGGCACTCATGAAATGCCCCGGGATAACTGGTGGGAGGGCCTGGAGTTTTCCGAGCCTACAGGAAAGAAAGCTAATGAACTTTCTGAAAGCAAAGGAAACGCAGACACACAAGTCTGCATCTTTCAGGGCCTCTGGTTCTGCCCCCACAGTAAGTTCTAGATTAAAAGTTGCCCAAAGAGATGGGCAAGGTTGCCTGTAGCTGTGTCAGCTGCAGACATCTGTGCCATGTGTAAAAAGACCCCGCTGAGTTTGTGTTGCTGCAGCCCAGGGAAGCGCAGGCCCAGAGAAGACCTGGGATCTCCCCACAGGCAAGCAGCAGAGAGAGGAATCCAGGCATCCCAGAAGCCACAGGCTCTGCCCGGCAGTGCAGCGTCCACTCTCAAACAGTTTTCCTCTCACATGGCCTTCTGAGCTCCACTGTGGTTGCCAAGACAAAGTGTGCAAATCACATCTAAAGCAGAAGCAGGCCTGACGCCTGCTTCCCCAGGCAACTTCCTGTTTGGAGTTCAGTGGAGTCATATCCAGCTTTTACCCAGATCAAGTGGGCAGAGAGCCTGCCTCCACGGGCATACCTTGGTGTGTGACTTAGGGAAGGGGTGAGGCCGAGTGTGTGGCAGGGCCTACGGCTTATGTGGTTCTCCCCATCTGCCTGAACTCTCACCACTGAAGCTCTTCCTCTGTATCATTTCCCCATTGGATTCCTGAGAACTGAGACACATCAAATCATGTAGCTATGAGTCCTAAGATGAGCTATGAAAATGCTTTATAGAGCCGGGCGGTGGTGGTGCACTTTCTTAATCCCAGCAATTGAGAGGCAGAGAAAGGAGCTCTGTGAGTTCAAGGCCAATCTGGTCTACAAGGCCAGCCTGTTCCAGGACAGGCTCCAAAGCTACAGAGAAACTGTGTCTCAGAAAACCAAATAAAATAAAATAAAAAAGAAAATGATTTATAGTTCCTGAAGTACTTTCACACCAACATGGGAAGAAGGTTGTTTTTGTTTTGTTTTCTTCAGGCTACCCCTCAAATTTACTACATAGCAAGGATGACCTCAAAGTGCTGACCTTCTGGCCTCTGCCTCCCAGTGCACCTGTTTGCACTGCGCTGTAGTTCAGGTCCAGGGTGTCCTGCATGGCAGCTCTTTCCCAGCTGAACCACATGCCCCATTCCTAAACACAGTTATAAGCGTGTTACAGCTGGGCTTCATAGTGTGTTTATAAGCTGGGTGTGGTGGCTCGTGCCTATTATCCCAGAATCGGGGCGGTCAGTTAACTCAAGGCCATCCTCTCCTACAGAGTGAGAGCAGCTTGGGCTACATGTGAATGAGACTCAGTTTTTTGTTTGTTTTGTTTTGTTTTAATTTTTCACATCTTCTCAGACATGATGGTGAAAGTATTTAATCCTAGCACTGGGAAGACAGAAGCAGGTGGATCACCGGTGAGTTCAAACCCAGCCTGGTCTACATAGAGAGTTCTAGTCTAGCCAGGACTATGTTGCAAGAGCTTGCCTCTAGTGAATAAAACTGTATAGTCTTTCTGCAGGGTTGGGGATCAGGCACAGGCGCGTGAGAGTGCTGGATACGTTGTCTGTCACCAGTCCATCCCTAAAACTCTTCTAATTTCTAATTAATACATAATAATCGATGTTCTGACACGTGTATAATATGCGATGATCAGATCATGGTAATTAGCTTTTGTTCTTAGACATTTTATTTTATGTGTGTGAGTGTTTTTGTCTGCATCCGTTTGAGTCACCTCATTATGCTACAGAACAGTGGAACATCTAAGCCCTTCTGTGTGATTAACCACCATCTCTGTCCCCCCTGCCCCCAGCTCTGGTAACCTGGTCGACTGGGTTGTTCGTTTGTTTTTAATATTTATTTTCATGTATGTGTATTTATTTATATCTGTGTGGCTGGATGCCCACAGAGGCTGGAAGAGGGTGTCAGAGTCCTTGATTAGACAACTGTGAGCTAGCTGTTCAACCCCAGTGCTGGGCACTAAACTCAGGTCCTCTGAAAGAGCGTTATGTGCTCTTGAGCCTTGGGCCGTCTCTCTGGCCTCTTTGAAGTCAACTTTTTTTTTTTTTTTTAAATATTTATTTATTTATTATTTAATATTCTGTCTGTGTATATGCCTGCTGGCCAGAAGAGAGCACCAGACCCCATTACAGATGGTTATGAGCCACCATGTGGTTGCTGGGAATTGAACTCAGGACCTTTGGAAGAGCAGGCAATGCTCTTAACCTCTGAGCCATCTCTCCAGCCCCCTGAAGTCAACTTTTAAGAATTTCATTTTTATTATTTTTAATTACGTGTATGTGTGTGTCAGTGTCCAGGTGTCTGTAGAGGTTAGAGGTGTCAGATCCCCTGGAGCTGGAGTTACAGGTAATTGTGAGACATCCTGTGTAGGTCCTGGGAACCGATCTCTGGTCCTCTGAAAGATCAGTACTCGATCTTAACCATCGATTCATCTCTCCAGCATAAAATCAACTTTTAAAAAAATATTTAGGGTCAGGCATGATAGTGGACATCTTTAAATCCCAGCACTCAGGAGGCAAAAGCAGGCAGATCTCTATGAGTTCAAGGTCAACCTGGTCTGCAGAAGAGTTCCAGGTCAGCCAGGGATACATAGTGAGACCCAATCTGAAAACAAGTATTTTTTTGAATTATATTTTTATTTATTTGCGTGGGTGGGTGGGTGGGGAGGCACCTGTGCCATGGGTACATGTGGAGGTTAGAGGACAGTTTTTGAGAATCAATTCTCACCACATAGGTCCCAGGAATGACTTTTGTCGACAGGCTTGGTAGTAGACACCTTTACCCACTTGGCTATTTCGCTGGCTCTAAGAGGAACTGTCTTAGCTTCAGATAAGAGACAGGTGATTCTTTCCTTCTGTATTTGGCTTATTTCACTTACTATGCTATCCCTCGGTTCTCCTTGTTATGGTTGGCATTTGTTCGGTGTGTGTGTGTGTGTATACGTATACATGTGTACTTGCTCACCCATGTGTATATATAAACCAGAGGTCCACACTGGGTGTTGTTTACATTACCTTTTGAGATAGGGTCTTAAACTGAACCTGAAGGTCACTGATTGGCTAGGCTAGACAGTTGATCCCCGGAGATCCTCTTATCTCCATCTCCCAACACGGGACACGAGGTCATGCCATCACAACTGACTTTTTCCTCCTCTCTGGGTACCAGTGATCAAACGCAGGTCCTCAAGCCTACACACCAGACACCTCAGCCTCTGAACTATCTCTCCAGCCCGATGCCCTCCAGTTCTATCCACGGAGCTACAAATTATAGAATTTCATTTTTTTATGCTCAAAAAATGTGTGTGTGCATGTGTGTGTGTACGTGTGTGCATGTGTGTTTGTGTGTGTTCCATTTTATTGTATCCATTCATCCATGGATACCTGGTTGATTCTGTAGCTTGGCTCTTGTGGATAATACAGTAATTCATGGGCGTGTAGCCATCTCCTTCCTTCCCTCTGGGCACACAGCACAGTGAGATAACTGGATCATATGATGTCTATTTTTAGTTCTTGAGGAACTTCCATACTGTTTTCCATAGTGATTACACTAATTTCCATGTCCACCAACAGTGTACGGGAAGCGACATCTCATTGGTTATCTATTTACTTTGGTGTTAGTCGTTCTACCTGGTTCGAGATGATTCCTCCTTGTGGTCAAACTATTTCTGGTTCTCTTAACAGCAGTGAAAGGTAGAGAGGCAATTTCAGCGTGGCCATGGGACAAACGAGGTCACTGAGGAAGGCAGAGGCCTCTCTAGCTAACCAGTGCCCAAACTTAAACGTGGCTCTTTCTGCCCTTGGTCTGTACCATGTGCTGCAGATACTGATGGAATCTGACAGACAGGTCTGGGAGGGGCAGGCTCTGGGGCTGAGAGGATGGCTGGATGACAGAGCTTGGCCAAAGGAGAGAGAGCCTGGGTGCAGGGTCTGCAGGGTCAGCTAGGAGGAGCTGTATGGATAGAAGCTCTTCTCCAGCTTCCAGCTGTCTTCTGTGCTCTGAAGACGCCACCTCTGTTGGCTGACAACAGCTAGGCGCTCAGCAGGCTCCTTAGTCTGAGCACTGGCTGAGTCATGGGCTCACAAATGTGCTCCTCATGTGACCTGCGATGAGTCAAGAGGGGAAGTGGTGGGAGGGGATTCCCAGGATACAGGCAGCTGAGGGCCTGGGGGGGCGGGAGTGGGGGGAGGCCTTGAGATGTGCTGGAGGCGGGGCCTCTGTACTGCTGGGCTGTGGACCAAGGCGAAGGATATGAGCAACTTTGAAGTGATAGCTCCCCTCATGGGCAGCTTCAGTGTGAGAGAAACAGAAGCCACTGGTTATGGAGAAAGACCTGGCTTGGTGCCAAATGGTATAACCACAGCAAAAGTCCAGGCCCGGGCACATGGGCCCCATTTCCTGAGACCTTTTGCTAGGCGCTTCCTATTTGCTAGGCATCTATGTGCATAGACATTCAAGCAGACTCTACATTTGATATACTCACCTATAAAATAAATCATAGGACTGGCAAGATGGTTCGTCAGGTAAAGGCACTTGCCACTCGGCCTGCAACCTGAGTTTGCTCCCAGGGACCCGCATGGTAAAAGGAGAGAACGGATTACTTCAAGTTGTCTTCTGATCCCCACAGAACACAGACACATCATTGTACATGCCCCTCTTCCACCATAAATAAGATAACCTAATTAAAAAAATAAAATAAAATAAAAAACAGTAGAAGCTAACCATGATGGCCCAAACCTGTAATCTCAGCACTTAGGAAATGATGGCAAAAGGATCAAGAATTCAAAATAATCCTCAGCTTCACAGTGAGTTCGAGGCCAGCCTGGGATATATAAGAATCTGCCTCAAAGAACAAACAAACAAACAAAATACATGTTTGGGTTATGAATTAACTCAGTGGCAAAGAATTTGCTCAGCGTGTGTAAGGTCCTGTGTTTGAACCCCAGAATTCCCTCCAAAAACAATAACAACAACTAAAAATTCCACTAATAATTGTTGGATGACTACATTTTATTTTATTTATACATTTATTTATTTATTTTTGTTTTTTCAAGACAGGGCTTCTTAGTGTAGCCCTGGCTGTCCTAAATGCTTGAATTCACAAAGGTCCAGTGTATGGGTTTGGGCATGCGAGTTCAATACCCTCACAGATCAGAAGTGGGATTCCCTGGAAATGGGATTAACAGGCAGTCAGTTGTGAGCCACCTGGCATGGGTGTTGGGAACTGAACTCCCATCCTCTGCAAGAACAATAAGCAGGGTTGGAAAGACGGTCCAGTGGTTAAGAGCACTGACAGCTTTCCCAAAGGACTTGGGTTCAATTCCCAGCAACCACGTGACAGCTAACAACTGTCTGTAACTCCAGTTCCAGGGGACCCAACACCCATGGCAAAACACCAATGTATATAAAATAAGAATAAATAAACTTTTATTTTATTTTATTTTTTTATTTTTTTATTTTTTTTTTTTTGGTTTTTCGAGACAGGGTTTCTCTGTGGTTTTGGAGCCTGTCCTGGAACTAGCTCTTGTAGACCAGGCTGGTCTCGAACTCACAGAGATCCGCCTGCCTCTGCCTCCCAAGTGCTGGGATTAAAGGCGTGCGCCACCACCGCCCGGCAAATAAACTTTTAAAAAAAGAAATGAACACACGCCTTTAGTCCAGAACTTGGGAGGCAGAGGCAGGCCGATCTCTGAGTTCAAGACTACCGTAGTCTATAGAGAGTTCCAGGACAGCCAGGGCTACACAGAGAAACCCTGTCTCAAAACAAACAAACAAACAAACAAACAAACAAACAGTAAGCACTCTTAAGCACTAAGTCATCTCCAGTTCAGGTCCTGATTTTCTTTTTTCTTTCTTTTAGTTTTTTAGTTTTTTTTGAAACAGGGTTTGTCTGTGTAGTCCTGCTGTTCTGGAACTCTGTTTGTAGACCAGACTGGCCTTGAACTGACAGAGTGCTGGGATTAAAGGCCATTTTCTAGTCACCAGAAAGCTGAGAGCATTCTGGTTAGTGAAATGCAGCTCAGCTCCGAGACTCTCAGCGCTGACCAGTGAGCAATCCATGGCTCGACTCTCCAAGTGCCTGCTGCTAACAGTCCATCCCAAACCTTCCGCAAAGCATTGACATTGTTTAACTTCGCATTGGAACAACCTGGAGCTCTCCCGTGTTTTTCTTCATACACATGCAGTCACCATGAAACAGTGCCGTAAGAGGAAGAGTTAAAGGAAACGAGGAATGTTGGCCAGAAAAGAGGTGGATGTTGAAGCATTTGGAGGAGAGGACGTCAGATAGTCCCCACCCCAGCCCCTGAGCATAGCTTGCTTAGAACTCACTCTGTAGCTCAGGCTGGTATTGAACTCATGCCGGCACTCTCGTTTCAGCCTGCGTTTCTGAGTGCTGGGATTCAAGGCATGAGTTGCCATTTGGGAAAAGGGATGTGAGATTGGAAGTGAGGACACCTGGGGAATTTCTCAATGGCCTGCTTTATCCTGTAGCTTCCTGTACCTGTGTGAGTCCAGGGTCCTCACCCTACTGCCCATGCTGCTGTTGGAAAATGGGGTGAGAGAGGCTTGTGGTGGGGACAGAGTGGCTGGGAGCAGTTTCTGGCGGAGGCACCTTTCTCAGTCTCAGTTTCCTCATGTGAATGGGGAACAGTGATGTGTGTTCCTCTTGGCATGGACTAGATGATGTGGTCATTGGGGAAACATTTGTGATCTGAGGCCACAGTAATCATTAGCTCGCTGACACCGGGTACCTGCAGCCAAGAGCACTGTGGGGCTGGCATCTCCTCCAGGGGTTCTGGGCTTGTTTTGAAACTGGCAATCAAGTTTAGATTGGAACTGGGTGTGGTGTCCCAGGCCCGCACTCCCAGAACTCAGGAGGTTGAGGCAGGAGGATTGGTAAATTCGTCCTTGGCTATAGAACAAGTTCGAGGCTAGCCTAGGCTATATGAGACCTTAGCTCCAAAAGAAAGAAGGGAGGGAGGGAGAAGAGGGAGAGAGAAGGAAGGAGGGAGAGAGAGGAGAGAAAGAGAGAAAGGAAAGAAAGAAAAACCCAGATGATTCACTCCTTTTGAGACAGGGTTTTTTTGTGTAGCCCTGGCTGTCCTAGAACTCACTCTGTAGACCAGGCTGGCCTCTAACACACAGAGATCTACCTGTGTCTGCCTCCTGAGTGCTGGAATCAAAGTTGTGCACCAATACCAACTAGTTGTTTTTGTTTTGTTTTGTTTTTTCTTTAGACAGGGTCTCATTGTGTAGCCTTGAATGGCATTCAACATACCAAGTAGATCAGGCTACCTCAAACTCACACCCTTTTGCCCCCTCCTCCCATGTGTGGGATTAAAGATGTGTGTCATCACTCAAGGAGAGCCTCCATCATGAGCTTTCTTTCTGACAGGCAAGGCACTTCTCTGGAGGCTCCCCTTGTGTCAAGCCTTGGAAAGAGTGTGCCTGACATTCCCATTGGCCTGTCCCTCCAGGGATGACCGAAGACTGCAGGGTCAGAGGGTCAGGCTCTGGTTGAGCCCTGAGTCTTCCCTCGGTCCCTGGGGCCCAGAGGTGGCTGGCTGCCAGTTTTGATGTTCAGCTTCATGCAGTTGGATTTCTGACCAGGCCTCGAGTCCGGTGTAGGAGGCCTAGAAATGACCTGCCTCTTCAGGAAGGCCCAGTGTCTGTCCCTTGCCTTTGGTGTCACAGTGAGCAAAGTTGAAACTAAGCCTGCCAAGAGACTAGGAACTGGGACCCAAAATGAGGAGCTCAAACTGAGAGAGGAAGGGGCACCCACACAGGGCAGGCCAGGAGCTCCCACCCCTTTCCAAAGCCAAGTCTGGGTAGCCATACTTTCAGCCCCAGAGTCTAACCCTTTTCCCCTCTGCCTACCTCAGGGCAGCAGCTGGTTCTTACCCTGTCTCCCTGGGCTAGCATTACCAAGGATGACCTACCCCCACATACAGGTTGACCATGTTTTCGAGCCACTGTGCATGGCAACTGTAGGGCCCAGACAGGATCAGGTAAGCTGCCTCGGACTCGATGGGTTCTAAGCACCATCGTGAAACTTGAGCCATTCATTCACTGCTTTCCGGATGTTTTGCTCCCTAAATTATTATCCATTTAATATGTCCCCCACAGCCAGCTCTTTGAAATAGCTTAGGTGGAACACGGTGTGTACACCTGTGATCCCTACAGCCTGAAGACCTCAGTCCTCAGGAGGCTGAACTAAGGATTGTGGAGGGTTCAAAACCAGCTTGGGCTACATCATGAAACTGTCTTTAAAATGCTAACAATAATAATAAAGACCATCCAGGGTGGTACATGAAACATGAACTCTCAGCACGCTGAGTAGAGTCAAGAGAATCAGAAGTTCAAGGCCAGCCTCTGCTACATGAGATCCTGTGGTTTCCCCCCAACACACCCCAGACAAATTTTGGGCAGGCAAGAGAGCTCACTGTTGGGTAGAGGGCCTTGCTGCCAGGCTTGATAACCAGAATCTGACCCTGAGACTCACAAGGTGGAAGGAGCCGGCTCCCACAATTGCCCTCTGACCCACACACGTAAGGACTCCCGTACACACTCATAATTGCACTCACAGAGGGCTATACAACATCTGAGCCCATAACCCCAAGCTATGCTGTCTGTCTGTAAAGTCATTGCTTAAGGAGCTGATTTGTTTTTTCTGATTATCGTTTGAATCAATGTATGGTTCACCCACAAACTTGCTTTGTGGATCTTCCCCGCCTCTCCCCCATTTATTTGTTTGGAGCAGAGTCTCAGGCAGTCAAGGCTAGTCTTGAACTCACTACTTAGTTGAGAGCAACCTCAAGTTCTAGATCCTCCTGCCTCTACTTCTCAAGGGCTGGGCTTACAGGTATGAGCTACCATACTTGGTTCACTGTCTGTCTTTGCTTGTTTTGTTTTAAGACAAAGTCAAATAATGTAGCTCTGGCTAGCCTGGAACTGTATGTAGACCATGCTGGCTGGCTTGGAACTCAACAGAAATCTGCCTGCTTCCTTAGTGCTAGCGTTGTAAGGATTATGTGCACCTACAGGCCTTGTTTTAAAGTTTACCTTTTTCTTCTTCTTTTGACTGCTGGGAATTGAACCCAAGTCCTCTGGAAGAGCAGTTAGCGCTCTTAACCACTGAGCCATCTCTCCAGCTCCTTTAAAGTTTATCTTGTGGTCCATGCTTTGGGAATGAGTGGAGAGAATAAAGGTCCTGGTGTCATGCCACATAGGTCCCTCTGTTTTGTTGTGTGATCTTGTCTTGGGAATGTTGCTTGGACTCTCTGGAATTCACTTTCCCTCTCTCTCTCTCTCTCTCTCTCTCTCTCTCTCTCTCTCTCTCTCTCTCTCTCTCTTTGAGACAGGGTTTTTCTGTGTAGCCATGGCTGTCCTGGAAGTCACTCTGTAGATCAGGCTGGCCTCAGACTTTCTTAATTTACACAATGGGATCCTTTCTCCCCCTTCTGTGGCAGGGTACAGTGATTCTGAGCACACAGCTTGGCCATGGGTGCTTTCCTCCTGCCTCAGGCTCCTGCCGTTGTCCCTGCAGGGCATGTGAGCTGGTAGCCATTGCATTCCTCTGAGGTCCTGCTCTACAGTATGCCAGCAGGAGGTGAGCATGCCTCTGCTTTTGTGCCCAGGTATACCAGTTCCAAGGGGAAGTGCTTCCTGGTGTCCTCCCTAAGTGTCCCTGCTGCAGCGTCAGCTCCTGTCCTAGTGTTCCTGTTCTCACTGGACGTGGGATTGGGTCCGGCCTTTTCTCAGGTGGGTTGACTGGAGCCCCGCCCTACGCTGGCTCTGTCTTGCCGGGTGCCCTTGAGCAAGCCACAGCCTCTCTCTGGACGTAGGTTTTCTCATGTGTAAATGAAGGAGCCAGCTGTATGAAATGGGCCATTCATCTTCCACCACCTCTCCCTCCCTGCAGAGGCAGGGGAGTCTGGGTAGGGCTCTAACTTTTTCCTATTGCACTGCTGGTTTCTGTTTCTCTTCCGGTTGAGGATTGGGGACCCAGATATGGATGGGGTGGAGAGGAAGTTGCTGCTGAGGGTAGGAGACTAGCTGCCAGGGAGCCCTCCCTGGCTGGAAACTCCCTCACTGTCTCTTCCTCAGACCTCAGAGAGAAGAGTCTAGGTGTCTCCAGAGATGGTGGGGGAGGGCAACACGCCTGGTGTCTCCATCACCAGATGCCCTTCTGGATCCAAATTTGAGTCTCCGTGGAGGGAAGAAGTCAGAGATCATCTGGTGTATACGCGCGTGCGCACACACACACACACACACACACAAGTAGAAGTAGAAACTGAAGCCCAGAGTGTGGTCAGGCAGGTTAGGTCATGCGGTGACTTAGCAGTATTGAGGGGCAAGAACCTAAGTTCCTGACCCTGCTCAGGGGAAACCGTCCTCCCTGCCACCACCCCCTGCATGGCACAAGGAGAGCGGGGCTGCCGTGAAAAATGCTCTGACTCTGAACAGGAAGTGTGGGTTCTTCACGCTGAGTTGACAACCACAGCAGCTACACACACACACACACACATGTGCGCACGGACACGCGCACTCACACACCCTACTTTGAACACAGCTGCATGCACATGCGCAGAGCCACCTGTTGTTCTTAGTGAGCAAGCATACCATAGATGGAAACACAGCTGTAGCTCCCGCTGGTTCCAGATGCCCTGCTGAGGCTGACACCCTGTGCCCTCTGACCCACAGCACATTTCATGGTAGAGAATGGCTTTCAGGAGAGGAAGTGAAACCAGGACACCAGGCCGGCCTCTCGCGGGTTGTCATAGTTTAGAAAGGTCCCCACACACCAGCCAGGCCCTGTGGCTAGTGTCCTCCCATCCTGGAACCTGGAGGATCTTCTCCTGCCCCAGTAGGACAGACTGGCAGGAAAAGCACCCACTGAGGACTGCTCAGGGTGCATACTCATGACCACTCAGTGCTAGACACTGCTTTTGATCCATCTGATAAGAGAGGCCAAAGAAATGGGGGGCTTGCCTGCAGCAGCTCAGCATGTCAGTGGCAAAGTCTGGATTAGACCCTGGGGCCAGATACACTCATCTTTACAGTAAAGCAGCTGATCCAAACAGTGGCACTCTGTGAGCCTACGAAATGTGACAGGAGCAGGGTTCCTGGGAGTCTGGGTGGCTGGGAGGAAAGTCCCAGATGAGATGATATTGGAAGCTGCTTTAAGAATGAATGGAGGGAGCCGGGCGGTGGTGGCGCACGCCTTTAATCCCAGCACTTGGGAGGCGGAGGCAGGCGGATCTCTGTGAGTTCGAGACCAGCCTGGTCTACAAGAGCTAGTTCCAGGACAGGCTCCAAAACCACAGAGAAACCCTGTCTCGAAAAACACCAAAAAAAAAAAAAAAAAAAAAAAGAATGAATGGAGGGCTGGAGAGATGGCTCAGTGGTTAAGAGCACTGTCTGCTCTTCCAGAGGTCCTGAGTTCAATTCCCAGCAACCACATGGTGGCTCACAACCATCTGTAATGAGATCTGGTGTCCTCTGGCGTGTTGGCATACATGGAGGCAGAATGTTGTATACATAATAAATAAATAAATCTTTAAAAAAAAAAAGAATGAATGGAATTGCTTTCTGAGGAGTGGGGTGGGAGTGGGGGGGGAGGAGAACTGTGGTTGGTATGTAAAATGAATGAAAGAAAAAGATTGGAATCGGACTGGGATGTGGCTGAGTTGGCTCACCTAGCATGCATGGGGCCCTGGATTCAATTCCCATAATGTGTAGCAAGATGGGACATACCCGTAAATCCCAGCACTCAGAAAGTAGAGGCAGGACGTCAGCCTGGGCTACATGCGAGCTCTGGGGTGAGGCTGAGGTTTTTTGTTTTTTGTTTTTTGTTTTTTTTTTTTTTGGTTTTTCGAGACAGAGTTTCTCTGTGGCTTTGGAGCCTGTCCTGGAACTAGCTCTTGTAGACCAGGCTGGTCTTGAACTCACAGAGATTCACCTGCCTCTGCCTCCCAAGTGCTGGGATTAAAGGCGTGCGCCACCACCGCCCGGCAAGGCTGAGGTTTTAAGGCATCCTAGTAGGTCCTAAAGGAGGGGTGTGCGGTTCTGTCAGCCCCATGTTCCAGAGGTCACTCAAGGAGGAGCTGTTGATGTGTCTAGGACAAGGTCACGTGGCTAGAAACAGGCCTTCGGGAGTAGGAAGGACAGAAAGGAGCGTGGAAGAACAGGGCTGAGAGCAGAGAAGCTGAGGGGACTCCGGTTCCACCAGACAGGGCTTCTGAGACGACAGTGTCCACCTCTAGTCCAGCGCAGGACCCTAGGCTCAGACTGAGAGAAAGTTCCACCCAGACCCCCTCTGTCTGTGTGTCCTACCCTCCTTCCTAGTCACCCCTCCTTCCAGGCAGGGCAGGACTTTATTCTTCTTTCCTAGTTAAGGTGCCACTCTCAACCTCCCCCACAGAGCGAGAGGGACAGGCTGGCTGCACGAGCAGGGAATGAAAAAGCCACAGGCTGTGTTTTCACTGCTCTAAGCCACTGGTCTAGATATTCACAGGGTCTGGGGTCATCCTGGTGATTGACACACCTGGGTGCGTGCCTTAGCTGCAAGGGCAGCTGGAAAGGGGGTGTGTTGTGGTATGGCTCACCTCCAGGGTAGAAGCTGGATTCTTCCTTGAACTGGGAATTTCCCACACCCAGGAAGGACTTTCAGAATCCTTTAGGGCCTTGCCTCATAGGGATGTTGGTGAGAATTAAGCCGTAGAATCCATGTAATGTGTTTTTACACATTACTGAATGTGTAAAACTACTGCTTTAAAAAATCGCTTAAGGGACTGGAGAGGTGGCTCCCTCTGTAAAGGACTTGCTGGGCAAGCTTAAGGGCCTGAGTGGATCCCTGAGACCCTGCACAAAAAGCTGGAGTTGTGTCGTGTGTCAGCTGCTCTTATGTGAACAGATAGGAGCACAGACAGGCAGATCCAAGGAGCTCGCTGGCCAGCCAGTCCAGCTAAACCAGTGAACTGTGGGTACAGTAAGAAACAAAACAAAATAAAACAAGGGACTGGAGAGATGGCTCAGTGGTTAAGAGTACCGACTGCTTTTCCAGAGGACCTGGGTTCAACTCCCAGCACCCACATGATCGCTCACAGCTGTATGTAGCTCCAGTTCCAGGGGACCCAACACCCATGCCAAAACAGCAATGCACATTATAAAAAAATAAAAAAAAGCTGGCCTTTAATCTCAGCACTGAGTCAGAGGCAGGTGGATCTCTATGAGTTCAAGGCCAGCCTGGTCTACAAAAAAAGGTCAGGCTTGAAATGAGTAGTCAAGATGTCCCATGGGGCCAGGATCTACCTTTGATATCCTGGGTCCTTAGTTGTTTGGGCTAAAATGCATTTTAAAAACAACTTGGGCTGGGTAGTGGCAGTACTTACCTTTAATCCTAGCACTTGGGAGGCAGAGGCAGGTTGGTCTCTGTGAGTCTACAGAGTTCCAGGACAGTCTCCAAAGCTACACAGAGAAATTCTGTCTTGAAAAAACAAAAACAAACAAACAAAACCCCAAACCCGTCTTAGGAAGATGCCCTACCTTAACCTTTGATCTCCAAAAGTATAAGTAGCCACACCTGCATGCAAACAGGTATCACACACATTCATTCACACACACACACACACACACACACACACACAGAGAGAGAGAGAATGTTCCATAAATGCAAGTCATCATCCTAGCACACTCTATGTATACTTGCCAGTCATCTTGTCATTTGGGAGGTGGAAGAGTTTGAGGATAACCTGGGCAAGACATAAACTCTCCCCTCCACATGGGCAAGAAATAGACCTGGTTTTTCCCCTGCTTTATCTCAGTGCCTACAATTGTGCCTGGCACACAACAGCTCTGTCCAGCCTTTCTGTGTTTTGTTTGCTTTTATTTATTTATATTCATTTATTTATATTATTTGTCTATCTTCTATCTATCTATCTATCTATCTATCTATCTATCTATCTATCTATCTATCTATCTATCTATCTATCTATCTATCTATCTAACCAACCCAGAGTCTCATGTTCCTCTGTTCTCTTTTTTGGTGTCCTGACTGTAAACTTAGTGGTTTCTGAAAAGGAGACAGATGCTGGGGCACAAGTCAGAGGCCCCCAGCTCAGCTGGACTGCCTGTTTACCAAGTGGTCTCTGAGTCACCTCCCTGTCTCGGCCCAGGCACAACACCCTCAGCTGGCTCAAAAAACGTGAAACTAGCTGCAAATTAGCAAAAGCCTTCAGCCCTCAAGCTGAGCCAGAAGCAGTCGATCAAGCCGCCCTGGGAGATCTGCTTTTGAGGGGAGCCAAGGAGAAAACTTCCCTTTTCCCTCAGTGGGGATGGCTTCCTTCACATCCTATATCCCTGAAGTAGTGTGTGTGTGTGTGTGTGTGTGTGTGTGTGTGTGTGTGTGTACGCACGCACGCACGCCGCCAGGGCCAGAGAACAATGTCAGATATCTTCCTCAATTGCTCTGAGTTGTTTTTTCGTTTACCTACATTTATTTTTTGGTGTGGATAGGGGCCGCATCATGATGCACACACGGAGCTCAGAGGACAACTTGGAGGAGTCAGTTCCCTCTTTTCACCATGTGGGTCCTGGGACTCAAAGCCAACGGAGCCATCTCATTGTTTTGAGACAAGATTTCTCATTAAATCTGGAGTTCGCTAATTTGGTTAAATTGGCTGGCCTGCAAGCTCCAGGGACCTTCCTGTCTCCATTTTCCAGCAATGGGATTACAGTTCACATACCACATAAGCCGTTGCCCCTGCTGCAGATGCTCTGCTCAGGTAAACAACTGCGGTGACCACAGGGCCTCTTCATGAGGGGCGGGTAGGGAGCTCACCTGAGTCCCCAGCTGCTAGGTACACAGGCTGGCACAAGGCTTCGTGAAGGAGTCAGGCTTGTCCCTAGAGATGACTCTCTGCCTTCCACAGCACCTCCTAGAGGGGCTAAATAGTCTTTGGGCCCTAAGCGTGTTTGCTCATCAGGGAGCCTGAGAGGCTGCCTGGCACGCCGCGTTCTCCACTGCGCAGGCTTAGGTGGCTGAAATGCCTGACCTACCCCGAGTTTGGGACTGCGAAGGGAGTGCTGCCTGGTCACTTTGACTCCTGGCCCAGTTACCAGTTCTACCACCGTGCTCCTCAGGCTGTGAGACAGAGGCATCCACAGAGAAGCTCTTTGCTCGCTGGTAGGACAGGAGGCAGCTTCCCAGAGAAGGTGGCATCTGAGTCAGCTTCTAAACAATGCGCAGGGTTTAATGCTTCTGAGGAGGGAGGGAAGGGTGGGCAGGTGACCCGGAGGAACTGGGACTGGCAAAGGCAGTGTGTGGCAGGTTCAGAGGGACACCTGGGAGCCAGCTGGGAGGCCTTGCCTGCTATCCAAGGCTCCAGGTCCAGTTTTGTGGCACCTAGGTGACCTTGGGTCACAGTAATTCTTATTCCTTTGCATATTTGTGAGAGCTCCTCTCCTCTCTGCCTTCCCTTTTCCTATTTAATCCCCTTTGTCCCCTAGATAACTTTACTTCTACTTTCCTTTAACACACACACAACACACACATACACGTATATACATACATGATTGTATATGACTACATAAAAATCTAGAAAATCAGTAGCGGGGGTGGGGTGGCACACACCTTTAATCCCAGCACTTGGAGGCAGAGGCAGGTGGATCTCTGTGAGTTCAAGGTCAACCTGTTGTGTTCCAGAATGGCCAGGGCTGGACTGGAGAGATGGCTCAGTGGTTAAGAGCATCGCCTGCTCTTCCAAAGGTCATGAGTTCAATTCCCAGCAACCACATGATGGCTCACAACCATCTGTAATGAGGTTTGGTGCCCTCTTCTGGTCTGCAGACACAGAATGGCCAGGGCTACACAAAGAAACCCTGCCTCAAAAAACCAGAAAAAAAAATCTAGAAAATCATGAAAGAGAGAAAAACGAGGACTGGAGAGATGTCTCAGTAGCTAAGAACACTCACTGCTCTTGCGGAGGACCAGGGTTCTAATCCTGGCATCCACACTGGACAGCTCACAGCTGTCTGTAATCCAGGTCCAGGAGATCTGATGCCCTCTCAGGCATCCTCAGGCACTTGCATACATGTGGTGTGTGTGCATATATACATTCAGGTACACACACACCCCACACATCTTTTTATTAAAGTGAGAGAAAAACCAAAAAGGGGAGAAAAGCTACAATATTTATCTTTCTGAAACTGGCTTAGTTACTTAGTATGATTCCAGTTGTGTCCACTTTCCTGGAAACAATATAACATTATTTTCCTGTTGTGTACATTTGGTGCATTTTCCTTATTCAATGCTTTGTTGTTGAACACTTAAATTGGTTCTGTAAGTTAGCTATTGTCCCCGCTCCCCAACACTCTTGAGACAAAGTCCTGCTGTACAACCCAGGCTGACCTAAAACTTAGACCTGCTTTGCCTCAGCCTCTCGAGTGCTGGAGTTACACGCATCCCCCACCATAGCTGGTTCTTGTGCCTTTTTATAAAACATATTTATTTATGTGATTATTTAGTATGTATGTGGGGGGAGGGAGGGAGGAGAGAAAGAGAGAGAACAACTTGTTTTTTATTCAGTATCTTATATATATATTATTGATATTTATTGAGCTCTACATTTTTCTCTGCTCCCCTCCCTGCCTCTCCCCTCCCCCCTTCAATCCTCCCCCAGTTTGCTCAGGAGATCTTGTCTTTTTTCTACTTCCCATGTAGATTAGATCTATGTAAGTCTCTCTTAATGTCCTCATTGTTGTCTAAGTTCTCTGGGATTGTGGTTTGTAAACTGGCTTTCTTTTTCTTTTCTTTTCTTTTTTTTTTGGTGTTTCGAGACAGGGTTTCTCTGTAGCTTTGGAGCCTATCTTGGAACTAGCTCTTGTAGACCAGGCTGGCCTCGAACTCACAGAGATCTGCCTGCCTCTGCCTCCCGAGTGCTGGGATTAAAGGCATGCGCCACCACAATCCGGCTAAACTGGCTTTCTTTATATTTAAAAACCACCTATTAGTGAATACATGTGATAATTGTCTTTCTGTGTCTGGGTTACCTCACTCAAAATAATGTTTTCTAGTTCCATCCATTTTCCTGCAAAATTCAAGCTGTTATTATTTTTTCTGCCGTATAGTACTCCATTGTGTAAATGCACCACAATTTCTTTGCTTTTTTTTTGAGACAGGGTTTCTCTGTAGCTTTGGAGCCTGTTCTGGAACTAGCTCTTGTAGACCAGGCTGGCCTCGAACTCACAGAGATCCGCCTGCCTCTGCCTCCCAAGTGCTGGGATTAAAGGCGTGCGCCACCACCGCCCGGCGCACCACAATTTCTTATCCATTCTTCAGTTGAGGGGCATTTAGGTTGTTTCCAGGTTCTGGCTATGACAAACAAAGCTGCTATGTCCTTGTGGCACAATTGAGCATCCTTTGGATATATACCCAAAAGTGGTATTGCTGGGTCTCGAGGAAGGTTGTTTCCTAATTTTCTGAGAAATCACCACACTGATATCCAAAGGGGCTGTACCAGCTTGCATTCCTATAAGCAATGCAGAAATGTTCCCTTTTCCCCACAACCTCTCCGGCATAAGTTGTTATCAGTGTTTTTGATCTTGGCCATTCTTACAGGTGTAAGATGGAATCTCAGAGTTGTTTTGATTTGCATTTCTCTGATGACTAAGGATGTTGAACATTTCCTTAAGTGTCTTTCAGCCATTTTAGATTCCTCTGTTGAGAGTTCTCTGCTTAGGTCTGTACTCCATTTTTTCTATTGGATTATGTGATCTTTTGGTGCCCAATTCCTTGAGTTCTTTGTATATTTTGGATATCAGACCTCTGTCTGATGTGGGGTTAGTGAAGATCTTTTCCCATTCTGTAGGCTGTCATTTTGTCTTGTTGACCATGTCCTTTGCTTTACAGAAGCTTTTCCATTTCAGGAGGTCCCATTTATTAATTGTTTCTGAGAGAGAACAACTTGTAGGGATCACTTTTCTCCTTCCTGGTGCTCTCATCGTAAGGCTTGGTGGCAATGTCGTTACCTGTGAACCATCTTGATGGTCCTTCTTGTGACATTGCTGATTCCATGGCCAACAGTGAACCTAGAGGCCTTCCTGCATGCTTCAACTTGCAAGAGCTTCACCTGTATGGGAGAGACGATAGCCACACCCCTCTCCAATTGTCTCCTCAGGGGTTCTCAGAGAGTTTAAACTTTGGCTTCTGCATTCTTGATCCTGGGCTGAGAACACGTGTGCTTGCCTCCCGGGGTCAAAATGACAAGACAGATGCAGGGAGGGTGGATGATGAGTCAGGACACAGCAAACGGGCCTTATGGTTTCCTGGCTTGTAGTCCCTGCAAGCTACAGCGCTCCCTGTGAGCCCCGCGTCGGCATCTGCAGGTGGAGATGAGTAGCTGACTTTGTGCATGTGCTCCAGGCAAGGCTTCCTGTTAGGCAATACAGAGAGGACTTACGAGGGCCTCTGGTGTGCTCGGGATGCTATCAGACAGGTGAGGATGTGGAGAAGTCATGTGATCGGCCGAAGCCACATACAGATGAGTGGCCGAGCTCATCGTACCCACCGTCCACTCTCATTTACTTTCTTACTTAGGTTTTTTTGCTTGTTTGTTTTGTTTTTGAGACAGCTCAGGCTGGCCCCAGCTTGCTACGTACCTGAAGACAACCTTGAACTTCTGATCCTTCTGCCACCACTTTCTATGTGCTGAGGTTATGGGCATGCATCACCATGCCCAGTATATACAGTGCTAGGGCTCTAACTCAGGATATGGTGGGTGCCAGGCAAGCACTCCACCAACGGAGCTCTGTCCTCAGGTATTTCTTTATTGTGTTATTGACTTGCTCAGGTGTGTGTATGTGTGTGTGCTCAAGCTGTGGTGTATATCTGAAGGTCAGATGACAACTTGGTGGAACCGGGTCAGTCCTCACTTTCCACCACTATGGACCTTGGGGATGGAGCTCAGGTGGTCAGACTCTGCATCAGGCACCTTTACCCTCTGAGCTGTCGAACCAGATCCTTATTTACTTTTGAGTCTTGTTAAGTAGCTCAGGGTGTTCTCCAACTCAAGATCCCCTGACCTAGGCCTTGTACAAGTGCATGCGATTCCACCAGACCCCAGAACCTTCTGCACAGACGCTAGCCGGCCTGAGAGGATCGGCTGTGTGGAGCTGAATGCAGAGAGCCAGTTCTGAGAAAGAGCAGAGTGGTAGTGCTGTTATCAATGGAGGCCAGGCCCCGCCAACCGGAAGGCACTGCTGCCCTGAATGCAGGGTCTCAGGCAGTGGGAGTCCAGCCAGGGTGCTCTAAGCAGAATGCTAAGAAGGAGGGCCCCCAAAATAGGGTTCTGAAAGACTGTATCCAACAAGAGAGGCAAGGGCTGCCCAGGGCCTTGAAATAGGGGAGCTGGGCCACCTCTGAGCAGGTTCTTCATACAAGGCTCAGGAGCAAGTGGAACAGGAAGCTGGTCACACCCATAGATCTAGGCTCGAGGGTAGGAGTTTGGGATTCCCAAAGCAGGGCACTAATGCAGCGGCCAGTTACCTGGGGCAGCCTCTGGGATCAGATATAGGTTCCTTTCTTAGTACCCACCAGGCTGAGTCCATGCCCCATCCCAGACTAGAACCAGGAGGCAGCCAGCCACAAGTAGCGAGGACTGTGGCCCATGGAAGGATGCTTTCCTGGAGAAGGCTGGTGCCTTTCTAGACCTGCGAGGGCGCTGGTCTGGAGAACATAGTCTTGTACATGTGTATACATGTAGACATGTGTATACATAGGTCCCAGAGAAAGAGGTGTTGATTACTGGGCTGGGTGGATACAAGGATGATAGCTAGCAACCGTGCTAGCAGTCCTGAGCCTCGAAGTCACCCTTGCCTCCCATCCCCGCTCACAGCAAAGCCTGTCGATTCTACCTCCACACCAGATGCTTCTTATCCCTTCACACTGCCCTCTGAGCCCCCACTGCCTCTCTTGGGGTACCTCAGCACCACCAGCACCTCTATCCTTGTGCCCACTGTCTGTCCTTACCTAGACAAACTCCGAGTTATTTATAGTTAAAGCTTTGTTTATTTTATGTGTACGATTGTTTTGCCTGTATGTATGTCCGTGTACAAAGTGTGTTCCTGGTGCCTAAAGAGGTCAGGAGAGGGTGTCAGATCCCCTAGAACTGGAGTTATAGGTGGTTGTGAGCCACCATTCGGGTACCGAGAAGCCCACTCAGGTCATCAAGAGCAGCAAGTGCTCTTACCCGCTGAACCATCTCTCCAGCCCCGATCTGTTTATTTTTGATGTAAGGTCTGGCTAGGCTAGAGACAGCATCAGGTTAGTCTATAGGCTATCGAACTTCATATTAGGTGACGATGACCTTGAAATTCTGATCCCCACCCCCCCACCCCTTTCTCCACTTCCTAAAGACCAGATTACAGGTGCGCACAGATCTGTCCTGCCAAATCCATTATCTGATTGTGGAAGGAGAGAGCTGACGTCTTCAGATTATCTTCTGACTTTTCCATATGTACACCATGGCAGCCAGAGCTGTATAGAGACCCTGTGGGGGGTGGGGAGGAAGAAAGGGAGGAAGGAAAAGAAAAGAGTAATGGAGGAGAGACTCCCCCAGCACTTCCTGTGCTGAGTCCCCCATCTCTAAGCTGTTCTAGCCCAGCAAGCACAGACCCGTTCCTTTTTCTTTAGTAGCTGCCCAGCATTGCCTATGTGGCCGCACCTCTCTTTATTTGGATGGGTTCTATTGATGGACCCTTGGGCTGTTGCCAGTTCTTTGCTACAGTTAACAAAACAACCAAGCCAAACCAAACACCTCCTCCCCGCATACACCTGCAGAGACGCAGATTCTCAGGGAGATGTTGTCATAGGAGCATGCATTTTGTTTTCTTTTTCCGGGGATGGGGATTGAGCCTAGGGCCTTCAGCGAAAAGACTACCACCAATCTCAGTTCCGAACACTGGTATTTTCATTTGCACATTAAAAAAATAAAAACATAGACCTGTGAGCCCCTCTCCAGGTGTCAGTACCTGGCACCACCATCTCCTCACCCGCTTGTTTTCTGATGTTGCTGTCACTGACTTGTTTCTCTTTGATGAGTTTTAGGATGATTTGGCTGAATCTGACCAGGCTGTGTAACACCATGACCAAAAAACAACTTGAGAAAGAACACATTGGTGAGTCGGTCATGGTCTTCATCTTAAAAAGGTCACATTCCGGCCGGGAGTTGGGTGGGGATCCTGCTGCTGGGATGGGAGGACAGTGAGGGCTACAAAACCGTCGTATGCAGCAGACTCCAGGCCAGGAGCCTCCAGAGAAGAGCTGTGTCTTAGGTTTGGAGCAATCCGGGAGGAAGCCTTCTAGGAGAAAAAGTTCCGCCTCAGCTTTACGTGGGCTGCAGAAGGCTTTCTGAAAAACTGGGCCATTGAATTCTCCCACAACAACTTCAGGTATTGTCTTAGGGTGTCCATTGCTGCGATGAAACACCACGGCCAAAAAGT
This sequence comes from Chionomys nivalis, assembly GCF_950005125.1. NCBI lineage: Eukaryota > Metazoa > Chordata > Mammalia > Rodentia > Cricetidae > Chionomys > Chionomys nivalis. The sequence continues at coordinate 64,791,249 of NC_080089.1, read as the reverse complement.
AACTTGGGAAGGAAAAGTTTGTTTATTTGGTTTACACTTACCAATTATGGTCCATCACTGAAGGAAGCCAGAACAGGAACTCAAGCAGGGCAGGATCCTGAAGGCAGGCACTGATGCAGAGGCCATGGAGAGGTGCTGCTTACTGGCTTGTTCTTCATGGCTTGCTCAGCCGGCTTGCTTACAGAACCCAGGGCCACCAGCCCATGAATGGCATCACTACAATGGGTTCAGTCGGCCCCTGATCAATCACTAATTAAGAAAATGCCCTATAGACCTGCCTACAGCCTGGTCATTGGAGGCATTTTCTCAGTTGAGGCTCCCTCCTTCCTGATGACTCTAGCTTGTGTCAAGTTGATATAAAACTAGTCAGTACAGGTATTATTAGCATCATTATTTTAAGATTTATTTTTTTGTTTAAAAATAAAAAAAAAATGTCTATGAGTGTTTACCCGTGGGCATAAATGTATACCATGTGCATGCCTGGTTTCCACGGGGATCACAGGAAGAGATTAAATCCCTTGGAAATGGAATTATGGTTACTGGGAACTGAATGGTAAGAGCGATCTGTGCCTCATAATCACTGCACCGTCTCTCTAATCCCTCATTTATTTTTTTAATTTTTATTTTATGTGTATTTTCAAATTATGTGTATGTGTCCATGTCAGCTCATCCATTTTCTAGAAGCATCTCTTTCCCTCTTGCTTGTCAGTATTAGAAATTAGGCTTGTGGCCGGGCGTTGGTGGCGCACGCCTTTAATCACAGCACTTGGGAGGCAGAGGCAGGCGGATCTCTGTGAGTTCGAGACCAGCCTGGTCTACAAGAGCTAGTTCCAGGACAGGCTCCAAAACCACAGAGAAACAAACCCTGTCTCGAAAAACCAAGAAAAAAAAAAAAGAAAGAAAGAAATTAGGCTTGTGGGAGGTTCATTTGGAGCCAGGCATGGTGGTACAGGCCTGTAATCCTAGCTACTCAAGAGGATAAGGAGTCTAAAGCCTGTCTGGGCTAAGGAGTGAGTTCAGGAGCAGCCTTAGTAATTTAGTGAGACGCTGTCTCGAAAAAAAATTAATAAAGGGCAGGCTAAGCCAGGAATGGTGCAGCTATGTAACCAGAAGGAGACCAGCCTGTTCCATGAGAAAACCTATCTGAAAAAGAGCAAAGGAACGAATGAAAGAAAGAAAAACAAAAAATAACAAACAAAAACCAACACAGGACTGGGGAGGAAGATCGGGTATTAGATGAAATCTGGGTCTCAGTCTCCTGTACTCACAAAACCCAGGTCTGGAATCTCAGGCCTTACCATGAAAGGAGGAGGCAGGGGAACCAGAAGTTTGATGCCATACTTGGCTACATTGTGAGATGGAGGTCAACCTGAACTACATGAAGTCTTGTTAAAAACAAAAAACAGGGCCTGCAGATAAGGCTGCCAAGCCAGAAGACCTGTGTTCAATTCGCAAGACACATGTAGTAGAAAGAAGAAACCAAATCCCTGTAAGATGTCCTCTGACCTCCACCGGAGTCTCCTCCTTTACCGATTGATCCATAGCTTCTCCCTCCTCGTGTCCCTGTGGCAGCCCGAGTCACTGTCTTATTAGTGCTGAGGACAGATCCTTGTATGCTTGCTTAGGCATATTACAGCACCAGCAAGCTGCCGCGGCGCTACGTTGACTCTGGCTCCCCCGTGTGTCCAGGACCTGAGCTTCAGCGGGCCTAGCAGGTTCCGCCCTGCTGTGTAGAGTTCTTAGGGGAAATAAGCGCCCCCAAACCCACAGAAGCCTATGGCTCCCAGATGCTCCGGCCAAGATCCTGCACAAGAGTTTATGCTTTTATGTGGTGCTAGAGATGGAAGCCATGGCTTTGTGTACAGTAGACAAGAATTCTACAACCAAGCTATGTCGTCAGTGATTTTTATATTTATGAAAGTAGAATACAGGATTTATTATTTATCCTACAAAACCATAATGGGAGGCCACAAAAACAGTTACTGTGTCAGTTGGGCGAATCAGAATCACCTTTAGGTTATGAGCTTGGATACTCCTGACCTGGCATGGCCTCACACCGTTGTGGACACAGCAAGGAAGAGTGTGACCAAAGGAGGCTTGAGGCTGGAGAGGGACTCAGTGGTCACTGCCTCATCTCCTGAAAAGGATGCAGGGGGATTCTCCCAGAGCGGTCTCAGGGATGTCAGCAGGTAACCAGTAAGCAGCGCTTCTGGCTTTTAGCTGAGACTGTGATGGCCCGAAGTCACTGTGGGTCAACAGTGTCCTCTGCTGGGAAGTAGACCCAAGGAAAGTAAGACCAAGCTGGAAGCCACCCATCACCTCTCTGTTCGTCATCACAGTGGAGGATGACACTTTTTTTTTTTTAAATATTTATTTATTATGTATACAATGTTCTGTGTGTATGCCTACAGGCCAGAAGAGGGCACCAGACCTCATTACAGATGGTTGTGAGCCACCATGTGGTTGCTGGGAATTGAACTCAGGACCTTTGGAAGAACAGGCAATGCTCTTAACCGCTGAGCCATCTCTCCAGCCCCGCCGTGTAACTTTCTAAAAAGTGTCATCCTTGGGGGGCTGGAGAGATGGCTCAGCAGTTAAGAGCATTGCCTGTTCTTCCAAAGGTCCTGAGTTCAATTCCCAGCAACCACATGGTGGCTCACAACTATCTGTAACGAGGTCTGTTGCCCTCTTCTGGTCTGCAAACACACACAGACAGAATATTGTATACATAATAAATAAATAAATAAATAAATAAATAAATAAATAAATATTAAAAAAAAAGAAAGTTACACGGTGAAATTCTGTCTCTAAAACAAAACAGAAGCTCCACTCTGAAGCATGCGGGTATTCTGTATTGTGTGACAAGTAGAGCTCACGTTCCCAAGTATCTAGGACTCGGCATGATACTGCATGGTTGACTTCTGGCCCTCGGGAGACTGAGACTGGGGGATCTTGAGTTCGAGTTAGCTTGGTCTTCCTAGAGAGATCTTATCTCCAAAATAAAATAAAAAGCTAGGCACTTTGGGGGAAGCCTTTAATCTCAGCACTCAGGAAGCAGAGGCAGACGGTTCTCTGAGTTTGAGGGCAGCCTGGTCTACATTGTTAGTTCCAGGACATTCAGGGCTATGAGAGAAACCCTGTCTCAAAACTTAGTTAATTAATTAATAAAAAATTAAAAAAAGGGCCGGGCGGTGGTGGCGCACACCTTTAATCCCAGCACTCGGGAGGCAGAGGCAGGCGGATCTCTGGGAGTTCGAGGCCAGCCTGGTCTACAAGAGCTAGTTAGTTCCAGGACAGGCACCAAAGCTACAGAGAAACCCTGTCTCGAAAAACAAAACAAAACAAAACAAAAAAACAAAAAAAAAGGGGGGGGGCTGGGTCTTTGGCTCAGTTGGTAGAGTACTCGCCTGGTATGCAGGAAGTCCTGGATTTGATCTCCAGCACCACAGAAACTAGACATTGTGGTACACACCTGGACTCTGAGCACTTAGTGGTCAAAGGCAGGAGGATTAGGAGTTCAAGTTCATCCTCAGATTACATAGGGAATTTAAGGCCAACCTCAGCTACAGGAGAACTTGTCTCAAAACAAACAAACAAAATTTTAAAAAAAGGAAATGGAGAAAATATGTGTTGGAATATCACCTCTGTGAAAGCTTCCCAAATATCACCAAGCCTTGTGATTGGGCCACCAAGTTAAGGAGCAGGCAGGGGAGCACAGTAAGTGGTACATGGAGAATGAATGACAGGATCTAGATTGTGGGGTTGGCTATAGGGCGAAAGACTCAATGCCTTTAACAGCCAGGGAGGCTGGGGTGAGGGGAGGACTGAGAGATTAGAAGGAAAGCGAGGGTTGCGGATATAGTTCAGCGGCAGAGCATTGAACCACTGTGTCTGAGACCCTGGATTTGGTCCCAAGCCCTGGAGAACGAGCTGGGGGTGGGGAAGAAGTCAAAGGACATTGGGATAAACCAGGCAAAGGAAGGCAAATAGGACATGTTTTTATTTTCATGGAGAAGAGACAAAGTTGGTTTTAAAGCAGGGACAAAAGTGGTGGTTTCTCGTAGTTGGGCCTGTATTGCTGAGTGCCAGGGTTATACGCGTACACACACATATATCAGATGGAAAGCGTGGATTATAATGTCCTATATCACAGCAGGACAACTATGGCTGCCATAAATAAATCTAGAATGTCAAAATAGCTAGTATATGGGATTTTTAAAAAAATATTTATTTATTATGCATACAATATTCTGTCTGTGTGTATGTCTGCAGGCCAGAAGAGGGCACCGAACCTCATTATAGATGGTTGTAAGCCACCATGTGGTTCCCAGGAATTGAACTCAGGACCTTTGGAAGAGCAGGCAATGCTCTTAACCACTGAGCCATCTCTCCAACCCCTAGTATATGGGATTTTGAACATTTTTAGCACAAAGAAATGATTAGTGTCTGAGGCAAGGGATTTGCCAGACCTTGATCTGACCATGATACACTGTATAAGCTATTGAAGTGTTACAGTGTCCCTTGTAAATTCACACAACTACCATGTGTTTTCTAAAATACACTTAGGCAATTGTGGTGGCTCACACTTTTAATCCCTGCACTGAAGAGGCAGAGGCAGTTGCAGTTCTAATCTGTGAGTTCAAGACCAGTTTGGTCTACACAAGCTGGTTCTAGGCGCGCCAGGGCTGTATGTAAGATGCTGTCTCATATATATATATATATATATATATATATATATATATATATATTTGCTATAATTTTAAAGGTGGCAGATGAAGAGACGGCTTAGTACTGCTCTAGTAGAGACTCTGAGTCAGTTGCTACTTCCCTCATTTGCTCTCCGAAGTCACCCACATACACATGTGTACACACACACACAGACAGACATATGCACATAAATTAAAATTTTTTTTCTTAATTTTTTTGTTTTGGTTTTTTGAGACAGGGTTTCTCTATAGCTTTAGAGCCTGTCCTGGAACTTTCTCTGTAGACCAGGCTGACCTCGAACTCACAGAGATCCGCCTGCCTCTGTCTCCCAAGTGCTAGGATTAAAGGCATTTGCTACCACTGCCCGGCTTAATTTTTCTTTTTTTTTTTTTGGTTTTTCGAGACAGGGTTTCTCTGTGGTTTTGGAGCCTGTCCTGGAACTAGCTCTTGTAGACCAGGCTGGTCTCGAACTCACAGAGATCCGCCTGCCTCTGCCTCCCGAGTGCTGGGATTAAAGGCGTGCGCCACCACCGCCCGGCAATTTTTCTTTTTCAAGACAGGGTTTCTCTGTGTAGATCTGTCTGGCCTGGAACTCACAGAGATTCACATGCCTCTGCCTCCTGAGTGCTGGGATTAAAGGCATGCATCACCACTGCCTGGTGTTGTGGTTGTTTTTAAAACACATTTTGTCTATAGATATAGATAATGGCATTCAGATAAAATGTTTATTAATTTTCTGGACTTGATGGTACACACGATGGTACACATCTGCTCTTCCAGAACTTGGGAGAGCAAAGCAGGAGGAAAGAAAGTTTGAGGCCAGCCTGCATGACATAGTGAGTTCCGACTTGAGTCCAATTTCCAGCACCCATGTCAGTTGGCAGATAGCTGCCTGGGACTCAGCTCTAGGGAATCTGATACCTCTGACCTCACATGCACATAACCACACAAACATACATCAACACATAGTTAAAAACAATAATATGTATCTACACAATATTAAAAATAACAAGAGCAAATCTTTAAAGAACTGCTTTAGGATAACTGGGGAGGAGGAAAGGAAGCTGTCCTTGAGCTGGAGCTGGGTGGCGGCTGGCTGTGTGTGCTCACATTTTGCTCTTTCTAATTTTTTGCACATTTGTCATTTTCTATAACTAAAAAGGCAAGACAGAACTCAAATCTGGGGCTGGAGAGATGGCTCAGCAAGTAAGAACATTTGCTGCTTTTGCAGAGGCCCCAGGACCACCACCCTCCTGGCAGCTCACAACTGCCTTTAACTCCACTTGGAGTAGAGGTGGCCGGAGTCTGTGCCCTCTGTTGGCTTCCACAGGAGCTGCATGCTCATGAGGCACACACACACACCTACCTACATGCAGAGATATAGTCATATATAAAATAACCTTTTAATTAAAAATAACCTTAGACCTGAAATGTGGAAAGTGTTCATGTGTGATACTATTCTTTTATCTCTTCTGTAGATTCGATCTTTTCTAAACAGAACAGTGCAAAAATCACCCCTCTCCATATAGAGACCTTGTCTCAGCACCCCCAAACCATTCGTTTGTCTTTAATTCATCTGTTCAAGAGGGAGGTCCCAAAGCCTAGCACTTGAGGTCCCTAGGGGCCATTCTGAGCAGTCCTTTGGGGCTGGAATAAATCTTCTGGTCACACATCACGAGTCAGAGCATTCCCTCCAGCAAGGGCAGGGTGGGACGAAAATCCAGAGACATCTGGACAGTGTCCAAACGTCACGTGAACAGTGGAACTGCAAACATCTGCATCCGGGCTTCCATCAGGGGGCCATCTAACATCCCCTAGATTTGAATTTCACTTTCCCTCACCCCCGTCCCTTTTCCCCTTCCGTTCATCTAACAGAGAACAAAACAGCACAAAGAGAAGCAAGGAGGAGGGGTCATGAAAGAACTCAGTAAAATACTGCCATACTCAAAAGTTTAACTGGTGTGAGTTTCTGGACTTCTGGGGAAGACAATGAATGGACCAGGGTATCCCAGGATCCTGCGGGGTTGTCAGGGAGACTACACACACTTGTCTCCGGAAGGAAACTGAGTGAGAGATCACACAAGGCCATGTGTTGGAGACCATCCTGGGCAACATAGCTAGATTTGATCTCAAAAGAAAACAAAATACACCCACCAAACACCAATAAAGAAAGAAGAAAAAAAAAACTTCTTTTGTTTCTTTTGAGCATGACATTACAGGGAAATGGGCTCAAAGTGGGGAGCGGTGGGCCTAGTCACAGAATTGTAAGATTGTGGCCATGCTGTAGCAGTTAAAGGCCACTGCGAGTTGGAGAAGTGAAGGCGGGTGGCACCATTAACACTGGGAATGTGACTTCAGCTGGTCTCCATAAAGAATGACCAGGAACTAGCCCGCTGGGGAGTAAGTGTTGGAGATCCAGTTCACGCAGAAAGGAATAGCAGTTTCTTAGCTCAGAGGATGGTTCATTTTGCTGGAGGAATTTTTACAACGTTAATTTTATTGATTTTGTTTAGCTTTGATTTATTTTTCTTCCATCTGGTGAAGAAGTATTACTCCCTCTTATTGCCAGACTGGATTCCAGAAAGTCAGCCTGGGGCTGCTGCCCCCAGCAGAGCACACTTGGCTGGGACAACTGCACCTTCTGCCTTGGCATCTGGCCTTGGTCAGCTTTCTTGGTGTTTTGTTGCTGTTGTTGTCATTGTTTGTTTGCTTTTAGTTTTGGGGCAAGTTAAGTGATGTAATTGATACCCCTTGTCGCTGTAACCTGGTTTTTTTCTCTGATCGTGAATACATCTAACGACTCTTGTCTTATGCCCACAGGCTTGATGGGGTAGCGGGGTCTGAAGAGTCCAGAGTGCTATTGCGACAGACATCAAGGCTGGGAGGGTCCCAGGGGAGTTGCACGCAGGGGACTTAGGGCAGCTTGAAGGCACAGCGGGAGTGGGAGCTAAAGGTGAGATATGGGTGTGCAGATCAGACTCACAGCTGGGCTGACAGCGGGCGGGATCTACGGAGAACCTCTGCCGCCCACTCCCCCCGCCCCCTGCGCGCTCCCGGCTCCGTGCACTCCTAGCCCCAGGCAGCTACGCGCCCAGCACGAGCACGAGCGGAGCAGCGGAATGGAGGAGGAGCTGGTTTGGGAGACCCACGGCTGTGAGTCCCGGTGCCGAGGGCGGGTGGACATGGTGGAGGTCCCAGGCCCATGGGGGATACCACGTTCACAGAGGGCGGCCCAGGGAGAGGCTGGCCCTTCACATGGCCATCTTGGTCCCTGTGGGTCACCTCGGGGTTCTCTGTGACTCCGTGACTCCGGGAGGAACGATGCACAGGCATAGTGGCCGCACATCTGGGACTCAGGGTGTCCTGGGCGGGGCAAGCCAGGGGTGACAGCGATCCTTGTTAATATCTTGCTTTGTGTGACTGGCTTTGAGGCACAGGTCAGGCGGGTCTTTTACCTTTGCGACTATGTGGGTAGGGCCTACTGTCATCTCCATTTTTCAGATGTGAAAGCTGAGGGACAGGATGAGGTCACATGACTGTATAGTAGTAGAAATGCTGAAATCAGGCATGGGGCACAGTTCAGCAGGTAAAATGTTTGTTTAATACCTGCAAGGCCTTGGGTTCCATCTCACACACCATGTAAACCAGGCACGGAGGCACACATCTGTAATCCTAGTACTAGGGAAGTAGAGGCAGGAGGATCAGGAATTCAACATCATCTTCTATACTTGGCTACATGGGGAGTTCAAAGCCAGCCTGGGCTACATGAGACCCTGTCAACCCCTACCGCCCCTACCACCACCCCCAACGACAAAACGAAAACTTAAAGACCCCAGTTCACCTATAAAATGGACTGTAGACAGCATACCTGTGGCCATCTGCTCTCCTGGGAGCCCTTTGGTGCTCTGCCTGGGAGAGGAGAGAAGACTGCGTCACTGTCTCCTCTGAGGCTGTCTAGGCTAAACCCTGACCACTGATCCCAGAGTGCATTCTCAAATCCCCAATCCTGCCCACTGGCTTTCAACATGCTGAAGCCCGCTGTTACTGTCTGCCCAGATGAATGAGAAATGGGTGCTGGGCTCCACTAGGCATAAGTGTTGCTTTTAAGACCTTTACTTTTTAATTAATTAATTAATTTTTGGAGACAGATTCTCTCTGTGTATTCCTGGCTGTACCTTTACCTACATTTGCCTACCACCGCCTCTGAGTGCTGGGTTTAAAAGCATGTGCCTTACTTTATTATCTTTGTGTGTGTGTGTATGCACGCGCGTGTGCACACGCGTTAATGTGTGTGCATGCTTGTGTGTGCTTGTGTGTACCTGAAGATGAAGCCAGAAGGGAGCGTCAGGTTTCCAGGACCTGGAGTTATAGGCAGTTGCTAGCCACCAGATGTGGGTACTGGGAATTGAACTCAAGGGCTCTGTAAGAGCAACAGCTACCATCTCTGCAGGTCATCTCCCCACACCCACCTTTATGACACAGGGTCTCGCGTAGCCCAGGCTGGATTTCAACTTGCTAAACAACTGAGGCTGCCGTGGAATGCACGTGTCACGGCACCCAGAAAAGAACTGGTTATTTCAGAGCGACAAAGGAGCGTTAAGGACTCTCACGATCAAAGGGAGAATACTGAAGTGTTGAGGGTGTGTTGAGGGATTTGGGGCTGAGAACCCAGCGCTGATAAATGCTCAGATGTCAGAGAGCCTGGTGTGCATTATTGAGGCTGGAAATGTGTGGGGTGGAGTGATGGAACAGATAAGGTTTCATTCTTAACTTTGTCACTTCTGAACTTGCTGGCCCTGCTAAGATGCTGGCACCTGTCCCTGGGTGCCCAAATGTTCATGTGTGACGGTCAGAGGACAACTGTCAGGAGTCGACTCTCTCCTTCTACCTTGTTTTCTGTTTGTTTGTTGTTTTCTGATTTCCACATTGTTTTGAGGCAGCATCTCTCTTGCTGTTTCTGCCAAACTGTGGTGCATACTCCAAACTAGCTGGCCTTCAAACTTCTGGGCAACTCTCCTGTTTCTGCCCCCTTTCTAGTGACAAAATTACAGATGCAGTTGGTTCTTCACATGGGCTCCAGGAATCAAACTCATGTCAACAGGCTAGCTTGGTAAACCCTTCACCTTCTGGGCCAGCTTGAGCCTTTCTTTTATATTTATTTATTTATTTGTGTGTGTGTGTGTTTGTGTGTGTGTGGTGTGCCTGTGGTGGTCAGAGGACAACGTCCCAGAGTCAATTCTTTCCTCTTGTTATGTGGGTCTTGGGGATTGTCAGGCTTGGTGGCAAATGTCCTTACCGACTGAGCTGTTTCACTACTCTCCCCCCTTTTAGACTTTCTTTTTGTTTTATTGTGAGTGTGTGTGTGTCTGTGTGTCTCTGTGTGTGCATGAGTGGGGCCTGCAGAGATGGAAAGAGAGCGTTGATCCCCTGAAGCTAGAGTAACAGACAGGCAGTTGTGAGTGGCCCAACATAGGAACTGAACTCAGATCCTTGAAGGAGCAGTAAGTACTCTTTACCTGTTGACCCATCTTTTAACCTACATATTTATTTATTTATTTATGTGTGTGTGTGTGTGTGTAGGTGTGCTTGTGCCATGGTGCTCAAGTGGATGCCAAAGGGCAACTTGCAGGAGAAAATTCCCTCCCTCCATCATGTAGGTCCTCGATCAGGCTTAGCAGCAGGAACCTTTACCCTCTGACCCATCTTGCCAGTCCTGTTTTTTGTCTTTTAAATTGGGTTCTAGGGATCTGAACTCTTGCCAGATCACACAGTTTATGTAAGCCTTCTCCCCATGCCCTGGGGGTGCTTTGAGGAAGGAGAGAGAAGCCTTCAGCTGGGCAAAGTGGAATGGGCCCCAGACTTGGAGGTGAAAAGGTTTAGAATTTAGGGTGAGGAGAGAGGAGACAGAAAAATGAGGGATAGGAAGGTCTAAAAGAGGGAGACCCCACCTCTGGCCCACTAACTCCTCACTGTCTTCTACACTGGGTAGATCTTAGCAAGGTGGTCACTGGCTCCACTGGGAATGAATTCCACCCTTCCCCAAGTGCAACCCCAAGTATGTGTTCCCCTCCTCTCACCTGGAATCTCTTCCTCTCCAGTGCTTCCCCTGGAGAGACAGCTCCATGAGGCCTCACGCTGGAATCAGGTGGGGAGGATGAAGGAACTGTTTGAGAAGAGGGTTAACATCAGGGCGAGGAACCACGTAAGTATGAGTACAGAATGGTGCTGCCGCCAGTGGGACAAGTCACTGCATCTGAGGAGGTGTGTTTGTGTGCACTGACTTGGCAGAGGGGGAGGCCCATGCTCTGTCTTCATCGCTGGAGCTGGCCTAAGGGTCAGGATCCTAATCCAGGCTTTGGCAAGTCCAGAGCTCAGACTTTGAGCCTGTGGGGCCCATCTGGAAGGCCTATCTAAGAGACAAAGGTGGGGAGGTGCATGTGGGCAAGATTCTGAAGACCACGAGGGACCAGACTCCAGACACTGGGGCATGTATGTGAGGTAGCGGTTGAATTCAGCTCTCTTAACAAGCCGTCTCCACTTGTGTGAAAAGCTGCAGGAGACCCACGCTGAGAGTCTAATGATCAGACAGGGAAGCAGGGTCCCTGCTGGGGATGGGGATAGAGGAAGAAGCATGTCTTCTAAGTGGATACTGAAGACAGGCCCGAATACCATGCAGGGTGACCCTTCTCTGACTCAGAACTTCTGGCTTGGAGGAACTTCTTGGATGCTATACTTGATTAGCAGGCATTGAATGCAGGACCCTCGATTGCAGCAGAGGGTACCCTGTCTAGAGGGAGGGGACAGGGGCATGACTTCAGTCTTCAGAACCAGCTTGGGAGGTGTGGGAATAGTAACAAGAATTATAAGTGTGTCTGGTGTGTTCTGGTCTTCATAGCACTCAGTCACCAGCTTCTCGGTGGCTGACATTCAGCCCTGGAGAGCTGAGGAGAGTAGGAAGTATTGGCCCTGTGTATAGTTCAAGGCTATAGTGGGGCAAAGGCAGGTCACTTCAGATCACACAGCACGTGCTTGGTAACTGAAGCTGTGGTCTCAGTTCCTGAACAAGTAAGTACCTGCAGGGAAGCATGGCCTAGTAGTATGATAGTGCTTTGTCTGTTTGTCCATCCATCCATCCATCCGTCCATCCATCCATCCGTCCGTCCGTCCGTGCGCCCATCTGTCCGTGCGTCCATTCATCTACTAATTATGTTTACATGCATATACTCATTGATGTCTTCATTCATTCATTAAGCGTGTTCTCTCATGAACACTGGTTTGTTTATTCATTCATTCACTAAGAATTTATTAAGAACATACCCTATGCTAGTTGCTGGAAACAGAGCAGAACCCATGACAGCTGTGATCCCAGCCTTTATGGAGTCTGGTGGGGGAGCAAAGCCCACAAGCTAACTGTCTCATTCCCACAGTACAGGGTGGGGACCAAGGGGCTTTCTTCCACCTGGAGGTGTTCCAGAAAGCTTCCACGGGGTGAGCTGGGGTGAGGCAAAAAGCAGTGTTCCAGGTAGAGGGGATGGTGTGGCAGAAGCCACGAGAGGAGAGAGCTGGCGTCCAGAGATTGCACTGAAAAGTAGTGTTTCCTTGGCTGCCTCTCATGAACTGAGACGGCAGAGAGGTGGACGATCCAGAGGAGGCTGGTGGCCCAGTCTGCTCAGATGGACAGAGAGCCAGAAACCAGGATAAACTTCCAGGGTGGTGGAGAGCGAACCAGACAGTCAGGCCCTTTCGGCTCATTGTGAGGGAAGAACCAGACACTCGGTCTCCCTTGGGGACACTGAGAGCTGTCTTAGGTCACATGTGGCTTCCCAGTAGGAAGAAAGATTTGGAGCTGGGAACCATCTGGCCCCTCTGAGAAGCAATGGGGGCAGTGCCAGGCCACACAAAGGCTTGTAGGCTCAGGTTCAGGTGTTTGCCCCAAGAGCAGTGGGGAGCCATGAAGAGTTTCAGGCAGGGACAGATGGGTCCAGTCAGTGTATCTTCTATTTGTTTTGACTGTACCATACCAGAGAAAAGGGACCCCAAGAAGGGCTGGATTCCCCAGCCAGCTGGTCACCAGAGCCACCAACAGCCCTCCCTCCCTGCAGGCCAGCTGTCTTGGTAGGGAGGTGCTGGGGACCGGCCAGGCAGGGTGGAATGACAAGTTCCCTCCCCTCCTGGCAGGTGGGGAGAGTGGCCCTGCACTGGGCTGCAGGTGCTGGGCATGAGCAGGCTGTGCGGCTGCTCCTGGAGCATGGGGCCGCTGTGGACGACGCGGACTCGGTAAGGAGTTCTGTGTGACGCGCACCTATCTTCCTGTCTCGGGAGCAAGGACATCCTCATTCTGTCTGGCCTCTGAACAAGTTGTCATTGGTGAGATTGCCACCGACATGCAGATGCTTAGGTACAGCCTGGGCCTAAGTCGGTCTTAGGAGTCGGTGAGACTTTGTCCCATTCCTTTTCCCTGGCGCGGGAAGAAAGGGCTCTCTATTATCAATGGCCTTCAGTTCTGGGAACGTTTTCCGTCCTTCACAATACTACATGATGAGGGAGACTGGTAAGTCATAGAACAGACAGTCACGTGGATCAATGAGGGCCTGCTTAGCAAAGGGGCCAAGAAGAAGGTCTCCTGTGATAGGCCGTGGGACTCTGCCCTGGTCAGCACCTAAGAAACTGTGTCCTGGGTCAGATTGGGCAGATCAGTAGATGGCGCTCTGCTTGAAGGGGAGGGAGCCCTAAGACAGGATCTGCAGAATTGCCGCCACAGGTTTAGAAGGACTGAATCTGGCAGCGCCATTTGGTACGGATATACTCAGCAATGGATACTTAGGACTGGAGGTGTGACTCGGCTGTGGAGTGACTGTCTAGCACGCGTGAGGTCCTGGGTTTTATCCTCAGCACGGGGTGGGGAGGAAGGAATAAAGAAAGAGGAAACCATAGAGTCTCTCGGGGAGCCCAAGCTGGCCCCAAACTCAAGAAAGACCATGAACTTCTGTTTCTGCTGCCTCCATTCCCTGAACGCTCTATAGGGTTGGGACTCCAAGTGTCCAGTTTATGAGGTGCCGAGGATTACAGCCCGGACTTCACGCGTGCGAGGCAAGCTCTTTACCAGCTGAGTTACACACCCAGCCCCCAAGCTAACTTTAAACTAACTCACTAACTAAACACCACGGGGTGTTGTATCTCACGCCTTTAATCCCAACATATACGAGGCGGAAGCAGACGACCTCTGTGCGTTTGAAGCCAGCCTGGTCTACAGAGTGAGTTCCAGACCAGTAGCGAAACCCTATTCAAACAAACAAACAAACAAACAAAGGCAGGTGAGATGACTTAGTGGGCTGTGCAGCCTGGTAACCTAAACCAATCATTCTGTCCTTGGAAGCCACGAAAAGGTGGAAGGAAAGAGCTGAGTAAGTAGAAGGTTCTCTTTCAACCTACACACGTGCTCCACTGCACGTACGTACAGTAAATGCAAGCTGGACGTGGTGACGAACAGCCATGTTTGCAACATTTAGGCGGTGGAGGCAGGAGGATCAGGAGTCCAAAGTCATCTTTAGCTACATAGCTTAAGGCCAGCCTGGGCTACGTGTGAACTTATCTCAAAGCAACAGTAACAACAACGACAGCCAAGCAAACCTGAGGTCTTTTCCCTCCAAGTGGTTTCTTTTAAATGGTCCTTCTACGGAAGTAGCAATGAGAGTAGATGGCAGCTACTTTAATTTTAGGTTTCATCTAGCAAGATAAAGTTTCCAACAGTTTATCAGCCTGGATCTCTGTGAGTTCAAGGCCAGCCTGGTCTCTGGAGAGAGTTCCCAGGACAGCCAGAGATAAACAGAGAACCCTGTGCTGCAAAACAAAACAAACTAGCAAACCTAGGGTTGCAGAGATGGCTGGGTGGTTTAGAGCGCTTGTTACTCTTGCAGAGGACCCACATTTGATTCTCAGAATCACATGGTGGCTCACAACCATCCATAGCTCCAGTTTCAGGGAAACTGTCATGTTCTTCTGGCCTCCTCTGGCACCAGCACACATGTGACGGATGCACTTACATATACATAGCAAAACCCCGCACCAGTACACATGTGGCGGATGCACTTACATATACATAGCAAAACCCCGCACCAGCACACATGTGACGCACTTACACATACATAGCAAAACCCCTATAAATATCTATAAATATAAAACAAAATAAATACGTCTTTTAAAAAGCCAGCAAAACTTCATGGTTTTTAGGTGCCTACAGCTTGGGGCTCTCCGGACTGAGTGGCACCTATAAGATGAATGGTTTGGCCATGTGGACACAGTCACTCCTCTGTCTCCTCCCTTTCTCCTCACTTCCCTCTGTCCTCTCCCCTAGTTTGGGATGAATGCGCTTCTCCTGTCTGCCTGGTTCGGCCACTTGCCAATCGTGCAGATTCTCGTCAACGCTGGGGCCAAGGTCTACTGTGAGAGCAAGGTAAGGTCTCAGCTGGCAGCCCCGCCCCCCAGCTCCCCCCCAGCCCCCTCCCCACCTCCTTCCTCCTCCCTCCGTCTCCCATCTGCTTCTGTCACTGGCCGCGTGCCTGCCCCCTGGAACCTTGCAGCCCCGCTGAGCTGAGCCCTTGGAAGCCCCTCCTAGGCTAGATAGAGAAAGGGCGGGAATATTTTCATCAGACGATTGTCTCTCATTTGGTTGTTCCAGCCCTCCCTGCTCTGGGGTGGAAATTCTCCAGCTGTCTGGCCAGCTGATTTCCGTATTTACAGACAGGGTTGCCCAACACCCTACAGGGCAGTTGGGAAGATGCGCTGAGGCTAGAGGTCTTCCTTAGGAACCCCCAGAATCTAAGATGACAAAAGGAATTTTGCAAAAATAAGATAATAGATGTTGAGATGGGAAGATTTTTTTTTCTGGGCCTCTGTGATCATAGGAGTTCACACAAGAAAAGAGAAAGGCAGAGGGAGGCTGGAGTTTGGGTCCCAGCACCCACATGGCAGTTCGCAACCATCTAGAACTCCAGTAACCATAACTTAACCTTCGCTCCAAGCCTCTAGAAAAAAAGTGCCCTAAATTGGGTGTCTTGCTGTATTGCCCAGGATAGCCCTTAACTCCTAGTCTCAGGTCCTCCCCACCAGTTTCTTGAGTAGCGAGGAGGACTATAGTCATGCGCCATACCTGGCATTTTTCTAAAGTACTTTAGTTGGTGAATTTCTCACTGATGAGCTTTTTGGGGTTTTTACGTATTTTGGATACATTCAGTGTGAATTTCGAGCGTTGTTTATCGCCCTCTAATTACTTCGGCGCACTTATCATTATCTAGAGTTTACTTACAGCAAAAGCCACAGACCTCAAATTCAGACTCACTGAGCTCACAGCTATCAAGATGTAGACCAGTGTTCTGCCGATTCTTAGGCTGCATCAGTGGTTGGTGAGCACTGGAAAACAGTGTTCCAGGGCCCCCCCCCCCCCCCCCGAGAGATGGCTCCATGGTTACGAGCGCTCTCTGACCCAAGCTCATTACTAACTATAACTTCAGGTCCAGGGGGATCTCAGCCTTTTCTGGCCTTTGAGGGAAGGAAGAGCAGGGTAGAACACACACACACACACACACACATTTCTTAAAAAAATCTTTACTTTATGTGTATAAATGTTTTGCCTGCGTGAATGTATGTGTACCACATGTGCCTTTTGAATCCCCTGGAGCTGGAGTTAGGCATGGCTGTGAACTGCCATGTGGGTACTGGAAACCTGGGTCCTCTGCAAGAGCAATAAGTGCTCCTAACTGCTGAGCCATCTCTCCATCTCTAAAAGTATTTTTTAAAAAGAAAAACAGTGCCCAGGGACTCCAACCTTAATGTGGCAGGGGTGGAAGTTCTGGGTCATTTGTCCTTCGCAAATCTCCATCATTTAAATATCACTCAAGGGACCTCTCTCTTCCTACCTCCCCCTCCCTCTCAAAGACCTCTTGACTCCAAATCCAGGGGTGCACATCTGGCCTTTTTCACCCTGGGAGGTCAGGTCTTAGTGACTGTACACTGAGCGCTCAGTTGCTGGCTTCATTTTTTATTCATTTTTACGAATGTCTGTGTGTGTGAGAGAGAGACAGAGAGAGAGAGAGAGAGAGACAGAGAGAGAGAGAGAGAGAGAGAGAGAGAGAGATTATTCGTACCACAGGCATTTAGATACCCTAGGAGGCCCTGGAACTGGAGTGATAAGCCTGTATGAGCCGTTTGATGTGAGTGTTGGGACTTGAACCCCGGTCCTCTGGAAGAGAAGCCTGCTGAGCCATCTCTCCAGCCCTGTTCTTTACACACTGCTCTGTGGGATGTTCTTGGGGCTGCAAGTGCTGCGTCAGCTTACAGTTTGGAATCAAACTGTTTGGTGGCACACACCTGTAATCCCAACATTCAGGAGGCAGAGGCAGGAGGATTTCTATGTGCTCGAGATCAGCCTGTCTACATAGCAAGTTCCAGGCCAGCTAGAGACACTTAAATACTTTTCCTATGCTCTGACTTGGCAAAGACTGAGGCAATCTGTGTGTAATTGCAAACTCGGAGAGGTGAAGGCAATGGGTCCCAAACCAGAGTTGATGAGCGTGGAGCCAGGCTTTTGGCTTCTAGCATCCTGATTGGTGGCTGCCTCCCTGGGTCATGCATGGGCTCTCTTCACCATTGACAGCATTGTTACCATGGCAGCTGTATGCTGGGAAACAGGCAGTGTATAAGAGGGGCCGGCCCTTCACAGACTCCAGCCTCCCCCCCTCCCCACTGGCTTGTTTCCAGGATGGTCTGACCTTACTGCACTGTGCGGCTCAGAAAGGACACATGCCTGTGCTGGCCTTTGTCGTGGAAGACCTGGAGGATGTAGCCTTGGACAATGCAGACAAGGTATCACCCATTTGCAAAGCTATTCAACTCTCCCATTGGCCGGTACTTCACTGGGTGTACCCTGTCAGTTGAGACACTCTTTGGATGTGTCTTATTGGCTCAGGCTCTACTAGGGACACTGCACACCTCAAGTCCATTCTTAGATCAGCTAGGAAAACTATTCTACCCTGAGTGTCCCCGGAGGGGACATGACAGGTATACAGACAGGCAGGATGAAATCAGAACATGGCTGGCTCTCCCCTCCATCAAGGACTAGACAGGTTAGAGAAAAGAGCCTGTCTCTGTTTCCCGGAGAAGGGACGGGGCGGTTAGGGAGGGAAAGTAATTGGAAAGGCTTGGAAAGCATCCTGGAACTTCAAGGGCAGGAAAGAGTTCTGAGTGTATGATTTCTGGCAGGCCAGAATCATGAGAGGGGAAGTCCAAAGGGCAGGGGATCCCCATGGAGCTCTGTTTCAAACCTGAGGATTCTCTCTTCATATGACTGGCAGCAGGGAACCACTGAGGAACTGTGGCAGGAGGAGGATCTCCTCCCAACAAAGGGGCTGCTGTTCAGAACCTGGGGTCCAGTGGCAGGAAGGATGGGGCGCGAGAGGCGAGGAAAGCCCAGGCCTGTGGGCAGGGGCGGTGTGTGCACGGGCAGCCTGCGGAGGCTCACTGGCTCTTGCCTTCTGGTCAGCTGGGAAGAACAGCATTTCACAGAGCTGCGGAGCATGGACAGCTGGATGCTCTGGACTTCCTCGTGGGCTCTGGCTGTGACCACAGTGTCAAAGACAAGGTACCGTGTGGCTGAGAGGCACACTGAACCCCTGACCAGCTGCACTCCCTGTCCTCCTTGGTCCTGGCACCTCCTAGACCTACCTGTTTTTTTGTTTTTTGTTTTTTTTTCAGATTTTTTTTTTTTTTTTATGTGCATGAATGTTTTTCCTGAGGTCAGAAGAGGGTGTCAGATGGCTGTGAGCCACCATGTAGGTACTGGGAATTGAACCCAGGTCCTCTGGAAGAGCAAGTGCTCTTAACCACTGAGCCATCTCTCCAGTGTCATAGAGCCTACTTCTGACCCGAGTTCTGCTTGGGGGAAAGGCTCCGGAAGGCAAAATGTGTCTTGTGTCTGATGTTCTTCCAGTGGGCACAGAGCCAGCTGGTGAGCTGTGAGATGTCCAAGATGAAATTTCTTCTCTTTTTCTCTCTTTCTCTCCATCCCACCCCTTCTTTCTTTTTTTTTAATTGATTTTTATTGAGCTCTACATTTTTCTCTGCTCCCCTCCCTGCCTCTCCCCTTCACCCCCTTCTTTATTTAAGACAGTCTCATATAGTCCAGGCTGGCTGCAAGCTCAGTATGTATCAGAAAATGATCTGGGACTTGTCCTCTTGCCCCCAGCTCCCAAGCGCTGAGTTTCTAGGTGGCACTGCCATACCTGATTTTTATAGTCCTGGGGACTGAACCAAGGGCTTTGTGCATGCTGGGTAATCACTCTACAAACGGATGTACATTCCCAGCCCTTATTTTGTTTTTAAAATAATGCAGCTGCCTTGAATCATAAGGAGCAAGAGTATGTGCAGGACTTTCCTGGTTGTGGCTTTTGGTGGTGACAGGCATGACGCTCGTCAGACTTGTCCTGTAACCCTGGACATGTTGCTCTGACCTTAACTTCTGTATCTGTGAAATGAGGGGGGCAGCTCCAGTGGGGGTTCTGTGACATACTGAAATCTGGGGACTCTGTCATCTGTCTTCTTCCTGCAGGAGGGGAACACGGCCCTGCACCTGGCTGCCAGCCGGGGCCACACAGCTGTGCTACAGAGACTTGTGGACATTGGACTAGACCTGGAGGAGCAGAACACAGTGAGTCATCAGCTGGGGACACAGACAGAGGAGGTGCTTTCTGGCTCTGTCTTTGGAGAACCCCCAGCCTGCGGGGCAGTGTCCTTTTTCTTGGTAGAGAGCTGGGGCAGGGTATGTTCTCACACTGACACCCACCAAGAGGAAGTGAGCAGCCGTCCCAGGGACCTGGCTGAGCAGAGAGCCAGATAGGATTGTCAAAACATGAGCAGGCATGGTGGTACACACCTTTAATCCCAGTACTTGGGAGGCAGAGGCAGGTGAATCTCTATGAGTGAGTCTACAGAGATACACAGCCTGGTCTACAGAGTGAGTTCTAGGACAGCTAGGGCTGCACAGAGAAACCTTGTCTCAAAAAAACATATGCACACACAAAACAAACAAACCAACAAACCGTGAGAAGTCACCACTGCCCGGGTGGTTGGGGTGGCTTTCTGACATAGGAGGGACTAGACTAGTGAGGGCGAAGTGGGTCAGAGGGCAAGGAGAACATGGGTAGAGGCGATGATGAGGTCAGTAGTACATTCAGCGCAGGCTCAGGTAACCGAGCCCTTTGTCCTCACTTGTAGGTGGCTGAGAGCTCAAGGGGACAGAGATAGGTTGTGTGCCCTTAACTCCAGCTCTGGCTTCCGCTTCCCCAGACTCCATCCCTTTCCCTGTGTGTTTCAGGAGGGTCTGACCGCTTTGCATGCAGCCGCTGAAGGGATCCACACGGACTGTGTGAGGCTACTCCTCAGTGCCGGGAGCAACGTCAATGCCCTCACCCAGGTAGCCAGCCCTCCGAGATTGGTGAATAGAGGCTTCTGGGTTCTGGTCTTGGCTTCTCCACAGTTTAGCTATGTAGTAAAGGCCACAGGCCTGGGCCAATCACCAAGGATTCCGGCCATGAGACTCGAGTGGAATATGAATCTCGGTGCCTGTCACATGAGAGATCCTTGAACTAGTGCCCTGATGTCTGTTTCTCTCCAGAAAAAGCTGAGCTGCCTTCACTACGCAGCTCTTGGTGGCTCTGAGGATGTGTCCTGGGCACTCATCAAAGCAGGCGGGTGCACAAACATGGCAGACAGGGTAAGTGTTGGGCCTGGGTTGAAGGGATCCCTACTGAGTCTCCCGTGATTATATTAAACACAGAAGGAGAACTAGGCCCTTCTTGTCCCTTGTGGTTGGGGTGGGGCAGGCACTAATAATAGTGGCATTTCGTTTCTGACGCTTTGTCAGGGACAGTGTTGAAACCGAGCTTGGCCATCCTCCCAGCTGGACTGCCTGCGCCTGGCAATCTTTAATGTTTGCCAGTACAGCCACTGACCACTTAATTATATTCTCTGTCTTTCTGGTGTTTGTGTGTGTGTGCATGAGTGTGTATGTGCATGTGTGCATGCGTGAGTGTGTGTATGTGTGTGTATGTTCGTGCGTGCTTGTGTGCGCGCGTGTATAGAGGCCAGAGGTCAACATTAGAGGTCTTCCTCAATCACTCCCCATATTATTTTTTGAGTCAGCAGGGTCCTTCTGACTGTGCTCCTTAGCCCTGTGGTCACAGGTGTGTCCTGCCACCCGTGACTTTTTATGCGGGTGCTGGGATCTGAAGTCAGGTCCTCATGCTTGCATGGTGAATACCAGCTGAGCCGTCTCTCCAGCCCCGGTGTTCACCCTTTCCCTATTAGAAACCTTCAGGGGCTGTGTAATCCTGTGGTCAGGACAGACGCTGTTATCAGAAACCCCAGATCCTCCTATCTGGTAGTCTTCTCAGCTTTGCTAAATAAATTGGTTTGCTCTGGGGGCAGAGGTTGGGGAGAGACAGAGACAGGAAATGGAGAGAGACAGAGAGAGGCACACAGAGAGAAAGAGAAATAAAAAGTGTGTGTGTGTGTGAGAGAGAAAGAGACAGAGACAGAAACAGAAAGAGAGAAATAACAAACCTGTGTGTTACTGCATGGTGGTGCCGCACGCCTTTAATCCCAGCTCTCAGGAGGCAGAGTCAGGTGGATCTCTGTGAGTTCGAAGCTATTAGCCTGGTCTACAGAATGATTTTTAGGACAGTCAAGGCTGCACAAAGAAACCCTGTCTTGCATAGACCAAAATAAATAAATAAATAAATAAATAAATAATAAAGGAACCTGTGTGTGCATGGGTGGGTATGGGTGAGTGAGAGGGAGAGAGAGAGAGAGAGAACCTGGCCCTGAGGCCCTGGTACTATCTACCACTTGCAAACTGTTTTGACCTTACTAAGCCTGCTTTCATTCATATATATAATATATATAATATATATATAATATATATAATATCATGATATAAAGAAGGAGATATATATTTCAAAAATATACATTTCTCTTTTAAATCTTTTAAATATGCCCTGTACATATACCCAAGGCTGGCACAGTAGGGCCTCTAACCCAGCATGAAGACTACTCCCCTTCTGTGGATCAGTTTTAGGCCTCCAGTTCCAAGCATTGTGGCTGTGCCTGCCTTACGCCACCTATATTGTTTGAGAGACTACACTGGCCAAGTTAACCCCACCCCACCGCCAATCTGCAGTCCTGGGAGGGACTTACTGATTGATCTCCATGTCTCTCCCATAGCAGGGCACTGTTCCTATACACCTTGCTGTGAGGCACAACTTCCCTGGCCTGGTCCAGCTCCTCATAGATGCCCACAGTGATCTGGATGTCATGGACATTGTAAGTGACCTCGGAAACCACTCAGACCCAGGGGTCTCCCAGCATGGCCTAGAGTTGAGAAATTAGTCCCTCTTTTTAGCTTCCCAACGTTGTTGGTTTTTTTTTTTTTTTTTTTTTTTTTTTGATTTTCGAGACAGGGTTTCTCCGTAGCTTTTTGGTTCCTGTCCTGGAACTAGCTCTTGTAGACCAGGCTGGCCTTGAACTCCCAGAGATCCGCCTGCCTCTGCGCCCCCCCCCCAGTGCTGGGATTAAAGGCGTGCGCCACCACCGCCCGGCACGTTGTTGGTTTTTTAAATTTGTGTATGTATGTGTGTGTGTGTACATGTGAGTATCTGTGTGAGTATATGCTACGTGTGTACAGGGGCTCTGGGAGGCCATGGGGGGGCGTCAGATCTCCTGGAGCTGGAGGTACAGGCAACTGTGCGCTACGCATTGTGGGTGCAGGGAACTCAAGTAGGATCGTCTGCAAAAACGGTGCCTGCTCTTCCTATCTATCATCTATCTATCTATCTATCTAT
Source organism: Chionomys nivalis (assembly GCF_950005125.1). Lineage (NCBI taxonomy): Eukaryota > Metazoa > Chordata > Mammalia > Rodentia > Cricetidae > Chionomys > Chionomys nivalis. The sequence goes on along the minus strand of NC_080089.1, from coordinate 64,768,651 downwards.
CTATCTATCTATCTATCTATCATCTATCATGTATACAGTGTTCTGCCTACATGCATGTCTGTAGGCCAGAAGAGGGCACCAGATCTCATTATGGATGGTTATGAGCCACCATGTGTTTGCCGGGAATTGAACTCAGAACCTCTGGAAGAGCAGCAAATGCTCTTAACCACTACACTATCTCTCCAGTCCCTGTTTATTTTATTTTATTTTATTTTATTTTATTTTATTTTCTGAGACAGGGTCTTTGTGTAGTCCTGGCTATTCCAGAACCACTATACAGACCAGGTTGGACTTGAACTCACAGAGAGCTCCTGAGTACTGGGATTAAAGGCATGCACCACCATGCATGGCTCCCATATGCTTTCTGCATGCTTCACCTTCCCCCCGTCTTCTCTCCAGAGGCAGCAGACTCCCCTCCACCTCGCTGCCGAGCATGCCTGGCAGGATGTGGCTGAGATGCTTCTCGTGGCTGGAGTTGACTTAAGCCTGCGAGATAAGGTACCTCTGCTCTAGGCAGCCTCTCTGCCAGGCTTCCACTGCTCCCTCGGGGTCAGAGACACTGCTACCAATTCCTCGTCCCTGCTCTCATAGTCTCAGTTCCTCCTGTGTAACTCAAAAATCTGTCACTACACCCTTTGTCCTGGGAGTCCTCAACTGTGCCCCTACGGTCTGCTCAGGCTGTGGTTAATTTCTGTTTCACCCCTCGCCCACCAGACTGTTAGTTCTGTAAGTCATGTGGTGGGTGTCAGGGGTAGCAAAACCAGCCAGCATTACACTGCCTAACACCTCCCTGGTCATGCAGCAGAATTCAGGGTGACTCAGGGTGGCCCCTTCCTTAGATGGCTGGAGGCCATGGTGTGGGGTGAGGCTGAAGTCAGCCTTGGGCGGAACTCACGGCTTTGAGCTGAACCCAGGAAGCTGGCTACATCTAAAGAGCAGCTTCCCACGTCCCTGCAGACCCCTGCAGGTGATTGGCCATGTGGGAGGCCTGGAGCAATGGGTCTGGTGCCTGGGGATTGGTAGGCAGGTATGGCAGGATGGGCCGTGCCAACTCTAGGCTCTGATTTCCTCATCTGAGAAACGGGAGTGGGGACATCATGTCGTTGTGGGGTTGAAGAGGGAGTGAAGGCTGCTTGGCTTGATAGGCCCTAGGCCAGTGGCTCTCAGTCTGTGGGTCGCGACCCCTTTGGGTCAGATATTTATGTTATGATCCATGACAATAGCAAAATTAAACTTATGAAGTAACAATGTATGGTAGGGTGCCACCACAACACGAGGAATTGAATTAAAGGGTCACAGCAATAGGAAGGCTGAGAACCACGGCTCTAGGCTTGTATATGCCTATGCTTGTGTGAGTGTATATATCCACGGAGGCCAGAAGAGTGTGTGTGCAGATCTTTGGTAGTCAGAAAAGGTGGAGTTGCAGGTAGTTGTGATCCACCCAAGTGTGGATGCCAGGATCCAAAGTAGTCCTCATGGTAGAATGGCAAGGGCTTTCAACCTCTGAGCCATTTCTCCAGCCCAGCTCTGGGCACAGTTGGTCCTGATGAAAATGGAAGTGGTTGCTGGAATAATAGTAAGTCTAGAGGCTGCCCTGCACTGCCCTGCAGGAGCTCCAGCTTCTCTGCCTCTTCTTTGCAGCAAGGAAAAACAGCCCTGGCAGTGGCCGCCCGCAGCAACCACGTCGGCCTGGTGGACATGATCATAAAAGCTGATCGCTTCTACAGATGGGAGAAGGTAACACCTCTATTCATCTCCTGTTGGAAAGCTTTGGCTGTGTGTGGAGCCTCAACCGATTCTGGGGCCCTGTCTCTAAGTGGGTGCTCATCTCTGCCTTGGGTACCACTCAGATAGTGAGGACCTGGAGATGGGCAAGCACCTGGACATGTTGAAAGGAGGCAGCCCCAATTCTGTGCTGGTGAGACCCTGGCCAAGAATTGAATTGGTTTGGATACATTAATTTCATGGGTGATAGAGAAGTGGGGTGAAAACCGGGAGGTCTCTGGCCGGAGGCTTTGTGGAGGAGGTGCCATGGTAGTGCTCTTTTGACTATGGCATCGGGTTAAAAGTCAAGGAGGTAAGTTCTAGAGGAAGGAACAGTGGTATCCAGTGGTCAAGGCAAGACACATACAGGGTGGCAGATGTGAAGCCTCAGGCCCATGCTGATTCGGCTTCCTGGTCTCTATCACCTGTGTTAAGATCGTGAGGCAGGCCCCAGACGGCTCCTGTACTTTTGGGATCTGCCCCCACAGGACCACCTTTCATGCAGGGACACCAGCGACCCCGCTAGAAAGAACCTGACCTTTAAACAAGACCACCGGCAGGAAACACAGCAGCTCCGTTCTGTGCTTTGGCGACTGGCCTCTCGGGGTCTCAGGCCCAACGAGTGGAAGAAACTGGCATATTCCTGGGGGTTCACGGAGGCTCACGTCTGTGCCATTGAGCAGCAGTGGACAGGTACTGCCTTACCCTGCCCTCCACCAGGGAAGCCAGGTGTGGGGGCATGTGAGATGAGCTCTGAGTTCAGAAGCTCGTGCAACCCACAGCCCACGCTACTTCCAAAACGCTCCTGGCTTTTTGCACAGGCTGTGCATCCCTATTCTATTCCCCGCCTTTATGATCTTAAATTTTGCAGAATCAGCTGGAACCCATACCCCTGGGTTCCATACCTATGGTTTATGCACTCAGCTAACGCTGTTCCCTGTGGGGAAAAAGAGAGGCCACTGTTGGCAGTCTTATTTAAAATCACTTGAGACATCTAGACCCTGGTACAAAGGCATGAAAAAGAAATAGACAAAAAGAATATCACATCAGGGCAATGACTCAGTGGGTGAAAGCACTCGGTGTGCAAATGTGAGGACCTGAGTTCAGATCCACAGCACTCACGTAAAAGCTGGGCGTGGCTCTGTTATCTTTAACCTCGGTGCTGTGAGTGGCGGATGTGCAGATAAAGAAGGATCATTAGGGCTCATTAGCCAGCCACCCTAGCACAGCACAGCACACTTCGGCTTCAGTGAGACCTGATTCACGCGAGGAAGAGAAAGAGTAACAGAGCAGGACACGCGAAGCTCAACTTTGGCCTCCACATGCAAGGACACAGGTGCTCACACCATATACATCACACACCCATGCAGCACAAACACACACACGCAAACACAGACACAGAGACGATAGAGTCAGAGAGAGAAACATAAATACTGGAAAAGGAAAAGAGTAAATTCTTCATTTCAAATGCTGTGATTCCTATACATGAGGAAGTCCAGAAGATACAAACACTATGCATTGTCAATGGATGGGTCAAAAGTAGATAGAATTTTTAGAGATTTCTAGTGAGCATCTAAGGCTGAAAACCATAAACCAGTGCTGGGGTACAAAGACGGCCAGCTGCCTCTCACTAGGCTGCTTTTTATGTTAGATCTAATCTGTATGTTAGACCCAACATATGCCCGAGGTGTAGACTGTTAGAAAGGAAGCATATAATTGGGTAACCCAGTACCTTGAAGACATAAGCATTTTTTTAAAAAAAAAATTCTTGAAAGGGTTTCTCTGTATAACATTCCTAGCCGTCCTGGAACTCGCTTTGTAGACCAGGCTGGCCTCAAAACTCACAGAGATCTGCCTGCCTCTGCCTCCCAAGAGCAGGGATTAAAAGCATGTGCCACCCCTGCCTGGCTAACATGAGCCATTTTTTAGAGTAGGCAGGTAGATGCCTCAGAGAAAACCTGAGGCTGTGGAAGTTCTTTGACCTGAGACACCAATCATCCGCCCACCCGATCTGAGAAGCTGTGTGTACTGTGACCCTGACCTCCAACTCTCTCTCCTGCTGGGTGCATTTAGGATGCAGTAGAGGGCAGCATATACATGCTCTGGGAAGGTGCCATGGTGGCCTCTACTCTCATCATCTGCAGGAACCAGGAGCTACCAGGAGCATGGTCACCGGATGCTCCTCATCTGGCTACATGGTGTGGCCACAGCTGGGAAGAACCCCAGCAAAGAACTGTTTGAGGGCCTTGTGGCCATCGGCAGGAGAGGCCTGGCTGGTAAGTGAGCCCTGGCTGGAATGCTTGGCCCTTGAAGGACCGCTCAGGCCAGACCTCTGTGGGACTGGTCTGGGGCAAACTAAGGCCTCCTTACCCATCATGTCTTTGAGTAATATTGCCAGTGAACCCTTGTGTCCTTCACAATCACTGAAGTCACAAATAATACTATAATCTTTACCTCCCCAACTGTCTCTGCCTTCTAGTTTGGAATAAGTCTGAAAACAGCCTTGGGACTTTATTTTCATTAGGGGAGAAGAGCCACAGACTGACTTAAACATTGAGTTGAGCCTTCTGAGGCCAGCATAAGGTACTTAACCATATCACTCCCAAAAATTTAATTTGAGATTCTCATAGTGACTTGGGACTTTCAAACAAGCAGGACCAAAAGCTGTGGAACTAATCCCTCATTAAAGCCAAGTTGGCTAATGAAAAAGCCTTATGCAATGGAGTGTCCATCAACATGGGCAGCAGGGGCAGCCGCAGTATGGGCTAGTAGGCAGTTACTGGCAGCCACAAAGGCTGCCTTAGCTGTGAAGCAACAGGAAAAATAGCTCGTGCATGGTGGCTGTCGGCTGTCCCACACGTCCTCTAGGCCACGTGAGGAATTTAGGCATTTCAGGGTGGAGGGATTAGGGAATAGCTTTTTTTTTTTCCAAGAACTTTTTTTTTTTTTTGAGACTTGGTCTCATGTAGCACAAGCTAGCCTCAAACTCAATTTGTAGCTCAGAATGACTTTTGTGATCGTCCTGCCTCTGCCTCACAAGGGCTGGCATTAGAGGCGAGCAACAGACAGCACACCCCATTTTATATGTTACTGGGGGAAGATCTCAGGGTTTGCTGTATGACAGGCAAGTATTCCACCAGCTGAGCTCTATCCTCAACCTCATTTTTCAAAATACTCTTTAAACAACCACCACAACCAAAACATCTGGGTCTTAATTCCATCACTCAGGAGGCAGAGGCAGGAGGTACACTACTGGTTCCAGACTGGTCTGCTCTACATAGCAAGCTTTAGGTCAGCTAAGGCTCCCCCCCCCCCCGATTTATTATGACGCATGCGCACATGTCACAAGCACACACAGACACACAGCAGCCAGGATTCGAACCGGTGACCTCTGCCTCCGCGGGCGGCGCTCCCAACCACTCGGCCAGCGCTCAGACCGTTCCAGCTAAGGCTTTGTAGTGAGACTCTGTCTCCAAGTAATCCACACATAAGTGCTTGGAAAAAAATTCAAGCTTGTAAAATTACTTTATTATTGCCCTCAGGTACTTACATAAATAATAAAATAAGATGTTACCTTTTTTATTGTTGTTTGTTTTGTTTTGTTTTTTGAGACAGCGTTTCTCTGTGTAGCAGTCCTGGCTGTCCTATATCTAACTTTGTAAACTAGGCTGACCTTGAACTCACAGAGATCCACCTGCCTCTGCTTCCCGAGTGCTGGGATTAAAGGTGTGCACCACCGCCACCCAACTCAAGCTTTTTATTGTTATTTTTGTTGTTGTTTTGGGATTCTTTGCTTTTTTGAGCCAGGGTCTCATTATATAGTCTTGTCTGGCTTGGAGTTTGTTATGTTGACCAAACTGACCTTAAACTCACAGAGATCCCCCTGCCTCTCCCTCCCAGTGCTGGGATTAAAGGCGTGTACTTCCATATCTGCCCCCCAAATAGTCTTTTTTAAAACCTTTAGATATTTATTTTATCTGTGTCTGAGTGTTTTGCTTGCACGTGTATTAGAAGATGCTGGATCACCAGGAAGGGGCAGCTGTGAGCCACCATGCCGGGGCTGGGAACAGCTCTGGACCTCTGGAAGAGCAGCAAGTGCTCTTAAGCACTGAGCCATCTCTCCAGCCGCCAAGTATTCTGAAGAACAGCAACTGAGTCTTCCCTAGCACAAAGCTCCACAGGGAATTAGGACACAAACCGACTCTGGGGGGCAGAGCTGATGCATCTCAAACAACTGAAGTCTTGTGTTCCGCAGAAAGCACCAGGAAGATGGCAAACGGAGAGCCCAGGGCCCCCAGGAGGTGCACAGCCATGTGAGCTGTGGGAATGGTGCAGGACCACGGTATGGAAGAGGATCTCCATAAGAGCTTGCGGAACAGTGCCTGCACACAGACCTCCAGCTACTGGACTGTAGACACCCTGCCCCCGTGAGGAAACTCCCAGACTTTTTGGAGGATGGGGGATGTGTCTGTTCTAGGTTCTCTGGGTCATCCTATCTCAGGAGTGTGGCCCTTGAAGCTCTCAGCCCACTTTGTTGTGTTTGTGAGGTACATATGTGTGTACATGCATTACATGTGTGGAGGCCAGAGGACACTTGCTGGGTATTCCTCCCCAGACCCTGTCCATCTTATGTTTTTTTGTTTTGAGACAGAGACTCTCGATATTCCTGGGGAGTCTTGGATCAACCTTTATTTGAACAGCCTGTGTGTTTTGAGACAGGGCCCCTCATTGCCCTACTTAGACTGGCTGGCCAGTGAGCCCAGTGATCCTCCTGGACGGACCAAGCATGTGCCCCTGGGCCCTGGTTTTTATGTGGGTTCTGAGGGTTGAACTCAGGTCCTTCTGTTGCATGGCAAGTGTACAGACTGAGCCTTATCCCCAGGCCTCTCACTGTCTCTTCGTTATCCTAGAACATCACGAAGCGCCCTCTGGAGGTGCAAGGGTGTCATTACAGCTAGGGCACCGAGGTCGGAGGAGGAGAAGCAGCTTGTCCAGGTCATAACACAAATCAAATGGCATCCATCCAGCTTTCCTCCAACCCAGCCTGCAGGGGGGCTGCATTCATCACCTTCAAACCAGATCGTTCTTAAGTCGTTCAGGACAACACATTAATCTCTAGTGCCAAACAGACAGAAGCGGCCATGCTGATACCACAGCTGTACTTAAAAGTCCGATTGTATGTGTTGACAGTCCGGGAGGCATGTCTCTCCTTTCCTTCCCTCCAAGTGAATAGTTGGATATATAATTTTAAATTTTTTTTATCTTTTTTATCTTGAAATCATTTCAGACTTAGCAAAAGTTACAAAACAGTGCTGAGAATGTTCAAGTTTTCTGCACGAAGCTCCTGTAAATGTTAACTCTTACACAACTACAGTGTGGTTTTGTGAAAGCAGGAAGTTAGAGGCTGGAGAGATGGCTCAGTGGCTGAGAACCCTGCTTGCTCTGTTCCCAGCACCCACATGGCAGCGCACAGCTGTCTCTAACGCTGACTCCAGGTGATCTGGCGCCCTCTGCTGGCCTCCAGCATTACTGCCTGTATGTGGTGTGTGTGTGTGCGTGAGTGATTGCGTGCCTGCGTGCGTGTGCATGCTTGACTCTGTGTGACGTGTGTTCAGGCAAACACTCATACACAGGAAATCTTTTTGAAAAAATTAGGAAACTAACAATGTTTACAAACTATTCTTTAATCTCAGACCACATTCAAGTTTTGTCAATATTTGCCCCCTCCTGGATTACTATCTGGCCCAGGATCACAGAGAACATTTAGACACTTTAGCTGTCACTCTGTTGTGCTTCTCTGGTGCTCTGGAAATCGAAGGCAGGGTCTCACACTTGCTAAGTACATGCTATTCCACTGAGTCAGCCCTTTAGCATTTGTTTTTGTTTTAGCTAATGTCTCTCTGGAAGCCCAAGATGGCCTCAAGCTTGAGATCCTCCCACCTCAGCCTCCCAAATACTGGGATTGCAAGACGCACACCACCAAGCCTGCCCCCTGCCGCATATACTTACGTGTGTGTGTCATAGGAGGGAGGTCAGAGGGCAGCTTGCCAGAGTCAGTCCTCTCCCTCCACCTTGTAGGTCCTGGGCTTGAACTCAGGCCACGAGACTTGATGGCCAACACTTTCGCCCACCGAGCCATCTTGCTAGACTCCCCTTCTCTCTCTTAAAAGTTTTTCTTTACAGATTTAAATTTTTTATTCTACGTGTACGTTTTGCATGCTTGTACGTACGAAGCTCCGCATCTGCGCCTGGTGCTCGAGGAGGCCAGAAGAGGCATCGGATTCCCTGAAACTGGAGTGACAGAGGTCACGAGCCACAGTGTGGGTACTGGGAACTGAACCCCAATTCTGTACAAGAGCAACAAAGCACCCTTCACTGCTGCGCCGTCTCTCAGCCTCCCACTTCATCTCTAACAGTCGCGCGAGGAGTAGAACATGCGGCGTTGACGGGGATGCTGATAGCTGCACATCCAGGATGGCCCCACTGGCCACGGTGGCCACTGAGACTGTGCAGTGGGCGAGGCTGAGGAACTGAATTTTCTTTTTCTCTTTTTTCCTCAGTTTTTCAAGAGGGTTTCTCTGTGCAGCCCCAACTGTCCCGGAACTCACTTTGTAGACCAGGCTGGCTGGTCTCGAACTCACAGAGATTCACCTGCCTCTGCCTTCTGAGTGCAGGGACTAAAGGCTTGCATGCATCACTGCCACCAAGTCTATTTTATCCAGTTTTAACTACTGAAATAATAATAGTGAATGATGGTCTTGTTTTTCTTTCTGGCAGTACCGCTGAGGAGATTGCCCCTGGTTTTGCCTTGTCATTTGCCACTTCCATTTCTCCAGTTAGGGGCTGTGACTGAGATGGGGTTGGGGTGGGGGTTCCTGGTCTCAGGTTGTCTGGAGCCCGGGCCAGACCAAAGGCCAATATCCGAAAACTGCAATGGAGCAGGTTGGTCATTGTCACCTCCTGCAGCTGTTCTGAGCTTTTCCCGCCACCTCCCCCAAGGTCGCTTTAGCCACTAACCCACTAACCTTCCATTTCTAGCCTGTTCTTTCTATAACGTTAGTGGTTTAGTTTTGTTTCTGAGACAGGGTCTCACCGTGAAAACCATGCTGTCCTGGAACTCTCTGCAGAGACCAGGCTGGCCTCAAACTCACAGAGATCTTTTTCCTTCTGCCTCCTAGTACTGAGGCTTGGGACACACCCCAGATTTTTTTTTTTTTCTGGATAAACAACCGGCTGTCTTCTGGAGATTTCTAAAATAAAATCTGGTTTGTCTGCATATGGAGCAGGACAACAGCAGTGGAAAGGGGGCAGCACAAGTCTTGTTATGGAAAGAACTCCAAGATCAATTAAATGGGAAAAAATCAATGTGTAACTGTGCTATTGTTTGAGAAATGAAAGTGAACTTTTAATTGTAATGTTTGTATAAATAAAAGCCAGATGTATAAATAAAAGGCTCAGAAACTAATAGAAGTGGTGTCTTTGGAGTAAGAACCCATAGGACTGGGGAAACGGTTGAAGAAAGAGGTTTTTTGTTTGTTTGTTTGTTTTAAGTCAGGGTTTCTAACTGTCCCTCGCTGTCCTAGAACTCTCTGTAGACCAGGCTGCCTTGAACTCAGAGATCCACCTGCCTCTGCTTCCCAAACGCTGGGATTAAAGGTGTGCGCCACCACTGCCCGGCTGGGAGAAAGAACTCTTAATGAAATGATGCACTGTTTTAGCTTTTCAAATGTTCAGGTGCGTAAAAGAATATGGTGTCTGGAAAAGATTAACTGGTGGACAGCATAAAGACCAGCCGTCACTGGGACTCGTGGGAGGATGGAGAGGAGGGATGGGGAGTTGGCATCCAGGGCACTGTTGGGACAATGAAGCTGTTCTTTCTGGTAATAGTGGATACATGACATTGAACGGTGCTCAAAACCCATGAGGCGTACGGTACTGCGAGCCCTGATGTGAGCTCTGGACTTTAGTTAATAATGTTTAGTATGAGCTGGTGGTGTGACTCAGCTAGTAGAATTCATGAAGTCCTGGGTTCAATCCCTGGTTCGGCATAATCCAGGTGTGGTGGCGTGCTCAGAAACATAGTGAGCTTAAAGCCAGATGGAGCCACATGAGACCCTGTCTAAAAATAAAGGAAGGCTGGGCAGTGGTAATGCACACCTTTAATCCCAGCACTTAGGAGGCAGAGTTAGGCGGATTTTTTTTTTTTTTTTTGGTTTTTCGAGACAGGGTTTCTCTGTGGTTTTGGAGCCTGTCCTGGAATTAGCTCTTGTAAACCAGGCTGGCCTTGAATTCACAGAGATCCGCCTGCCTCTGCCTCCCGAGTGCTGGGATTAAAGGCATGCGCCACCACTGCCTGGCTAGGTGGATTTATGAGTTAGAGCCAGCCTGGTCTATAGAGTGAGTTCTAGGACAGCCAGGGCTACACAGAGAAGTCTTAAAAAGATCAATTAATCAATAAATAAAATGAAGGAAAGGAAGAAACAAAGAAAGGCAGGCAGGAAGGAGCGTCAGTGTTGGTCCATCAATTGTAACGTCCTCCACAGATGCAGAACAATGACAGGACAGACTGTGGTAGAGAAAGAAGGGAGTTCAGCTCTCTCGGTCACTCTAAAAGTCAAATCTCAGCAATTGAGAATGCTTGCTGCTGGGACCAGAGTTCAGTCCCCAGACCTAACTCAGGCCCCTCTGGGGGATCTGAAGTCTCTGCTCTCTGAGGGTACCTGCATGCACGTGTATGTTCACAGACACATGGCTAAAAACAAAACAAATCTTTAAGAATAATGGGAAAAAAAAGAGGCTCTAAAACCAGCCATTTGGGACAGGTATGATGCCACACACCTGGTGTAGGAGGGTCTTCTTTCTATGTGTTGCTTTCATTGGTTGAATAAAGAAAACTGCCTTGGCCTTTTGATAGGGCAGAAACTTAGGCAGGGAAGACAGAACTGAATGCTGGGAGGAAGAAGGCAGGCAGAGAGAGCCGCCATGGAGCTAGCTGCCAAGTCAGACATGCTGAATCTTTCCTGGTAAGCCACGACCTCATGGTGACATACAGATTATTAGAAATGGGTTGAATCAAGATGTGAGAGTTAGCCAAGAAGAGGCTAGAAATAATGGGCCAGGTAGTGATTTAATTAATACAATTTCCATGTGGTTATTTCGGGGGTTAAGCTAGCCGGGCGGTAGGACAGGGCCTACCGCCGTTCCTCGTTACTTTACACACCTATAGTCCCAGGTACATGGGAAGCCGAAGCCAGACACTTGCCTGGGCCCAGGTGCTGCTGTTTGCTGAGTGGGCGTGTCTGCACGTGGCACAGCTGTGGTCACTTTAAGAGCTCAAGGGTTGGTACTGCACCTGGGGAGGGTTAGGAACCTTTAGAGGCGTGGCCTAATAGAAGTTACATCACTAGGTGCATGCCATTGGAAGACACAAGGACCCTGGGTGCCTACGCTTCCTCTCTCTGCTGCCATGAGGTAAGCTGAGCTCTTGGGCATGCTCTTCTGTGTAACACTGCTCCACTGCAGGCCAGCAGCGACTGAGCAAGAGATGCAGGCTGAAACCTTGTGTGGAGGTCTTTTCTCCTGTTTTATCTGTTTGTCACAGCATAAAGGTGACCAGGAAAACGGGGTTCAAGTCCAACCTGGGCAACATAGTAAGACCCTGCCTCATAAAAACAAAAACAGACTGGAAACTGTGTTTGGTTAAGAACAGCTATGATCCCAGCTACTCTGGAGTCTGCGGCAGAGGATTCCGGAAGCCCAGGGGTTTCTGTGGCCGGTATGAGCAACGGAGACCCATCTCACATACACTCACCTCTTTTATCTGGGAAAGGTATTTCGTACCACACAGGAGTGAGATGACAGATCTGAATGTTTATTAAGCGAGGTTTTTTTTTTTTTTTTTTATGGATTTTCGAGACAGGGTTTCTCTGTAGCTTTTGGTTCCTGTCCTGAAACTAGCTCTTGTAGACCAGGCTGGCCTCGAACTCCCAGAGATCCGCCTGCCTCTGCCTCCCGAGTGCTGGGATTAAAGGTGTGCGCCACCCCGCCCGGCTAAGCGAGTTTTTTTTAAAACAAAAGTTAAAGTCTCCATTCTGTAATAGGTGGGGGCAAAGAATGGTCAGATTTCTTTTGCCTCAGGGAAGGTGGAGTGGGGTATCTGAGACACCTACAGAGAAGTCGGAAGTCTGGGTTCAGGGACAGATCAGGTAGGGAAGGACAGATAGAGCTAAGGGTGCCTGAAGTCTGTGCAAGGCCATGGGGGGTGGGGAGACAGGCTCATCTGGGAGTCCATCCATATGCCTGGAACACAGGAGCAGAGAGGAGGGGGAAGGCGGGAGGGCCACAGAGGGCATGCAGGGAATCCATTTCCTGTTCCATAAGTGAAAACTTGGCAGGGCACGGTGGTGCGCATCGATAGTCCCAGCGCTTGAGAGGCAGAGCAAGCAGAGGGTGGGTCAGGAGTACCAGGCCAATTTAGACTACATAGTAAGACCCCCACTCAAAAAACCCAAGGGCTTGGCATGAACCTCGCTGGCAGAACACTTACCTATGGCACACAAAGCCCTGGGAAGTGTCTCACAGGCTGAACCACCCCCACCCCCGTCCCAGAACAGACTGGTGTTACTGAGCCTGCTATGCCGGACACCTATGGCACACACCTCAGGAAGTGTCTCACAGGCTGAACCACCCCAACCCCGTCCCAGAACAGACTGGTGTTACTGAGCCTGCTATGCCGGACACACAGAAGCCCAAATCAAGACTCTTAGTTTCTCCAAAAAGAGCATTGTTGTCAACTGTCAAGAGGACAGGAGGCAAGCTAGAATGATCTCTGGTCTGCAGCGAAGCTAAGGTAAGTGGCGTGGGCCAGGGGAGCTGGGATGAGGGCTGTAAAGGGGAAGCAGCGGCCCTGCTTGTGGTTCACCTCAGTGATGCCCAGTGTCCCCACCCCTTTGTGTCGGGCTTTGGTTCCAGCAGGCTGTTAAGCTCATGTGAGGTCAGGTCTGTGGATTCTGTGCCTGTGAACTGAAAACGCAGCTTGTAGGATTCTGAGGGAAGTTGTCCTTTTGTGACCTTTCTCTCCCTCCTGGGGAACAAATGCTAATCTGCCTCAGAGTGCTGGTCCCCTTGCTAACTGTGACTCTCCTTGTTTTAAAAACATGTATTTAGCTTGGCAGTGGTGGCTCATGCCTTTAACCCCAGCACTTGGGAGGGAGAGGCAGGTGGATCTCTGAGTTCCAGAACAGCCAGGGCTACACAGAGAAACTCTGTCTCACCCCAGTCCTCAAAAAAAATACTTAAATCTTTTCCTGACTGGGTTTGCACCTCAGAAGTAAAGTGTTTGCCTAGCAATGTGCAAATGCCCTGAGTTCTAGCAGCTCCGGGGCTGGAAGGAATCTAATGTGTATGCATATAATACATATACGTTACAACACAAATACAATACAAAATACAGACAAGATGCAACCTGTAGCATGAATTCTAATAATAAAACCCAGAGTCATATATAGGGGTTAATGTTGAAGATCAAAGAAGCAGAGCAGCCAGCCACTAGAGAGGTCTTCTATCTCTACCAAGGCTCAGACAGAAGGGGCGGTCCTCAGACTGCATCTCCAGACTCCATCTGTCTTTACCAAGCCTCAGACTCCCCTGCCTCCTGTCTCCTTCCACCTTATATTCCTCTCTCCACCCAGCCATGTCCCTCCTGGCTCCACCTCCCGAGTGCAATCTATTCAAGTATACTCTATACATTCACCTTCTTACAGTTGGCCACCTTTCTCCTGTGGGTCTCAGGATAGGTAATTTATGGAAGGTAAGGGACAGTCCTGGGGCACATTATATATTGAAGAACATTCGTATAACTCCTTGACTGGGGTGAAGGCATGGCTAGTTATGCTTTTTTTTTTTTTTTTTTTTTCCCCAAGACAGGGTTTCTCTGTAGCTTTGGAGCCTGTCCTGGAACTAGCTCTTGTAGACCAGGCTGGTCTCGAACTCACAGAGATCTGCCTGCCTCTGCCTCCCGAGTGCTGGGATTAAAGGCGTGCGCCACCACCGCCTGGCTGCGCCACCACCACCCGGCTAGTTATGCTTTTTAATTTTTTCCTCTGCAGTTTTTCAGTAAATAGTAAAAAGCCATATTTAACGTCTTAGTTTTTAACCTTTATTTTATGTGTATGGGTATTTTGCCTGGATATGTTTATGTATATGCAGTGCCCACAAAGGCCAGAAGAGGGCATTGGATCCCCTGGGATCAAGTTAAAGTTATACACTGTCCTTTGGGTGCTGGAACTAGAATCCTGGTCCTCTGGATTAAGCCAGCGCTCTCAACAGCTGAGCCATCTGTCCAGCCCAAAATAGGGCTCTATTTTAGAATTTCAGAAACTGGTCTTATTTCTACAATATTATATCACGTTTAATTGTTCCAGCCGTTTTCTCGAGCAAATGACAAGATCAAACCAGTGTGAGGAGGGCATGGAGGCTGGAAGAGGGCAGGAGCTGGGAGAGCCAGTGAGGGGCCACTGCCATAATGTGGGTAGAAAATGTCACGTCCTGGCCTGTGGCAGGAAGGGTTGGCAAACCTCTGCGAGTCTGGGGGATACAGTAGGTTGGAGTCCTGGGGTCACAGCTACCCCCCTCCGTCAGCCTGGCTCTCTCACAGAGAGCTGTCTCCACCCACAGCCATGCTGCGCCACAGCAGCAGGAGGCAGGACCCGAGCAAGGCAGGTGAAACGAAGACCCAGCCATTTCAGTCCCGTGGCATCCCTAACTCCACAGCTTCCTGTCTAGTTGGCTGGGCCTGCCTCAGTTCCCAGCATCTCCTCCTGCCTTGTCTTCCTTTCGCATCGTGTGCACCAGATTTTATCTTACTTAGCACTGGCTTCACTCTGACCCTCACAGGCCTGGGTAGTCTGGGTGGGGGTTTCAGAGGCTCCGTGATGCCTGGGAGAAGGGGGGACAAGTTTGACGAACTTTTTGAGGAGTGATTGTAGTTTTGCCTGGAGTCTGAGGCTCCAGTTGAGGCTGCTTCAGCGACAGGCCTGAAAAAGCATTACACGCCAGGGCCCAGACTAGTCAGAACTGGAAATGGTAGCTCACAGGAGCAGGCAGGAAAAGCTTGAGGAGGAATGGGCTCGTGCAGCGAGGATTAGGAAAGAAAGCACAGCTGTACCGTCCTTCATCTGACTCTGCAACAGCTGCTCATAGCACCTCCACGTGTGGCACAGAGAAACCGAGGCGTGCCTGGGGCCCTAGGTGCAACCACTTAAGATGCTAAGCCCCGCCTCTATGGCTTCCTCGTGCTCCCTAGCTCACAAGCAGTGTCAACCCACTAGTCAGAGGAAGCACTGTGGCCTCCGGCTGGACTACGTCATGTCGCACACCGGCCACGCTGAACTAGGAGCCTGAGCAAAGTACCTGGAGCTGTCCTGTAAAACCAGCGTGCCCAGAGCTGCGGTGGACAGAAGGCTGAGAAGGTAGAGATTTCAGTATTCTTTAAGACATAGGACAATTTTATTTGCTCT
This sequence comes from Chionomys nivalis, assembly GCF_950005125.1. Lineage (NCBI taxonomy): Eukaryota > Metazoa > Chordata > Mammalia > Rodentia > Cricetidae > Chionomys > Chionomys nivalis. Next base: position 64,753,370 of record NC_080089.1, on the reverse strand, counting down.
CTCTGTGTGTGTGCGCGCGCGCGCGCGTCTGGGTTCCAGAGGATACTTCCTAGGAACTGGCTCCCTCCTTTCACTATGTAAGTTCCTGGAATTGAACTCAGGTCTCTGGCTTAGCCATAAGTTCTTTACTTGCTGAGCCGCCTCATTGGCCTTTAACGTTTATGTTTGTGTGTGGGTATAAGGTTGGGTATGCAAGTGTGGGCTATGACACATTGTGTAGGGTCCGAGGACAGCCTGTTGCTGTTGGCTCTCTTCTTCCATGGGGGCCCCAGGGACTGAACTCAGGTTGCAGGCCTGGCTGCAAGAGCCTTAGTCCACTGAGTCATCTCAATGCCCCTTAGTGGCAGTCTCCTTTTTAAAAATTTATTTATTTTTCATCCCAACCACATTCTCCCTTCCCTTCTCTCTTCCCATTCCCTCCCCTTCCCTCTCCTTTGCCTTGTCCCCTCAACCCACTCCTCCGTTCCTGTTCAGAAAGGGGCAGGCCTCCCATGTGTATCCACATAGCATGGCGTATCACGCTGTGGTAAGACTAAGCACCTCCCCTGTATTAACACTAGGCAAGGCAATCCGGTATGGGGAATAGGTTCCAAGGGCCAGCCAAAGCATTAGGAGCCCACGAGTAGACCGAGCTACACAACTGTCACACACATGTCGAGGGCCTAGGTGGGTCCCGTGCAACCTCCCTGGTTGTTGGTTCGGACTCTGAGCTCCTATGAGCCAGGTTGTTTTTGTGGGTTTTCTTGTGGTGTCCTTGGCCCCTCTGGCTCCTACATTCCTTCCTTCCTCTCTTCAGGATTTCCTGAGCTTGGCTTTATGTTTGGCTGTGAGCCTCTGCATCTGTTTCCATCAGTTACTGGCTCTCTGATGACGACTGGGGTAGTTAACAATCTGATCACAGGCCAGTTCAGGCTACGTATCCACTGTTGTTAGGAGTCTTAGCTGGGGGGCCATCCTTGTAGATTTGTGGGAGTTTCCCTTGCATCAGGTTTCTAGCTGACCTCCAAATGCCCCTCCCCCAGTTATCTTTCTCCCCTTCCATCCAGCCCCTAGGCCGATCCCTCAAGTTGCCATCCCCACCTGGCCCCCATTTCACCCAGGGGATCTCTTCTATTTCTCCCTCCCAGGGAAATTATGTGTCCCCCCCTTCGGCCCTCCTTGTTACCTAGCCTCTCTGGGTCTGTGGGTAGTAGCATGGCTATCCTTTATTTTACAGCTAATATCCATGAGTGAGTACATACCATGTTTGCCTTTCTGGGTCTGGGTTACCTCACTTAGGATGATTTTTTTTCTAGTTCCATCCATTTGCCCGCAAATTTCCTGATGTCATTGTTTGTAGCAGCTAAATAATGCTCCATTGAATAAATGCACCACTTTCTTTATCCATTCTTCGGCTTATCTTAGTGCTGTGGAATATTCGTTTAAGATGTGTTATATTCGTGTGTGCTGTGGACCATTTGTTTAATGATGCAAAGATGTGCTGCATTCTTTTATGTTGCATTTGTTTAACTCTGTGAAGCTGTGTTACTTTGCCTGTCCAAAACACCTGATTGGTCTAATAAAAAGCTGAACGGCCAATAGCTAGGCAGAGGAGGGGGATAGGCAGGGTCGCAGGCAGAGAGTATAAATAGGAGACCTCTCCGGACATGAGAAGAGGAGGAGAGGAGGACACCAGGGGCCAGCCACACAGCCGGCCACAAAGTTAGAAGAAAGATTATAGAATAAGCCCAGAAGCAAAATGAGGTTAAAGAGAGATGGGATAATTAAAGTTAGAAAAGCCAAGCTAAGGCCAGGTGATCATAAGCAAGTATAAAAATCTTTGTGTATTTATTTGGGAGGTGGGCCTCCAAAGGGTAAACACACACACACAAAGCCAAAAAACCAACTACACTTTAGTGGCGTTCTTAGAAAGTGGCTTTCTCAAAAGGAAGTGTTGGGGTTATCAGTCTGTTACAGTGTTCTATTTCCAGCTGGATATGGTAATGTAATCACGCTTTAGCTGTGATTAGTGAGTCTGGACACAGTCCATATGGTATCAAGTTTGAATAGGCTTGCTGTGTGCAAGGAGTGGGTTCATTGAGGCAGCTCAGGCAGGTGTGGTGTAGGGAGTGTGGGGGTGAGCTCTGATTTTTCCTACAATAGGAGTGGTGGGCTCTGTGGAGCGATGGGGATCTCCTAGGCTCTGCTTCAATGTGTCTCCTTAGAGCCTGTTCCAGAGGTGGCCAAGGGTACATGTCCACTGAATTGGCTACTGGTTTGGGGACAGATACTTCACAAGGAGAGAAAGGCAGGGGTAAGAAAATCAGCTCCACCTCCGTGGGTGGGACCTCAGCTCCGTGGCAATGTACACCCAGGATAGGGGGGCAGGATGGGGATGGAGCAAGGCATTTATGGCCAAGGGAAGGAGTTTCTTTCTAGACCTTCTTAGGCCATAGGCTTTGGAGGTGGAATCATAGCCAGAGCCAGAGAGGCATTCCCAGCACTCTGTAAGTGGGGAGCGATGGAAACTGAGTTCCTTCTCTGAACTGCTGGCAGCAGGCGTCATGGGTGGGAGAACCACAGGTGAGCCAGTCACATCCCCAGTCTCAGAACCCCTGGTTCTATGGCCAGCACCTTCCACACCCCTCTGTATCACACTGCCAGCTTCCCGACACACGACATTCTCAATATGCACTGATTACTTCAAGTCAAACCTGGCTTGTGAGGTTGCCATATCCTAAGCCTACTACACGCTGTGGAAAATGCATGTATTTCTGACCTCCAATGCAGTCCAAATTCGGGAAGTACAGTTCCTTTCCAAGATGGCTGCCAGCACCCTGGGTTTGGGGCACTGGGAGTTGAGTGAATTCGGGTCATCTGCTGTCACTCACCTCCGCACACAACTGTAAACCTGCTGTCCTGGAGCAGTCATTTTGCTGGTCAAGAGCCTTGGCTTTTATTGATTTGAGAAAGGGTCTCATGAGTCTGGACTCAGTGTAGACTAGGCTGGCCTCGGAGTCAGAGATCTGCCTGCTTCTGCTGTGCTCAAGATTACAGGTGTGTGCCAGCCTTTTCTTTTCAGGGTGCACTGGTGTTTGCCTGCATGCATGCCTGTGTGAAGGTGCCAGATCCCCCGGAACTGGAGTTATAGACAGTGTGAGTTGCATCCAGGTCCTTTGGGAGAGCAGCCAGTGCTCTGCTAACCGCTGAACCAGCTCTCCAGTCCAGCAGCTTATTTTTTTTTTTTTTTTTTTTTTTTTTTTTTTTTTTTTGGTTTTACGAGGCAGGGTTTCTCTGTGGTTTTGGAGCCTGTCCTGGAACTAGCTCTTGTAGACCAGGCTGGTCTCGAACTCACAGAGATGCACCTGCCTCTGCCTCCCAAGTGCTGGGATTAAAGGCGTGCGCCACCACCGCCCGGCAGCAGCTTATTTTTTTTTTTTTTACATTTATTATGTGTGTGAGTGTGAGCATGCACATGTGAGGGCACACATGTGGAAGGCAGAGGACAACTTGCAGGTATTGCTTCTCTTCTTCCATGGTGGGTTCCAGGGACTGAAGTTGGTCATCAGGCTGTGACCAGGGCTTCTGCCTGCTGAACCATCTTGCTGGCCCGAGATCTTTGTTTTTTGTGTTAATTCCTTCTAGTTTTATATAGATAACTTCCCACAACTTATTTCTTTCCAAAATGTTAATTATAGCTTTCTAATATGTGATTTGAACACAATCTTATATACAGCCATTTCAACCTGTATAATCAAAAAAACCCTTCATGTGACTAATGTGTATATACATATGCACATGTGTTTGCATACAGTGTGAGGGGCAGAGGCCAGAGGATGCCCTGCACTCAGTGTTGAGGTTATAGGCCTATGCGGACGCTTGTGACATTGTAATGGGCACTCGGGGACCTGTTTATACAGCAAGCACTTTTACTCACTGAACCATCTTCCAAGCCTCTCAAATAGTGTTTTATTTATTATGTGCTGGGTGTTTGGCCTGTATGCATGTCCGTGTGAGTCAGATGTCCGGAACTGGAGTTATAGTCAGTTGTGAGCTGCCATGTAGATGACGGGAATTGAACCTGGGTCCTCTGGAAGAGCAGCAAGTGCTCTTAACTACTGAGCCATCTCTCCAGGCCCTCAAATAACCTACTTTATCTCTTGAAAGTACATATAGAAATTGTATGGTATCAGAAAAGGCTTTATAGTAGTCCAGGGTAGGAATGTATGTGGGAAAGTGAGGGGAGATAGAAAAGGCCATCCATAGGCTGGAAATCTTTCTTTAAAAAAATTTATTTATTTAATTAATTTATTTATTATGTATACAATATTCTGTCTGTGTGAATGCCTGCAGGCCAGAAGAGGGCACCAGACCCCATTACAGATGGTTCTGAGCCACCATGTGGTTTCTGGGAATTGAACTCAGGACCTTTGGAAGAGCAGGCAATGCTCTTAACCTCTGAGCCATCTCTCCAGCCCAAGGTTGGAAATTTTTTAAGCTGGATCAACAAATGGGGACAATTTATTAAACTATTTCCTCCCTATGTATTAAAAACATGTTGGGGCTGGAGAGATGGCTCAGAGGTTAAGAACACTGACTGCTCTTTCAGAGGTCCTGAGTTCAATTCCCAGCAACCACATGGTGGCTCACAACCATCTATGAGATCTGGTGCCCTCTTCTGGCGGGCAGGCATACATGCAGACAGAACATTGTATACATAATAAATAAATTAAAAAAAAAACAAAACAAAAACAGCACTTGGGGGATGGAGGCCGAGCCTAAATTAGGCCCTATCTCTCTTCTAAAAAGTCCATTAGTGAGGAAGATGGAGAGGAACGCATGTGGCATACAGTGGGAGTCGGCGGCGGTAACAGCACCTCTGACTGTGCCATCAGCGCCAGGATGATGGAGCAGTTTCCCCAAAGTCACACGGCACTGGCCAGCAGCCAGCTGTGCAAGCAACAGTAACCACAAGAGTCATTCACTGAAATTCAGTTTTTATTCCAAATGACTGTAATGTCTAGAAATACAGCCGCTAATACTCAAAATGGTGTGCTCAGCTGGAAACAAAAGTAGCGGATTTGGAGGCAGTGGCCAGTAGGCTGCCAGCCTTGGCACCCTGGTTTCCCAGGAAAGCATAAAATAGGTGGTGTTCCTCTTCCAGTCTGGAGGTGCAGCCTTTACAGCGAGGAACACAGGGAGTGGGAAAAAACAGGGAAGAAGAAAACACCACATGATCCCAAGCCTTTGAAATGAACACACAACAGGGGAGAAGGCTTTTGGTAGCAAAATGTTCACAATTCTTAAAATGGGAGTCTCCAAAAGTTCTTAAAATTCAAAAGTTTTAAAAAAATAAAACGAAACAAACAATCCTGGAGAGGGGACAGTCACACTGGCTTAGAAGAGCTGACGCATGTCGTGAAGATGACCATCAGTCCTCCTTCTGAAACAGTAAGGCCCAGTGTGCCTGATGAACCTGAACTGATTGTACTCTGCGTGTTGCGAGCCCGCCTACGGCTCCTCCTGGCTGAGGCCGAGGCGGCTTTTCTGCACCTCTAGCTCCTCTGCACTGACCACTGACGGGTCGATGGCGGCATATTTGGTTCCATGGAACTGCAGCAAATGTATCTGGGAAAGTGCAGAAAGACTTGGGTTATTATTAGTGTTGTCTTGTTTATGGTGCTGACATGAAGGGGGCTTCAGGGTGCTAGGCAAAGTGCTCCATCACCAGGACACCCCATCTCAGTCCCGAACCTTCTTGTTGTGTATGTGGAGGCCAGGGGTCAACATCAGTGCTGCTCCTCAGGACTCTGAAATATTACACTCTCCTTATTTCGTGTGTGTAGGCCAGGGACAACCTGTGGGATTGGCTGTCTCCTCCACGTCATTTCTGGTCCTGAACTAAGGTTGTCAGGCTTGGTGGCAGGTCTTTCACTTGCTGAGTCCTCACTGGCCCTCTCTTGTCTTTTGAGACAGTCTCTCAAAGGCTTCAAGTCTGACAAGTAGGCTAGGCTGACTTGCCAGCAAGCCCCAGGTGCTGTGCCACCATACCCAACTTTTTAAAAACTTATGGGGACGGAACTCAGGTCCTCATCCTTGCATGGCAAACACTTTACCAACCGAGCCATCATCTCCCCAAGCCCAGCACCTTCATTTCTCAGTGACTATATTACAGAAGGCGTAGCACGTTATGAACAAGCGTGGTGGAAAAACATAAAAACTTCTTAGAATTACACACCAGTACAGGGATTGCATTGAATCTATAGATTGCTTTTGGTAGAATTGCCATTTTTACTATATTGATCCTCCCACACCAGTACAGGGAACTAGAGAAAAGCTGGAAAACAAACAAGAATATGAGTTTCACTATGTCACTGAGACCAGCCTCGAACTTACAGCAACTCCCCCCCCCCCCCCCCGTTGGCCTCAAAGTTCTATGGTTATAACTATGCATCACTGTGCCTGACCAGAGAAATGGTGGGACCTTTGGCGTCAAATTGTTTTGTTTTTTCAAAGCCAGCTTCTCTATGTTCCTGACAACTTCTCATGGACATCCTCACTCCCACGGCTCCCATATATAGAGTATACATGCACTTTACATTTGTGGGCACATGTGGGGCTTTCTGTAGAGGATCAAGGTCGATCACTCCATCTTACTCACTGAGGAAGGTGGTCACAATCAAATCCAGAGCTCTCTAATATGGCCTGTCTTTTTAATGGGTACAGGTGATTTGCCTGCATGCATGTCTAAGCGTTGTATTCATGCAGCACCCATGGAGACCAGAAGAGGTGGATCCCCTGGACCTGGAGTTTCAGTAGTCAGCGGCCACCAGGAGCTGTGAGTAGAACTGGGGTCCTCTGGAAGAACTGCTGAGCCATCTCTCCAACACCCTCGTATGGCTAGTCCCCAGCTTGCTTTGGGGAATCCCCAGATGCTACCTTCCCAGGCTTGAAGTCCAGGTAGGCAACCATGTGCACCAGGCATTTGAGTTCTGGAGAGTCTGAACTAAAGTCCTCACGCCTGAATGCCAAATGCTTTAACAGACACATCTTGCTAGCCCTTCATAGACATCTTTTCTTTTTAAAAATTATATGAGTACTTTACTCACATGTGTGTATATATGCCACATGTATGCCTGATGCCTGAGGAGGCTGAAGAGGGTGTTAGATCTCTTGAACTGGAGTTAGAGATGGCTGTGAGCTACAGTGTGGGTGCTGGGAATCAAACTCAGATCATGTGCAAGTGCTCTTAACCACTGAGCCATCTCCCCAGCCCTTCTTAGACATGCTGCTCTACCAGCGGGATGTCTGCCCTGCCTTCTGCGGTGGTGGGAAGTCCTTCCAGTCTTTCCTACTGTGGTCCATGGCATGATGAGCATCCCCGGGCACCACTATTCTCTGTTTAGGATCACCTCCTGAGGATCTACTTCCATGAGTGCACGGGAGCACTAAAGACAGGACTCGCTGTGGAAGGCACCTGATGCTTCTTGCCAAATCATCAAGGCAGTCACTTGTCACCCTATTCTATAATCTCTTGAGAGAATGGAGTGTGTTTCTATTTTTGCCAATAGTGCATAATCAGATCACCTCATTTTCTGAGACTCAGACTGTTCCCATTCAGATGATGTCTTGCTGTAGCTGAATTCCCTGTCTCCAGGAAGCAAGGTCACACAGTGCGGGAATGCAGGCTGCTCATCCTGAAAAGGGCTGCTGAGGGAGAGTCGCCTTGGGGTTCTCTACAAGTGCTGTGGATCCCAGGCTGGCCTTACCTGCACATAAAGATTGACCTCTGCACTCCTGCACAGGTAGGGGAAATTGCCTCCTGTCTTGAGGTGAGCCCTCCGGGCATTAGGGTACAGTTTGTACATCTCTTCCTTGGCTTCCGTTGACAGCGCACTCTGGTCAAACACCTTTGAAAGCACACAAGGCTGAAACCTCATGGTATTTTTAGCACAGGACAAAAGTATCCCATTCCTGAGTGCCAGAGCAGCCAGCGCCCACCTCCTGGTGCTGTGCCTGGTCTCATTCAACTCTAACCCAATGGTGGGAATATAGCTGTGTGGTAGAAGGCTTGCCTAGGGTGTTCTAGGCCCCATTTCCACACCAGAAGAAAATCCTAATTCTAACCGCAGCTATAGATTTCGCTGCCAAATGTCTGTTGCATCTCTGACCTGTAGCTAATTGACAAAATATTAATAGTGAATAATCACTGGAAATGTTAATTTCAAAAAAGATGAAATCTTGGGACTGGAGAGATGGCTCAGTGGTTAAGAGCCCTGGCTCCTCCTCCAGAGGACCCTGGTTAGGTTCCAAGCCACATGGCAGCTCACAACTCTCTGTAACTCCAGGGATGCAACACTTGTGGCCTCCGTGGGCACTGCATGACACAGTGCACTCACATACACGCAGGCAAACACCCATACACATAAAGCAAAATAATCATTTATTTAGGTAGGCAGGGTCTCTCTATGTAGCTCTGGCTGTCCTGAAACTAGCTCTGTAAACCAGGCTGGCCTCAAACTCAGAGTTCTGCCTGTCTCTGCCTCCTGAGTGCTGGTATGAAAGGCATGTACCACCATTATCTGGCTAAAATAATCTTTTTTAAAAATTAGAGATTAAAGGCAGGAAGTTCAGACTTTCTGGGAACAGTGGCTCTGGCAGCTGAGCACATGTGGTTTTTAATGTCTTTCAGATGCTTTCAATATAAGCATTGCATACAAGATATTTTTGAAAATATTTTAAAGGATATATAAATTTTGTGTGTATACGCATGCATGTTTGTGGTATGTGGGGGCCAGAGGTCAACCTCAGGTGTCATTTTCAAGAATTCGTTTTTTAAGACAGGGTCTCCCAATGGCCTGAAACTTTCTAAGCAGGCTAGACTGGCAGTCAGCAAACAGGACTCTGCCTGTTTGCACCTCCCCAATGCTGGTATTACAAGCATGTGCCATGGGACTGGAGAGACGGTTGGGGCATTAAAGGTTAGGCTCATAACCAAAATGTCAGAATGTTCGGTAAAAGAACCAGAACCCTTGTGCACTACTGGAAATATAAAATGATACAGCCATTGGAGGACACTGTCAGTTCCTCAAAAAGTTTAAAGCAAAATCACGTGTGTCACTGTGTGTGCGCGTACCCGAGAAGCCAGAAGACAGCACCGGGCCTCTGGGAACTGAAGTCATGCATGGCTGAAGAAACCATGTAGAAGCTGGGAAGAGAACCTGTGTTCTCTACAAGAGCTCTCTCTGCGGCCCCAAATTACACGATTCGAAAGCAAGGACCACGATCCTTTCACACCCATGTTAATAGATGTGTAACAGTCGACATCACAAACCAGCATGTCATCAACAAGATGTGAAGTTTATGTTACAGAGTATCATTCAGCCTTAAAGGAATGACATTCAGATGCATTGTGGGGCTAGTGAATCTTTTTTCATTTTTTATTTTGACGTGTATAGGTTTTTTGCCTGTATGTATGTCTATGCACCACAGGCATGCAGGCCAGAAGAGGCTCCTCTGAACTGTAGTAAAGAAGGCTTGTGAGCTATTATGTGGGTGTTGGGAATGGAAACCAGGTCCTCTTCAAGAGCAGACACTGCTCTTAACCACTGAGCTCTCTAGAGTAATTTTTCCCAGATTTTTATTTTTAATTATGTATACATGTGTGAATCTGTGTGGATATATGCATGTAAAATCAGTTTCTCCAGAAGCGAAAAGAGGGTTTCAGATCCCCCGGAGCTGGAGTTATAGGTGCCAGATGTAGGTGCTGGGAACTGAACTCAGGTCTTCTGGAAGAGCAGCAAGTGCTTAGCCACTGAGCCATGTCTCCAGCCCCACTACAGACAACCTTAAGAGCAATGTGCTAAGTGGAACAGTCTAGACTTGAACAAATGGTGTATCTAGACCAAGCAAGTTCACAGAAACAAAGTAGATGGTTGATCATCAGCCAGGACATGGAGCATGGAGAGCTACTGGGCTCAAACTCAGACTCTTGGCTTGGCAGCAAGCAATATTTTTTTTTTTTTTCGAGACAGGGTTTCTCCATAGTTTTTGGTTCCTGTCCTGGAACTAGCTCTTGTAGACCAGGCTGGACTCGAACTCACAGAGATCCGCCTGCCTCTGCCTCCCGAGTGCTGGGATTAAAGGCGTACGCCACCACCGCCCGGCAGCAAGCAATATTTTTAAATGTGATTTTAAAAAAGATTTATTTATTATGCAGGCATTTTCTGCCTGCATGTACACCTGCACACCAGAAGAGGGAACCAGATTTCATTATAGATGGTTGTGAGCCACCATGTGGTTGCTGGGAATTGAACTCAGGACCTCTGGAAGAGCAGCCAGTGCTGTTAACCTCAAACCATTCCTCCAGCCTGGCAGCAAGCAGTTTTAGTTGGTGGAGCCATCTTGCCAGTCCTACCTTACAGAAATTTACTCTTGCAAGGCAAACCTCTTTGGCTTGATGTATGGCTGAGTGGGGAGTGTCTTCCCAGCACACGGAAAATCACGGGTTCTGTTCCTACACCCTAAACCTCCTCAAATCAGGTAAAGACTACTAGGCTTACTGAAATTTGTCTCTTGTAGTGGGAGCCGCGGGCCTCTTCCCACAGCCCGGCTCCCGCATGGTTAGCTTTATACCCGAAATAACAACACAAGCATTGTATTCTTTTAAACACTGCTTGGCCCATTTCTGTTCATGTATGTAGCACCCCAAGGTGCGCTTACCGGGAAGATTCTAGCCTACGTCCATCCTGGGTCAGAGCTTCATCGTGTCTGCTCTGGAGAGGAGAGCATGGCGTCTGTCTCTGAGAGGAGCTGCCTTGCATCTGAGCTCACTTCCTCTTCCTCCCAGCATTCTATTCTGTCTACTCCACCCACCTAAGGGGTAGCCTATCAAATGGGCCAAGGCAGTTTGTTTATTGACAAATGACCTTCCTCCATCAGTCTCTATTTTATGTATCTTACCTGTACCACATTCATATATGATATCTACGGTGGTCAGAAGAGGGCATGAGATCCCTTGAACTAGAGTTACAGATGGTTGTAAGACACCATGTAGATACTGGAAAACAAACCCAGGTCCTCTGCAAGAGCAGTCAGTGCTCTTAACTGCTGAGCCATCATCTCTCCAGTCTGTTTTTTTAACTTTTGGTGAGGGGAAGAGTTGACACAGTCTTATTACTTATCCTGGTTGGCATAGAGCTTGCTGTGTACACCAGGTTGTCTCCAACCTGAGTATTTCCCTGCCTCTGTCTCTCCAGAGCTGGGATCACAGGCATTCACCAGTACACCCAGCACAATGGTGTCACTCTTAGGAGGAAAACTCCAGGCTAAGCAGTAGATTTTGGAACTGAGCAAACCAAGGTATGTTTGCAGAAAGCAGCATGGTTAATGTCACAAAATAATGACATCTTGACATATACATTTTAAATGAGCACCTAATACTACTTCAAAAGAAACTTACATCCATGATGGTTACAGGGATGTCCCGAATTTTATGAGGCTCCACATAAGAATTCTGACAATTGAGAGTTAGTCTTGAAGCCAGTTCACTCTGACCCAAACTCTCCAGCTGCAGGAAGAAAGACAGGTAATGGTTGCAGTAATTTTGTTTGTATGCTTACAGTAGGTCCATAGATAACATCTATGCTTATGGTGCTGGGAATGTGTATGGTGGAAGATCCACCAATGAGAAAACACACTGCATCCGAGACACTGATCTGGGACTGCAGGGCAGGGACCTTTCCTACCGTGGCACCTAAGTCGAGCTCTATAACTGGAACGTGGTTTTACTTTGGCTTCAACCTGTACCACCTGCTTAGCCCAGGTGCCTATGGGACAACGCACTGATCTGTGCAACTCAAAGGGGAAAAATGAGTATGTAAGGATGTTCTGTGCCTTGGTTCTGAAACACTAGTTGCAGACGTGTTTGTCAGTTTGACCTGAGTGGTACAGGAGCTCAAGGGAAGAGATTCCAGCCGGCATGACAGCACACCCCTGCACCCCAGCACTCAGGAAGTGAAGTTTGAGGCCACAAGATACCTTGTCTCAAGAAACAACAAAACTTAGCCAGGTAGTAGTGGCCCATGCCTTTAATCCCAGCACTTGGGAGGTAGAAGCAGGCAGATCTTTGAGTTGGAGGTCAGTCAGGGCTACTTGGAGAAACCCTGCCCAAGGGGTGGAAAAAAAAAAAGAAACAACACAACCTCTGCCCACCCCATAGGAACTAGATTCTCAGATGCCCAAGAATTGCAGACGTATTGTCTAGTGTGAGGTCTCACAAGGTTTTGTTTTTGGAGACAGTCTTGCTGTATTATCTAGGCTGGCCCCAAAGTGGAGACCCTTCTGCCTCGGCCTCTCAAGTGCTGAGATTACAGGCATAATTACCATAGCCAGGCTGAAAAAAATTGTAAACAAAGATTTAATTTTATGTTTAAATTGTATGTGTATAGGTGCCTGTGAGGCCAGCTAAGGGTGCTGAATCCTCAGAAGCTGTAAGCTCCTTAACATGCTGGGACACAACCCACACCTTCTGGAAGCGCAGTACATGCTCTCAACCACTCTATAATTTTTATTTAAGGTTTGTTTTATTTCTATATATGACAAAGACAACTTGTGTGCCAGCAGTGGGTATGTGTGCAGGTACCCTCAGCGACCAGAGGTGTTGAATACTCCTGCAACTGGAGCTACCAAAGGTGGGTGCTGGGAACCCAACTCATACCTTCTACAAGAGCAGCCAGTGCTCTTAGCCACTCAGCCACATCTACAGTCCCTTAAATTTTATTATTCATTTGGTTTTTGAGACAGGGTTTCTCTGTATATCCCTGGCTGTCTGGGAACTCACTCCGTAGACCAGGCTGGCCTCAAACTCAGAGATCCGAGTGCTGGAATTAAAGGTGTGTGCCACCACCACTTGTTCCTTAAATTATTTTAAACTGATTAATAAACAATGTACATATTAGTAGGTACCTTTCCAATGTATGTTACATCAGGTTAAAATGATCTATTTCTTTAAATGCTTACAGTTTACCTTTAAAGAATCTATAGTATTTTACTATTACTGTACGTTGCAAAATTAAGTGGGGTCTCACTCTGACCCTCACTGTCCTGGAGCTCCCGGGATCGCTCGCCTCCGCCTCCTGAGCTGCTGGAGACACTGGACACTGGCGGAGCTAAGCCTCCTCAGCGGGGTCTGTCTGGAGGTCTTGACGCAGACGACTGCTTAACAAAGACCTCCCCGGGCACAGAAGAGTCCCAGCACGAAGCGTTTGGCAGGATCTTGATCCTTACCCTGTCCACCATGAAGTCAATGGCATCAGCCATCATTGGGTCCACTGGGCCAGAGGAGAAGTTCCCGAGAACTATTTTCTTGAGCATAAATGCTGGCATCAGCCAAAAGCTGCAAAAAAAAAAAAAAAAAAAAAAAAAAAAAAGAAGAGGCTGGTGACTGACACTGAAGTCTGCACATAAACAGCGAGCCATCTTTAGCGCTGAAGCTCCGTCGTGACTGGATGCCTGGAATCCAGGAGGTGGCCCACAGCCAACTCCTATGGATCCCCCAAAGCTCCCAAGAGCGACACTTCAACTCGGGACTCAGCAATACTGCAAAATACCTCAGCACAGGCAAGAATTCTGATTACAAGTTTGTTTTTTCTAACTAGCTTCATTTCCAGTGGGCATTTAGAAAATTCAGCATTAGGAAAAATATTCTTGGCCAAGCAGTGGCGGTGCACACCTTTAAATCTCAGCACTCGGGAGACCAAGGCAGGAAGATCTCTGTGAGTTTGAAGCTAGCCTGGTGTACAGATTGAATTCCAGGACAGCCAAAGCTACACAGAGAAATCCTGTCTCAAAAAACAACAACACATGGGGGGGGGGGGATTTTCCTTCCCTTTGGTTGATAGCATTTTTTGATGTTTTGTGACAGATTTCAAAATACCAAAATGAAAGCTATTTTCTCTACTGAAATTTGCCACTATTACATTAACATGGGCTAATTTGAGAAATTCAATCTTTATGGATTTCTGCATATGATCTTTATTATATTACATTTTATTTGTGTGGGAGCATATTGGCCACAGCATGTGTGTGGGAATGAGAGGACAATTTGCAGGAGTTGAGGTCTTGTTTCCCGCTATGTGGTTTGGGGACACTGAGTTTGTCAGGCTTGGAGACAGCGCTTACCTGCTGAACCAGCTCATCAGTCCTCTAAACAGGACTTGTATGTGTGTATTCTGCCTACATGTACCATATACACGCCTGGTGCCCTCAGAGGCCAGAAGAGGGCGTCCAGTCTCCTACTGGAGTTACAGGTGTTTGTGTGCTGCCACATGGGCACTGGAAACCAAACCAGGGGCCTCTAGAAGAACAGCCACTGCTCTCAACTGTTGACCCACTCTCTAAATTAAAAAATATATATTCTGGGCTGTGGTGGAGCACACCTTTATCCCAGCACTCGGGAAGGAAGCAGAGGCAGGAAGATCTGAGTTCAAGGCCAGCCTGGTCTACACAGAGCAACCCTGTCTCAAACGTCACCCCCCCCAAAAAAAATTAATTTATTTATTGTATGTGTGCACTCATAGTACACATGTGGAGGTCAAAAGAGAACTTGTGGGAGTCAGTTCTCTTCCACCATATAGGTTCCAGAACTGAACTCAGGTTTGTAAGGTTTAGCAGCAAACATCTTCATCTGCGGAACCATCTTGCTCACCTTCTCTATGTGCTCCTTAATGGACAGGTATTCCACGAATTTCAAATGCTGGGTCCCCGTGGAGCACAAACACTCACTCCTCTCAACTGTGCTGACCTTTCTTCCCGAAGGTCCAGGCTATCTCCTGACGCTTACTGCTCAAAGCTGAGTTCCCTCTTGGAAGGACCACCGCTCAATGTCTGACAACCTCGTAAGCTCCTCCCACCCCAGCCACTTTCTGAGCTCTTAGAGCTGAGGATGCCCTCTGTGCTCTTTTGCCCTGACAGCATCTTAATACGTAGCCCAGGCTGGCCTTGAACTTGTAATCCTCTTGCCTTAGCCTTCTTAGTGTTGTGATTGCAAGTGTGCACTGTGATAGGCTTGGTCATTTTATTTGCCCCGATGCTGGGATCCAGTCTAAAGCCTTGTGAATGTTAGGCAAGCACTGAGCTACACCCCCCCCCCCATCAGACTCTCTGTTTGGAAAAGGGAACAGAGCTGGACTTTATTTCCATTGCAAATTAGTTCATTTGTGTACATTTTTCCTCCTTTCTTTAAAAAGGAAGACGTGTTTGTTGGGACAGACTTTAAAGCCAAGTGTGCTGGCACATGCCTATCATGCCAGTGCTCAAGAGACTGGGACAGGAAGATAGCGTGGGCTACAAAGGTGACCCCAATCAAGTTTCCATAGGCTGTGTTTATGTATTTACCCTTATGCACAAGTTACAGCTACATGATTCGATCTCCTGAGGCAGCCACGTATAGGAACACATGCTGAGAATCGCAGCACTCTGCAGGAGGCGCAGGAAGAACAAGAGCTTGGGATGAGCCTGGGTTACACAGTGAGTTTGAAGCCCTTCAGGGGAGCATAGGGAGATGACGACCAAGAAAAAAAATCATGTAAAATCTCTAGTTGGTTTACAGATGAATGAATGCTTAAATAGAACAGAACTGATCATTAAACTAGAGGTCTTTAGGCTTACATGACTTGTGTGAATTTCAGTGGTGACCTATGTATCCTGAACTCATTAGCAATAGTGGGGTGAAAACTACATCTGGGGCTGTTAATAAATGGTTTCCCCAAACTGATCACACATAGGTCGCATTACTCTTTTTCTCTGAAGCTTTTTTTTTTTTTTAAAGATTTATTTATATATACAGTGTTCTATCTGTATGCTTGCCGGCCAGAAGAGGGCACCAGATCTCATTACAGATGGTTGTGAGCCACCATGAGGTTGCTGGAATTGAACTCAGGACCTCTGGAAGAGCAGTCAGTGCTCTTAACCTCTGAGCCATCTCTCCAGCCCTCTCTCTAAAGTTTTTGGAACCTGTCCTGGAACTAGTTCTTGTAGACCAGGCTGGCCTCGAACTCACAGAGATCCACCTGCCTCTGCCTCCTGAGTGCTGGGATTAAAGGCATGCGCCACCAATGCCCGGCGGTCGCTTTACTCTTGATCATCACCCTGAGTATGGTCCTGGGTGCTAAAACTGGAATTTTCATGTAATCCAATAAGCAAATGCTACAAAAAGAAACCAAGCTGAATTTTGATGAAAAAAAAAAAACCCATAAAATCATAAAATACATTTTACTGAGAAATATTTTCCTGAGAAATATTTTGCTGAGAAAATTTGGAGATTCTGTAAAGTTTGAGACTGGGTCTCACCATATAGCCCTCGCTGGCTTGAACTTGCTGTAGCCTCAAATTCACTTCCTCCAGAGTGCTGGGATTAAAGGCGTGCACCCCACACATGGCCTGAAGACACATTTTAGGGAAGGAACTGAGGCAGGAAAGGAACCAGCGAACACGGAAGAGAGAAATGTGAAGAGAAGTGTAAGGATGAAGGCAGACTTTGTGGTCTGATGAGAAAGTTAAAGACCTTTTTTTAAGAAAGGATTTTTTGGGGGGAAAATAAAATTTTTGTCCTAAAGTAGAACAGCTGGATTGTTCCAAATGGTACAAGAAAGGAAAGGAAACACCATAGAGCCCGGAGAGTAGCAGGTTTGTGAAGGACAACTCACGGAAGGAAACTCGGGAGCCATGGAGTCGGACAGCGTTTGCCAGGCAGCCACCTTCCCGACAATACTATGGAGGTCTTTGGGTGGGGGGCACTTTAAGACATAAGGCTTGCTTAACTGACAGAACAATCTTCCCTACAGAAAGACTTCCTTCCAAGGAGTGAGTCCCCTCTATCTTTGCGATGCATCGACTGTACATGCGGTGCAGGAGAGGAATGGGAGTGATGGACAAGGCTGCCGCAGGCATGCCAGCTCCACCCAAGCAGCCCCCAGGGGCTGACAGAACCTATTCCAATGATGAGATGACACTGGGATCCAATCGAGGGTGGAGGGGTTCTCAAACGAGAGACCCAACAGAACTCAGGAGTTACAGCAAAGCTCCAAAGATCCATCTACTCCAGTTCCTAGAGAGGCTCCATCGGCGCTGACCATGAGGTGGTCAACAGCACATGGGAAAAGGTGAGCATGACCTCTTTTGTTTTCATACAAGGTCTCTTACCATGTACATACAAGCTCAGGCTGTTCTCAAACTCGTGATCATCTTGCCCCAGCACACACCACAACATGTGGCATGAGCATGATATTTAAGAACAGGGTGGGATGTGGCTCAGTTGGAAGAGAATGCCTTGGGTACATACCCAGGACTGCATAACTGGTATGGGGGTCCACACCTATCCCAGCACTTGGGAGGATCAAGACTTCTAAGCAACCTCCAGAGCATTGGAAGCCAGCCTAGAAAATATGAGAAGCTGTCATAAGAGACTGAGGAGAGGGCTCAAAGGGTAAGTGCTTGCCCTGCAAGCATGGGGACTGGAGTTCAGATCCCCAGTGCCTGAGCCAATGCTGGGAGCACATGGGAGGTAAACGCATGGGATGCCCAGAGCACGCTGGCTAGCTAGACTAGCTATTCAAAAAGTCCTGGAGTTCCAGGGAGAGTTCTACCTCTACGAGGGATGGAGGAAAACGTGTGCTGTCGATCTCTGGCCTCCACACACATGTACAATACCCTCACCGTACCCCCCACAAAAAGCTGAATAAGGGAAATCTGTAACAGACTGAGGGAGCTTTAGGTACAAACCTGTTTTGGGGAAGCTGATGTAACACTTAAAGTTTAACAATGCACAGCAGCCGCTGGGTGGGGAGCCAGACACAATAGGCCAACTGGAGGTAAAGGTCTCCAAAAATGTAAGACACCCAAGGCAAAGGACTGGCACCCCTAGTGCAAGGAGGAGGAACGGCAGAACAGAGTGTTCTAAAGTGAAGGTACAGGAGAGGAAAAGAGTAACTTAGATACAGAAAGACACTATACAAACTGCCCCATAATAGGAGCCCGGGGTAAACCTGACAGAGGATAATGAACTGATTTCCTATTGGAGGCCAGTGCTACTTGATCAGAACCAAAATACTAGGTTGACAAGAACAACACTTTACAGACCACTCTCCTCATGGAGTCTTGGGAAAGGCAGGGGACCCATTTTTGTAACCTCCGGAATGCCATCCTGGAACTCTCAGCATCTATACTGATAGATGCCAGAGTGCCTGATTCCCCTTCAAGGACAAGACCACCTACAAACCTCACATGCTCAGGAAACCACCTTTCTGCCAGGACAACCAAGCATCAAGGTCAGCTGAACAGACCTGAAGTCGCCTGTGACAGGTAAGGCCCTGGGAGGAGGGGAGACAGGGCTCACGGCGAGACAAAGTTTAATTTCCCAGTAAGAACTGCCTTAAAAGAAGGGGCAAAGAGGGCTGGAGAGATGGCTCAGAGGTTAAGAGCATTGGCTGTTCTTCCAGAGGTCCTGAGTTCAATTCCCAGCAACCACATGGTGGCTCACAACCATCTGTAATGAGATCTGTTGTCCTCTTCTGGCTGCAGACATACAAGCAGGCAGAACATTTTATACATAAAAAATCTTAAAAACGGGGGGGGGAGGGGACAGATATCCTCATCACAAACAACACCCCTTGGGAAGAAGGAGGGATAAAACCTAGCCTCTTTTATAAATTAGATTTATTCATGTGCTTGCTTGATGCCCTTTAACACAAGACTTATTAGCCAGGCATGGTGGGATGTGCCTTTAACAGCAGCACTCGGGGGCGGGGGGCGGGGAGTGAGGAAGCTAGCAAATGCTGAGTTTAGTAAAATCTCTCTCAATAAATAAAAAGTAGAAATTTTAATATATAAATAAAATCCTGCCAGACTCCATATAATATTGGCACTAAAAAAATCATCTTCAACTGAGTATCAAGGTCTAAGGGAACTAGAACTCTCCAGAATCTGCACCCCTAAGGCCTCTCACTCTACGGACAAGTCGATTTGTGTTTAAGCGGCAGAGCCTGCCAACACAGGAGCAACTGCACAACAGACTGCCACGTGCACACACTCACCTCCTAATGATCTCTTTGTCCTAGAGCAGAGGGTCTCACCTTCCTAATGCTGCGGCCCTTTGACACAGCCCCTCGTGTTGTGTTGACCCCAACCATAAACTTATTTCGTTGCTACTTCATAACTGTAATTTTGTTACTGTTATGAACTGTAACTATGATGTTACTTTACTCCTGTGGGGTTGTGACCCACAGGTTGAGAACCACTATCTAGAGGCAAGGAAACATTTGCCAGTGTATAAACAAGTCCAGACAGCACTTGCCTGGATCCTGGGGTAAATGGCTATCTTTGTTTTCTTCCCTTGCAATTATGGGTTTAATGTAAAACCACTGTATGGGCTTTTGTTTTTGTTGTTTGAGACAGGCTCTTGTCATGTAGCTCTGACTAACCTCTTTGACAACTTCTACTTCAGTTTTCTTAGTGTTGGGATTTCAGGTATCTACCACCACATCTTCATGCTACCATGTCATTTTAAGTGACATTAGTCTACAAAGGGCTGGGGCTGTAGTTCAGAGGCTGAGCGCTTGAGGGCACGCACCAAACCCTTGGGACAACCTTTGTGCATGCTCCCTACACATCCTTTATTAAGGATGAGGAATGGGAAACTACCCAGCCATTCTACTGACCAGTCCCAGTGTGAGATATGAGCTACCTTGTAGTGAATTGTACCACTCTGCTCCCAAATGATGTCTGATGCCCCTACCCCAGGTATAACTGCCTATAGAATATTGAACTAGTACATCCAACCGTCTGGGCCTCTCTGATCAGGCTTTGCCTACTGCTGAGCTGGGCACAAGGTAAAAGCATGAGAAACGCAGAGGCAAGAATGGCTCAGGAGGCAAAAAGCATCATATAGGGCACTAGGCTCAGCCAAAGGAAAGCAGGTTGCTAAAATCCTGCAGTTCCTGCTCACAGCATCCCTAGGTGATCATAAGCTATGGTTATGGCCACCAGAAGGGACAACCTAGTGAGTGGAAGCTGGCTCACTCAAGGCTGCTGGAGTTGATGACAGCTCAGTTCTGAGTCTCTGGTTCCTCAAATTGATTTATCTCAATATAAACTTTCACATACTGATAAAGACCTGAAGAACAGGCCTTTGCTTTGTGTGTGTGGTGCATGTCAGAGGACACAGCTGTCTTCTATCACTGCCTTATTTCCTTGAGACAGGGTCTCACTGAAATTGGAGCTCACTGTTTTTAGGCTAGGCTGTCTGGCGAGGAATCCTATCTCCACCCCTACCCTACCCAGCACTGGGGTGATAGTGTGGATGGGCCCTGCTTATACACGGGTGCTGGGGACCTTAACTCAGGCCCTTATGTTTGCTGCACAAGCACTCTTACCAAGCCCCTAGGGTTTCACTTTTGACCACTAGTCCTAATGGAAAGGCTGTGCTCCAGAGGTGACTCTGACCTAGGAAGCCCTTGCAGAGACTGTGACACAGCATCCCCTCTGCACAACAGTCTCCCAATGGGTAGGAATGTCCGCTGGCTCATTTTATGCAGGGCTGTTTAACACGCCACCCTGAATTTCCTGGTCTGCACCAGTTTAGTGATATGCCTGTAATCCCAGCACTAGGGGAACAGAGGCAGGAAGATTTTGAAACCAGTCTGGACTACATTTGAGACCTTGTCTCAAAAACTCAAACACAGGGGGCTGGAGAGATGGCTCAGCAGTTAAAAACCCTGGCTGCTGTCCGGCAGGCAGTGGTGGCACAGGCCTTTAATCCCAGCACTTGGGAGACAGAGACAGCAGATCTCTGAGAGTTCCAGGCCAGCCTAGTCTACAAGAGCTAGTTCCAGGACAGGCTTCAAAGCTACAGAGAAACCCTGTTTTGAAAAAAACAAAACGGAGAAGGAAGGAGGGAAGAGGAGGAGCAGCAGCAGCACTGGCTGCTTTTCCAGAGATCCTGAGTTCAATTCCCAGCAACTACATGGTGGCTCATAACCATCTATAATAGTATCTGATGACCTCTTCTGGCTTGCAGGCATATGGGCAGGCAGAGCACTTGTACCTTAAAAAAATAAAATTTATATGTGTGTATATATATATATATCAAAACAAAACCCTCCAACATCAGGCGTGGGGATGCACACTTTTTAATCCTAGCACCCAGGAGGCAGAGGCAAGAGGACTTCTGAGAGATCAGGACTATACAATTACACATTGAGTCCCTTCCCAAGCAACAAAACTAGTATGTGTTAAAAATCTGAAGGGAGATACAATCAAACCTCTGGGATCCAGCAAAGAGAGGCAAGTTAGTGTCCCTCCACTGCTCTAAGACCTCTGTGAGTTTTGTGGATACATTTTCTATATGGCTAAAGGCCTATTGGACTTGTATTGTTAAAGAACTTTTAAGGAAAATATCCTGGAATTTGGTTCCTTATAGCCAGTGCCAGGGTGGGGGGAATGACTTGGCAGTTAAAAGAACCCATTGCTTTGTTCCCAGCATTCATGTTGGGGACTGTAAAAAGGCCTGTAACTCCAGGGGCTCTGATGACCTCTTCTGGACTCCATGGGCACCTGCACTCACATGTGTGCATGTAGTATTTTTAAAAATAAAATCTTAAAAGAACAATGGACCTTCTTGCACCCCAGCTGTCACATAACTAGTGTCTAAAATATATTACTTGAAAATTACACTCTTCTACAAGGCCCTAGGCAATGAAAAAGGCCAAGAGAAAACTGTTGCAAAGTCTATCAAGAAACCAACTTGGAATAAATAGCACCTGCGCAACCTGAGTTCTGGTCTAAAACCCATGAAAAAGTCACACATGGTGGCAAGCACCTGCTATCCCAGCACTCCTACTGTGAGACGGGAAGCAGAAGAAGCGTCCAAATGCTTGCTGGCCAGCCAGCCACAAGTATGTAGCTTTACAGAAACAGAGACCCTGCTGTTGTAGAATATTTTTTTTTCTTTATGCAATAGCTCTGGCTGTCCTGGAACTTGCTTTGTAAACTATGCTGGCCTTGAACTCACAGAGATCTGCCTGCTTCGGCCCTCCAAGTGCTGGGATTAAAGATATGCACTATCACGCCAGGCTGAATATTATTAAGATGTGTTTATGTTTCTTTATGCTGTGGAACATTTGTTTCAGAATGTGTCACATTCTTTTATGTTGTGTTTGTTTAATTCTGTGAAGCTGTGTTACTTTGCCTAAGATACCTGATTGTCTAATAAAGCGCTGAATGGCCAATAGCAAGGCAGAAGAAATGACAGGTGGGGCTGCCAATCAGAGAGAAAAAGGAACAAGAGAACAAGGAGAGCAGGATGCTAGGGGCCGGCCAGTCAGCCATGGAGTAAGAATGGAAGAAAAGGAAAAGCCCAGAGGCAAAAGGTAGATGGAATAATTCAAGTTAAGGAAAGTTGGCTAGAAATAAGCCAAGTGAAAGCCAGGCATTCTTAAGAAAGACTAAGCCTCTGTGTGTATTATTTATTTGGGAGCTGGGTGTCGGGCCCACCAAAGAAGTAAAATAACTACCAACAACACTGCCTCGATGAAGTAGGAAGAACAGATTCCCGAAAGTTGCCCTTTAACCTCCCAAAGCACTCTGGATAAGTGCCTACACTCACACATATCAGTAATAAATGTAACACTGTTCTATGTGATAGGTCACTTGAGATCTCTCCCTTTGTAGGAGAATATGCTGACTTAGTCAAGGTCAAGGACCATGGGTGACTGGGTATGCAAAACACTGGGGCGATATTAACCTTTATCCAAGTTTGCCTCTAGGAGGCTGCATAAACTACAGCCACCCACCCATTTCTGCCTGGTGAGCAGGTCCTACAAGCCTCCCAGGAGCAAGAGAAGAACATGAGCATGCAGCAAAGTGAACCAGCCCAACTCAAGTGCTTTCGAGAAGCCATCTGTCAAAGGGCCTAGACCTAGATTAGACTGTGGATCCAGCACTATGGGGCAAAATGTTGGCACCAGACTCTCGTGTCCTGAACTGTCACGTGGTAGAGGTTGGTGACAGACACTGGTAGCACTTAGCCTTCCCTCTTGGCGGTTGCACAGAGAGGTAGCCCCTTGCATTCTGACACAACCTCCTGTGTTAGGGGAAGATGACTAATCCATTCAAAATGGCTGAGTCCTACAAGACTTCTGTTCAAGATTTTTCCCTTTAGCGAGGAATTTACTAGATATATTAAGTAAGACATAGAGATGCGGCCTGAGGTCTTACCCAGAAACTACACAGGAAGGCTTTTATCCTGTGGTACAGTGAATGGGGATGGTGCAAATCCATCCCTGTCCTGGGCTAATTCCAAAGAGTAACAGTGGGTGTGCCCCTAGAACAAGGAGGAAGGCTGACTTTTCACCTTTAACCAGGTCTGTAGTTAAAGCCCCAAGCCAGAACGCTGCTCAGTATACAGCCAAAGCTGGTTTTGCTGGGATGGTTACACAGAAGTTCACCAGAGCAGGGCAGGATTTCTTCAACAAGCAATTCCATTTTGAAATCACCTCTCCTCATTAAGAAAGCCCCGGAGCAGTGCCCTTGTCCCACAGGGCTATGGACTAGATATCAACACAGCAGGAAGAACAGCTGGTGCCCTTTGCTGGGAAGGCCTGGGCTTCCTTGAGGACACAGATCTTTCTCAGCATTTAAAACAGCTAGCCCTTCTAATCAACACATTACTAGGTCTCCACAATAAAAGCTTAAAACCTGTTCTAACACACAATAAAATAAAAGTCTCTGTTAAGGTGATCGTTTGGGACCCTGGTCTTCTGGGTCTTGCGACTTACCAAATCCTTTCCCTTACCCCAACAACTTGTCCTTAATTCACTGGGTCTTTTTCAAGTGGGAAGTAAATGGATGTGTGTTCAGAGACTAGCCTTCCTGCCGAGTACATGTTTGCCTGAAGAGACCATCTAATTTATCAAGTAAAATGTTAAAGCCAGGCTGGGAAGATGACTCAATGGAGTAAGTGTCTGCCATGAAAGCGGGTTCAGATCCCTGGAAACCACACAAAGCCGGAAGCAGGAGCATAAGCCTGTCATTCTAGAACACCTACAGCAAGAAGGGAGACTCCCTAGAAGCCCATGGGGACAGTTACCAGGGCATACACAGTAGTGAACGTCAGGACTCACACCCAAGGGGTCCTGATTGCCCCATGGCTCGCATTCACACAGGCAAAGATTAAAAATAAAATGTTAAAATCAATGAAAGGATTGTTGAGGGGAACCTGGTACCTTACTGGTAGCTCCTACAGAAATTCTATGATGTAAAATTTTCTGGAGAAGGGACATGAAGTGCCATGATCACACCACCGTGAACTGAGTGCTCTCATCTTTCTCCATCACCCCTCAGGGCAACAGCCCAGAAAAGGAAAGCAAACTATGAAAATTAATAGCAGAGCGTGACAGAAAAATGGGAAAATCCACACGAAACTGTCCATCTAGAGAACTGCTCTTACAAGTAAGGACAGAACACCATCTGTGGGGCTCCAGAGAGACTGTGAAAACACATGACTACACGCTGAGCCCAAACCGAGTAAAGGAAGAGCTGAATGTGGCGTTCACGGCATTCTTTTCCTGGTCCACCTTCTATTGCCACTGAATCAAAACTCCCCCAAAGCCAACATTTAAAACTATGTTCTTACCTGTTTGCAGTCCACGTTTGGTTGAAAATAGATGTGTCACTGAAGGCATTGCAGAGGATGAGGGAGTGGACTCGTGGAGACTTGTGAGTGTATTCAGCAAATTTCTGAGCCAAAAAGCCTCCCAAAGATGCCCCAAACAGATGGACCTAATTATACACAAACACAAGGCGGATCCTAAAACACTGAGTTGCTTCAATTTTTGTGAACCACAGAGTATGCCACCACTACCTAGCAGGCTGAAACGGCAACAACAGTTAGAAACGTACAGACATTAAAATAAATGTGTACACCCCATCAAGAGAACAACACAGGGAAGGTTAAAGACATGGCT
Source organism: Chionomys nivalis (assembly GCF_950005125.1). Classification (NCBI taxonomy): domain Eukaryota; kingdom Metazoa; phylum Chordata; class Mammalia; order Rodentia; family Cricetidae; genus Chionomys; species Chionomys nivalis. The sequence goes on along the minus strand of NC_080089.1, from coordinate 64,728,372 downwards.
CAAGCCTGGTCTACAAGAGCTAGTTCCAGGACAGACTCCAAAACCACAGAGAAACCCTGTCTCGAAAAAGCAAAAAAAAAAAAAAAACCATGGCTCAGCAGTTAAGAGTGCTTGTTGCAGAGTTTGGATCCCAACAGCCATGGGACAAGCCAGTGTACTGCCCATACGTGTAGCCCCAGACCCTGCCTCGGAGGAATAGATGGAGAGTGACGGGACACCCAACCCCCTCTGCGACCTCTGCAAGTACACATAGCTGTGTGTACACTAATACAAGTCTTAAACAAGCAAACAAAAACCCCAGAAAATCAAACTGGACACGGCTGTGGAAGCGAGTGGATGTTTATCACTGACATGTGCACAGCCATGTCAAGGACCCATGGGACTAGTAAAGCCTTCCCTCGGACCAGACAAGAGTGCTGATGAACAACGGACCTTCAGCTAAAACCAGTGTATGCAGACACTATCAACCACAGCTTCCTCCTTCTGGATGACTGCAACCTGAAACTGCTCCCCACTACCTCCTGAGACTAGCAAAACCCGCCTCCTTGTTGAGTGGTTTACAATAAACTCGTTGAGGTTTCACTGGTACATCTCCATCAGAGCGCATGGCTCACCCAAACCCAGCTTTTCTGTATACGTGCCGGTCCTTTCTTCATGCTCTTGTCACCCCAGTCAGGTTTCTAAAATCCAGCCTCATGGATTGCAGATCACACCTCTAATCCTCCAGGCACTGGGAGGTAGAAGACCTAGAGTTCAAGGTCATGCTTGACTATACAGTGACCTTGAGGCCAACCTGGGCTATGAGGCTGTCTCACTGAAACAGAACGATGATCTAATGCCCTGTTAGAGTTTCGATTGCTGTGACGAAACACCAAGACAAAAAAAGCAAGTTGGGAAGGAAAGGGTTTCTTTACCTTACACTTCTATAGCACTATTCGTCACCGATGGAAGTCAGGATGGGAACTGAAACTGGGCAGGAACCTGGAGGCAGGAGCTGATGCAGAGGCCATGGAGGAGTACTGTTCACTGGCTTGCTCCTCATGGCTTGGTCAGCTTGCTTTCTTATAGAAAGCAGGACCACCAGTCCCAGGGGTGGACACACCCACAATAGACTGGGCTCCTCCCCCATCAATCACTAATTGAGAAAATGCCTTATAGCTGGAGCTCATGGAGGCCTTTCCTCTCTGATGACTCTAGCTTGTGTCAAGATGACACACAAAACCAGCCAGTGCATGCCCTAAAACCAAAATCTTTTTGAGGACATAATTCTGATAAAATCTCAGATTATACAGCATTTTGGATCTTCAGATCAGGGACACTCAACAGATAAACTGTATGTGACTACTCCAAAATCTGAGCCACCATCTCAAGCATTTCAGACAGGGCTGCTCAACCTGTGCTGACCCATGCTGCATTGGAAAGGACCTCAGACACACTATGCTAAGCAGAAAAAGCCAGTTCTCATATAACTACACTTAAGTAAAATGTCCAGAGCAGATAAGGTCATAGAGGTTGCAGAGTTAGGAGGAAAGATGGGGGACAACTGATAATAACTTTCCTGTGTTAAAAAAAAAGTGTGTGCAGGTGCACATGTGCCATGGCACGCTTGTGGAGGTCGGAGGGTGGAGGAGGCACAGAGGTCCTTGTGCTCACAGGAAAGCACTAGGGAAACCAGGAATGTTAAACATGAAGGGCTGTCTCTTCAAAGGGAGATGTGTACATTTTCCTCCCAGAAGGCTGGAAGGTGGTTAACAGCCTGGTGCCCTTTGTGCTATCTGTGTGACAGAAACCAGATCAGATCCTCCCCGAGACCCTTATGATGTCACACGTGGTCAATCTACAGAACACATCGTTATGGATGATGTCACATGTACTCCAGGAGAATTTTGATATGCCTTAAGCTCTATTGCGCACACAGCACAAGATAATTATCACCAGAAACGTTTCGAATGCTATGCTTGAATATGCCTAAAATACACCACGGTGTCACACTCTCCACTGGCTACTAGTTGTGTTGACCCTGACTGCCTTCTTATCTCACTTGGACTGTTGTTCTGCTGGCCTTGGCAGTCACAGAGACCCCCACAACTGGCGCCCAATGTATAACTGGCACCAGGGCAAGCCACAGTTCTCCACCTACCATGTGGCCCCTTGGTGACTTTGGTGACAAGTGCCTTTATCATCTCATCAGCCCAATCTCTACCATCTCATTGGTTCAAAAAATTTCCTTTGGTGGGGGGTGAAAAAAGGCTCCAAAGTTGACAGTGTTGACAGCTACAAATATATCTTGGAATTTTAAATATGTGACTTTCTACTTTAAAAACAGTACACTGTGTGATATGTGAATTGTATCACAATAAAGCTATTACTAAAAAAATAAAAGACAACCTAGCCTTTATAAGATGCACAGACATTACATGTTATTAGTGTAGGTACTCACTTTATCCAACTGTAAGTGGTCTAAAAGTTTTCTGAATCCATCACAGAATTCAAGATGATCCCAATAAACTGGATACTGCAACTGAAATAGAAATTTTATGTTAAAAACTTCAAATGCCACTAATTAATATTTGAATAGTTCAGGAATCACATGACAACATTTCCCATTGCCCGCCTTTGCTTCTTTTTCAAAGTGTGTATCTTTAGGTGTGTGCTTGTGTCTGAACGCCACATGCATGTGGGTGCCAATAGAGACCAGAAGAGCTGTCAGGTCTCCTGGGGCTGCCGTTACAGATGCCTGCATGCTGCCACGTTGGTTCTAAGAACTGAACCCAAGCCCTCTGGAAGAGCAGTCAGTGTGCTTAACCACTGAGCCATCTCTCCAGCCCATATACAAAAATCTCAATACATAGCCGGGCGGTGGTGGCGCACACCTTTAATCCCAGCACTCGGGAGGCAGAGGCAGGTGGATCTCTGTGAGTTCGAGGCCAGCCTGGTCTACAGAGCTAGTTCCGGGACAGGCACCAAAGCTACAGAGAAACCCTGTCTCGAAAAACCAAAAAAAAATAAATAAATAAAAAAAAATCTCAATACGTATCAATTTCCTTTTCAAATAGACTGAAGGGCAAGAACAACTCCTGCAGAATTCCTCCAGGTAAAGAAACCCAATTTCATTCTTGAGAACATGAGGTTCAAAGAGCCAGGAGAACTGGAGATAAAATCTTTCCTTAAGAAAGCCCCTCCCCTTAGTAGGATTCTTTAAGGAACTGTTCAATAAAATGGTCCTTTGCAATCTTCTTAGTTTTTCCGATTTCCGTACTTTCACTATGACAAAAGACCCTAAAAAGCCTGTCTGGTAGCACTGCTGATAATGAAGACAAAAGTATAAGCAACAAACGCATTTCTAGGGACTGAGCCTTGTCCCCTAAGAATTTCTTTGCATGCAGCGCGCACGCACACACACTCAACAAGTCCTTTATCACTGAGCTCTATCTCTGGCCTCATTTACAAATACATAAACCCTACCAACAATCTTGTTTTGTTGTTTCAAGCCCTCAGATTTTTATTTTTATTTATTTTTTTTGGTTTTTCGAGACAGGGTTTCTCTGTGGCTTTGGAGCCTATCCTGGAACTAGCTCTTGTAGACCAGGCTGGTCTCAAACTCACAGAGATCCGCCTGCCTCTGCCTCCCAAGTGCTGGGATTAAAGGCGTGCGCCACCACCGCCCGGCCCCTCAGATTTTTATTGTCATTTTAAAAAAATCAGTAGGATAGATCCTGCTATGTAAATTATAGGATAATTTTGGACTTGATATAATATATTTTATTATACAATTATCTTTGTGGAGAAGGCTTCTCGATAGGATGTAGATGGCACCCTCAAAGAAAGTGTATTTATTTATAAAGGCTTTCATTTGAAAGTCTTCACACTAAGACCAGGGCTTGACTCAGTGGTAGACATGTGCCCAGCTTACATAGGTTCTGAGTTTAATCCCCAAGACCAAACCCAACTACATTTAAAGGTAATAAAGTTGTACACAATTTAATACCCTCTTCCCACATGCACAGTTAAGACAGTAAAGCTGAGTAAACTGACAGACTGTATTACATTCTTCAGAGCTGGAGACGGCTCAGTGGTTAAGAGCACTGGCTGCTCTTCCAGAGGACCCAAGTTTGGTTTCCAGAATCCACTCTGGTCAGCTCACAATCGATGACAGGTTCAGTTACAGGAGTACAGCTCCTCGGGCACGCACACGTGCACATACACAGATGCACAGACAGACAGACACTAAACAAACAAGCAAGCATAATTTTCAAAAGAATCCTGCAGGGTGTGCTGACTCACACCTTGGTTCCTGGCACTGAGAAAACAGAGGCAGGTGGATCTGTGAGTCTGAAGCCACACTGGTCTACAGAACTAGTTCTAGAACAGTCAGGGCTACACAGAGAGAACTTGTCTCAACACCACACCCAACCCCGTCACCCAAACCAAATCAAACTAAACCAGAAAGGAACCTCAAAGGCAAAGAAAATCAGAGGTAAGGCCTCTGAAACCGGCCAGTGTGAGGCAGGAAGCCCTGTCATCATTTGCTTTCTAGAGGACAGACTCCTGAGGGCAGCTCAGGCTCCATGCATGGCTGTGGAGGGCTTGGGTGCTCACTCTCCTGGTGTGTATGTGTGTGTGTGTGCTGTGTGTGAAGGATGACCGAGCACCCAGGACACAGGAAGTTAACCCAAGACTCACACCATCTGAGGAATGGTGGAAGATGTGAGAGATGATGCCAGAGAGCACCTGGAGCAGCGCTGGAAACAATTGTTCTCTCAAGAGAAGGGCTGTCAAGACAAAGAGCACTCGGATTTTCTAATGGGACCCCCATGTGTAAGCCAGTTTCCTTCCATGATGGTTAATATGGACAGTCGGCTCTATAGGAGGTGTGGTGAGGGACTATCCAGATGAGGCTGAGGGACTATCCATCACACGAGCTGGGGTCACAGACCGAACACAAAAGCAAGCTTTCTCTCTGCCGCTACCTGCAGTCGCAACACAACCACCTGCCCCAAGCCCTCGCAGCCCTCACGCCCGCCATGATGATCTGTACCCTTGACTGTGAGTCATGCAAACCCTTCCCTCCTCATGTTGCTTCTGTCAAGTGCTCTGTCCCAGTAACATGCCAAGTAACTAATTCCCCTTCCAACAGAAGGTAGCTGACCGCTTTCTCTCTCCCTCAGACAGTGACCGACTGGATCACAACAGCGGCACTCCATAGGGAGCTGGGGAACGGAACACCACAGGTCCCAGAGGCCACTGCGGCTATACAAAGCTGCAGACAGGCTCTTTCTCACCAACCTGTGTTGAGGCATGGGCATCACAACCTCTGTCACAGGCAGCAGCATCTTCCACGTAAACACTCTTACTCTAGAGAGAAAATTCAGAAGGAACAGTGGGAGATAAGAGCAAGCCCTAACTCTGCTAAGGAATAATACTTGGGAACAAAGCCTTTCCGATGACACCTTGAGGATACTTTAAAAGAGGAAACAAGCGCAGGGCGCACAGCTTAGTGGTGCAGAGCTCTCGGCCATGACTGAAAAATAAAACAGGAGAACACAATCTGACTCCAGATAAAAAGCTCCCATTACTATAGTTAGTGAGAAGCAGAAGGGCCAAGGGCCACGAGCCCGAGTTTCAATGCTGAAGCGTCATACTTACAGCTATCACCCGATAACCCCAGCCAGTCAGAGCCAAGACCTGCTGGAAAAACACATCTGCCGTCCCGCTGACAGGAGGGAGGAAGATGAGAGGGCACCGGATGCTTCTGGGGCCAGCGTCATAGAGTGACCATATCTTACTGTCGTCGTCATCTACGATTATCTGGAGGGAAAGTTAAAAGGGGACAAAGGAAAATCTTGTGAACCGGGGTTTGAAGGTGCTGGTTTTAATAGTCACTGACAATGTTAACAGAGCTGCCACGTTTGTTCCAGGGTAACATGGGGGTCACAGATGGGCACCCCACAGTAAACTGCTTTGGTTTCCTTTTCTTTCTTCAGTGTGTTTTGTCAACTTCCCAAGAGTCACCTTTTCTCTTTTTAACTGACCTGCCTACCCAGAGTAAGAGCAAGTCTGTTTTGTTTATCACTAAACAGTAAACTCTACATGGCATTTTATATTTTCCGTGTGTGCGCATGCATGTGTGTGCGTGCGTGTGTGTGTACACAAGAGCAGTTTGCAGTCATTCTTAAGTGCTGGCCCAGAGGACTGGCGAGGGTCAGCAGGGTCAGAGACTGAACAGGGCAGGCCGGGAGGAACTGAGAACCCACTCTGGGGAGAGGCTAGACAGATCCCAGAAGCTTCAGGATCCAATCTCGAGCAAAGCCGAGAGGGAGGGAGGGATTTCATCCACGGATGAGGACCAGGTAGGTGTGTGTGTCACTGTCCTAGGAAAGGCTTCAACATTCACTTGAGGATGGGAAGGGGGAGAAAGCAGTTGTTTTAGGGATGGGAGGAAGACGAGGTCACCAGAGGCCTTTGTGATTCCTGACAGGGAAGAAAGGATGAAACGAGGCGAGTCAAGCACATCACCCAGAAATGCAGACAGTGGGGGTTACTCAGTGCCGGCTAGCTGTTACTATACTTCACTGCGCCAACATTCAACAGTAAAAACAATATCCATCTTTTTTTTTTTTCTGTTCTGAATTCTAGCTAGCAGGACTGTGGACTCGTGTCCATCTGTGGGGAGCAGCTGACTAACCGGGGTCACTGGGGTCACTAAGAGCTGACAAATGGGACAAGGTAAAGTCCAGGGACTCCAAATAATTTCCACCTGGCCTTCCCCAGATGGTGACAATACTTGACCTTTGTGTTTGCCATTTGTTTTGATTCCTAGGTCCCCTTGTGATTGTGGTTTAAAAAAGCACACAACAAAACCAATGACCTTTCCAGCCCGCACAACGAATCCCAATCTTGCAAAATCAGGTAAGACGAGCACAGACCTCAGTCTTCCAGGGATGGACTTGTTTGACTGATCGAACTTGGAAGGGGAGTAACACAAACATGAGGGTCTGAAATAGCAGCTCGTGCACACTCTGAAACAGCGTGCTCTGAAGTGACAGAGGCACTCTGAACATGAGCCAGAAATACCACGAGTATTTAGCTTCAACTTCCCCTGAATTCTCTGAATGTCAGTTTCATCAGAGCTTCTTCAGAACACACAGAATCTGCTTGACAACCTTTTTGTGTTTTGTTTTTCAAGACAGAATTTCTCTGTGTAGCCCTGACTGTCCTGGAACTCTCTCTGTAGACCAGGCTGGCCTCGAATTTAGAGATCTGCCTGCTTCGGCTCCCAAGTGCTGGGATTAAAAGCATGCGCTACCACCATCGGCTCTGCTTGACAACTTAAAACCAAAGTACCATGAAATTTCAAGCAAATTTATCCTGACAGATAATTGGGGGGTGGGGGTAACAAACTATCAATGAAATGAAATGACTTCTAAGACTATTTAGTTGGTTTGGTGTCTTGGGGCTGGCAATCAGCTTGCTGAGGAAGTGAGTCTATCAAGAGAAACTCATGGTAGTTACTTGAAGGGAGGGGTGAGGCAGAAGGACCCTACTTTTTCCATGATGGCAACAGTCTCTTAGGAAGCAAAAAGGGAAGGGGGTTCCCCTAGTAAGCAGCCCGAGGTTGTCTAACTTTGAAGCCAGATTAATCTGATTTTCAAGCCAAAGTCTAGCAGGCTACATGATCTCTAGTATGCTAATTAACTCCACGGACCTCAGGTTTCTTGTCTATAAAATATGTACCCTAGCACCCGTCTTGTCTCACTGTTGGAAGAATTAAATAAGATGCCCGAGGAGTCTCCACAACAGTGCCTGGCCTATTTGCAGGAAGCCTATGCCTGAGCAAAATGAAGCTCAGATGTCTATATGAATTCATACTTGCACAATACTGTCTTAGCTGTCTTGTCTTGCTAAAATGATTAACACACAACACAGATGATCCTGAGACCACAGTATTCGAATGCTGCTGCAGGGGGATCAGCCCTTTGTCTAGGAGTAGCATGGGGCTTATTCATAATCAAAAACAAATTTCAATTGAACTGTTGAGGATTTACAAACATCCCAAGCAAATGGGCTCCGGAGGATGACCAAGGCTGAGTAAGTATACATCTGTGGTGTGAGATGAGACATTTCAATACTTGGTCTTCAGTTAGGGGAACTGTTTGGGAACGTGTGGCCTTGTGAGAGGGGATGTGTCGGTGGGCGTGGGCTTTGAGGTGTCAAAGGACTCCCAGTATGTCTTTCTTCACCTCGAGCTTGTTGATCAGGACATAAGTACTCAGCCACTGCTCCAGCACCAGGCCTGCCTACCACATTCCTTGCCGTGAGAACCAGAGACTCGATCCTTCTAAAACCGAAACCCCCAAGTAAAGTCTTTTAAGTTGCCTTGGTCACGGTTTTTGTCACAGCATCACTGCACACACAGTTCTATGAAGCTTACGTTTCAGGAACGGAAACAGAAATGACTGTACTTACCGTATAGATGTTGCTGCGAGCATTTCACTACATTATCCAAGGCTGAGGATGTAAAAGGAATTGCAAACAAGAAAATCATCACACTTGATCCCACTGCAGTCAGTCTCCAAAGATACTGCATATGACAGGGAAGCAGTGACCTTAACACTCTAAAACACCCAATCACAGCATTCAGCAGTAACCTTCGCTCTCACACAGTACTGAGGCACAGCTTCTGAACCACACACATGACGATTAGTGACTACGAACAGCAGTAAAAGCATACTTGCCTTCTTAAGGGGAACTGTGCTTCTAAACCAATTGTAATCTGGAGAGACTTTGATCTCCCCCATGATGAGTGGAAATGGAGGTGAACCCTGAAATAAAAACAGGTAACAGTTTCACAGTGAAAATTCTTATCACATCTGAACTCAATGCAGAGGCTGGTCTAGCTGCACCGACAAAACTTTAACCAGCAAAAGGGGCTGTTTACCTCATCAGTACAGACTTAAACTAGAGAACCACCTCCCGGCTTCTGACAGCATCTTAAGAATCCATTTTAAGCCGGGCGGTGGTGGCGCACGCCTTTAATCCCAGCACTCGGGAGGCAGAGGCAGGCAGATCTCTGTGAGTTCGAGACCAGCCTGGTCTACAAGAGCTAGTTCCAGGACAGGCTCCAAAACCACAGAGAAACCCTGTCTCGAAACCCCCCCCCCCAAAAAAAAAAAAGAATCCATTTTAAATGGGGCGATGGTGGCACACGCCTGTAATCCCAGCACTCAGGAGGCAGAGGCAGGTGGATCTCTGAGTTTGAGGCCAGCCTGGTCTACAGAACTAGTTCCAGGACAGTCAGAGCTGTTACACAAAGAAATCCTATCTCAAAAAACAAAACAACAAAAGAATCCATTTTAATAACTTCCTATCTGTTTATAGGATATATATGATAAAGGGGTTAGTAAGCTTGTAATAATATGCCACAAATCTAACTTTAGTTCACATGTAGTTAATACCCAGTGGGGAATGCAAATATATCGTTCTCACCGATACTAAAAGGCACATAAGCTGAGATGTAATTGGGTGTAATAGAGCACCTGCCTGGCATGCATGAAGCCCTGCATTCAATTCCCAAGTGCTGAAAAGTTACAAAAAGTCTCTCTGAAATACCTGTGCCATAAATGCAAATATGCTGTAACATACAACAAAATGTTTGTCTCTAAGGAAAAAAGGTATGTCTTTTGGTTTTGATGGCTCCATGACCTATGCACTTGTTTCCTCTGTGGGATTCATCTTTGCTTCCCCAGAGTCAAGAATGGTTTGGCAGTCAGCCCACCTGATCTGCTGACTGAGGGATGACTAAGTCCTAAAGAGATGAACAAGGCCCCCCGAGAACCCCTCCCTAATCCTGTTACTGCCGGGCTGTGAACTGGGTATCCTCTGCTCCACCATATAATGCCGTAACAGGAACCTGAAAGTAAGGTTCCCTGCTGAAGATTCTTATTGCCAAGACAGGCACTTGTGCCCACCTACCAGAGAAGATGAAGATTCAAATACTTGCCTTGCATGATGTTCCCTGCTTCAAGAGCAGGACTTAACTCTAGGATGCCTTTGAATCTCCATTTTAGAAAAAGCTCTCAGACTGACACAGGGCAGAGGATTGTAAACTCAAGGGAACACTTCCTCATTCTCTGTGCCTCCCTCAGGGACACAACACTGAATGCTAACTTTGAGAATCACTAAACTGAACATCCAGGAGACTGTGAATGTAGACAGTGCAGTATTAAACTCTAATTACAGTGCTAGCAGGACAACGGTCTCTCATCTCAAAGCAAAGGGAGACACTTTTTTTTTTTTTTTGGTTTTTCGAGACAGGGTTTCTCTGTCGTTTTGGAGCCTGTCCTGGAACTAGCTCTTGTAGACCAGGCTGGTCTCGAACTCACAGAGATCCACCTGCCTCTGCCTCCCGAGTGCTGGGATTAAAGGCTTGCGCCACCACCAGTTTTAAGAGAGGGTTGTTAAATTGTAATTTTGTTTTCTTTTGTTTTGTTTTGAGGAGGGATTTCTCTGTGTACTCCCAACTGTCCTGGAACTCACTCTATAGACCAGGCTGACCTCAAACTCACAGAGATCCACCCACTTCTGTCTCTGGAGTGTTGGGATTAAAGGTGTGTGCAACCACTGCTCGGCTAAAATTGTTAAATTATTTAAAAATGCAAAGTAGCCGGGCGGTGGTGGCGCACGCCTTTAATCCCAGCACTCAGGAGGCAGAGGCAGGCGGATCTCTGTGAGTTCGAGGCCAGCCTGGTCTACAAGACCTAGTTCCAGGACAGGAACCAAAAGCTATGGAGAAACCCTGTGTCGAAAAATCAAAATAAATAAATAAATAAAATAAAAATAAAAATGCAAAGTAAATCACCACCAATCTGATGCTGAAACCAGTGTGCTCAGAATTGGTTAATAACACTAAAACAAAAAACACAATCTTTAACAAAATCCATCTTATCTTAAATATTAACATGTTTAAAAATATCTAAGTCATTTAAACTGTTTTTGCAACATGACTGCCACTACTTTTAAAAATTATTTTTCTTTTTTTTTTTTTGGTTTTTCGAGACAGGGTTTCTCTGTAGCTTTGGTGCCTGTCCTGGAACTAGCTCTTGTAGACCAGGCTGGCCTCGAACTCCAGAGATCCGCCTGCCTCTGCCTCCTGAGTGCTGGAATTAAAGGCGTGCGCCACCACCGCCCGGCTTTAAAAATTCTTATGATTTGATAATTTCATGCATTTATGTAATAAATTTTAGTCAATCTACCTCTTCTGTCTCCTGTAAACTATTACTTTTTAAATGAAAGCAACCAGCAGCACATACAGTTAATTAGGGAATATTTCATACTCTGACTTGAAATACCCCACAGATAGCATCTACGCACTACCACTGGAAACATTTTCTAGAAACAATTTCTGCAGGAGGGAATATTAAAAATACATGAAACAGTCAGGTATTATGGCGCACATCTTTAATCCCAGCACTAAGGGAGGAAGACAGATCTCTGAGTTCAAGGCCATCCTGAGGTACATATACAAGTCAGCCAGGGCTATACAGTGATAGGTGAGACCTTGCTTCAAAATATCAATCAGCTTGTTAAAGTTTACTTCTAGAATCAACAAACTTACGATAAAAACTGTTCATAGTTTTGGACTCAGAGGCAATCCGTAACCCAAACTACAGCACAAACACATAGGCAGACACACAGCGCACTGAGTTATCCACTTTCCCACAGCAGTGGGTAGAAGGGAAGTCCTTACCAAAGCCTTCAGTGTAATTCACAACCGCCTCAGGATTGTAAGGTTCATATCTAATCTTGATAGATAGGAGGTTTTACCCCGCTGTGAGGACACTTTTGTGAAGACGAGTGATCCTAACACTTGTGCCGAGACAGATGCTGCATGTGGCCAGCTGACGGCTAGGAAGGACGAAAGGGGCACCTGCTGCAAGGGACGGCAGCTGTGGCGGTGTGAGAAGGAGTCTGTTCTAGCTCTCTTTCATTCGCCCAAGTCGGATGCTTTTCCAAGGCACAGGAGAAACATTCTGTCCAGGGCCCAGAAAGTTAGCTGAGATTGTGACCAAACTGGTCGGGATGAAGAGAGAATGTGGGCGGTGAGCTCGGGACAGGCTTGATCCAGTTCTTTATGAAACAAAAGCACTTATTCACGCCAGCAGGGAAAGGGCCAGAGATAAGCTTCAAGCACGATTAAGGAAACCCCTCCTCCAGGATGCTGAGGACACCCCGTCCTTTCTGGACCTTGTATTGCTAGACAATAAATCTGCTATATGAGCATGCACTTGTCCTTCAGGGTTTCAGTAAAACCTGTACCTTACAGCTGAGGAAATCACCTTTACAATTGTTTACTTCACATGGGCAGTCACATATTGATGGCCCTTTATCTCAATCTATAATGGGCTTACATAGGGACAATCTGTGATTGTTATTACAACCAATAAAGAAGTGTTGGAACTTGAGAGCCTTCAGGTGACACAGCTATAATTATCAGTGCTGGGGATTGAACCTATGGCCTCGGGAATGCTAAGCAGGAGCTTCTGCCACTAAACTACACCTAAAGCCCTGCAGCTGGCTATTTACTGCAGATCTTCACCTCTCGCCACACCTGTGTGTATTAAATAGCTATCTTTCTTTGGGGGCGATTTCTTCAGGAAAGATTTATCCCTTTCTCCAGGAACCTATCCACTTATCTCTAAATGTCAGCACAGGAGACACTGCCTGCATGGCATCTTCTGATGCCTCTTCTCGAGGTCCTATTATAAAAGCGTTTGAAAATTCAGACATAGCTCTTAGATAACTTCCTAGTCTGTGGAATCATTGCACCAAGAGGAGCTGGACAGTTGCAGATAGAGACAAAGTAACTGCATGAGCACATCTCTCTGGGAAAGAAGAAAATGAGACACTCCTGCCGTTTGTCATGAGTCATTAACAAACCTCACACCTGGCGTAAGGCAGGATCTCTGAACAACTAGCCTCTACTCAGTCCTTAAAAGTTTACTGAAACCAAATGTTCCTGAGCTTCTGCCCCACGGCCCCACTCGTCCCCTTGAAATACGGACGTCTGATTAAGACTTCTGTGCACCAACCCCCGTAGGGGCCGCCCTGAATCCCACTAGTTACAGCCAAAGCCACACAATAGGGGGCTCATAGGCACACCGACCATCCGCAATGAACCAAGGCTGGGCCTTAGACACAGACACATACACACACGGTTATGGATCACGTGCATGGTCACAAGGACCGGCCCACTCGTGGACTACGCTCATAAGTCACGCATGTTCGATACACACCCACCTACAACCGTACACGCACCACACACCCACACTCCGGCTTTCCAAGGCCTGCCCCTCACCTGCCGTGGCCACCCCCGCGTCCGTTTCTCTCCAGCCCAAATGGCTCTTCGCCCCAGTTAGGGCGCTGCGGAGGCAAGCGGCGGGGAGCGGGTGACACCGGCGGCTGCAGAGAAGAGGTTCCGCGGGCGCAGCAGGCAGAGGGGGCGCGCGGCCGAGCAGCCAGAGGCTGCCGCCTCCCAGGTCTGAAACCCGTAGCTCCCTGGGCGCGCCTCCCGCTTCCGGGTTCTGAGGGGCGGGGCCGAACGGCGAGGAAGGGGTGGGGCTCTGGCGGTAACTATGACGACAGGGCTGGCGTGGAGCCCCGGATGAGAGCCTCCTTGCAGGCTGAGTGCAATTGGCTTGGAGGGATAAAGAGGCTGGAGCCAGGGTAGACGCTGAGCAAGGGTCGGTCCTAGGTCACCTGTCTGACGTGAGCACCAAGAGGAAGCTATGGTAGTGAAAGTCTGGCCGGCAGGCTCCGGGGACCTGCTTCTGCCTTCAGTTTTCGAGTGTCTTCATGCTTTAGGGGAGACACCTTCGGGTCCTAGCTTTGGTGAATGGAGATATATATATAGATATAGATTTTTTTTTTTTTTGATTTTGGTTTTTGGAGGCAGGGTTTCTCTGTGTAACAGCTCTGGCTGTCCTGGAACTCACTTTGTAGACCGGGCTAGCCTCGAACTCACAGAGATCTTTCTGCCTTTGCTCCTGCCCAGCCTCGCGTGTGCACAACCACCGCCCGGCTATATATTCTTTTCTTTTGTAATTAGTATATATCAATTAATTCATAACAATAGCTTCATTAGGACATTTTCATATTGCTCACCACCCTTTTAGTCTCTGTCTCCCTCTGCTCCCTCTTCTCAACTACTTACTTTTTCTCAGCAAGCTTGTTTTTACCTTTGTGCAGTTACTGGGGGCCTCCTCAGACCTCCTTTCAAAGACCTGTCTCCTTCTGCGGCTCTGTGCTGATGTTGAGGGGAACATAATCACCACTAGGCTTGCCCTCGGACACAGGTCCTCTTCTGTAAGGCACGTTCTAATCACTGTTCTTACAAAAGATGTTGCAAACATCATGACTCCTTTCAGTAAATACAGTTTTGCTCTGAAATAATGTATGATCATATTGAATTACCTGTAACTCTTGTTTAAAAATTTGTAAGAATTGTAAAGCAAGACCCTAATGTTTTAGGGAGTTCTTAAAAATATTATTTTTAATTGTGTGTGGGGGAGAGTATGTGGTCCACGTGAGTGTAGTGTGTAAGGAAGGCAGAAGAGGTATGGAGTCCCTAAGAGCTGGCATTCAGGCATTTGTGAGCTGTCCAGCTTGGGTGTAAGAGTAATATACACTCAACGTCTGAGCCTCTCAGCTCCTTGGCTTTACTTCCCTACCCTCGTGTGTGTGTGTGTGTGTGTGTGTGTGTGTGTGTGTGTGTGTGTGTTGGTGCCTGCAGAGGCCAGAAGAAGGGCTTTGGATTCCCTAGAGCTGGAATTGCCTATGGTTGTGAGCAGTCTGACTTGAGTACTGGGAACTCAATTTTGGTTCTCTGGAAGAGCAGCTAGTGTATTAACTACTAAACCGTCTCTCTAGTCCTAGAGAGCACTTCTATGAACTTTGCCCTTACTCAGACAACTTTTTTGAAATTACTCTCAAGAAGGATGCCTAGTGAACTGCATCCTTAGTCATGATTGGCTAGGAGTGTTAGTGTTCACCTTGAATCCCAGCACTTGGTAGGCAGAGACAGGTGGATCTTTCTGAGTTCTAGGCCAGCCTGGTTTCCACAGCTGCACAGTGAGACCTTGTCTAGACAAAACAAACCACTGATCTATGGCTCACAAGTCCTAGGTCCCAGTCTAGAACTTAGATAAATCCCAGACACATTTCCCCCAAAGCATCGTGATATCTCAGCCCTCAAAAGGCTAAAGCAAAATGATCTCAAATTGAAGCTTTAGTGATTCTGTATCTCAAAGCTACCTGAATTGCTCAAAATTATAGCAAAAAGTGGCAGAAACAGAACTTTAAAGGAAATTCTACCAGCTCTCAAAACTGAGAGCTCTTCCCCAAGCACATGGTAGATCGGCTTTGCTACATATTTGATTTTATTATAATAGGAAAGACCTAAAATGTGTTGTGTCCCTTAGAAAAGTCCCATAGGGTCATTTGGACCTCAGTTGTTCTACAACACATGGCAAGCACACTGTCCAGTCCTGACTCCACACAGAGCGTTTAACATCTGTGTGTCCATCTGTCTGGTAATCCACAAATGTGGGCGGCAGACTTCTGAGCCAGGCGGGCCATAGAGCAGACAGACCTGGTGGGCAGAGTGCTAAGAACTTGCAGCTGTCCTGAGTGGCATGTGCCGGATGTTCCCACATCTATGCCTGTGTGAGGATAGAAAGTTAGATGTTCACAAAATATGCTGCGAATGCCAAGCAAAGTAAACAGAGGGGCAAGTGGCTTGTGGAATTTCCCAAACTTTTGGTGGGTGGAATGAGAACAGGGTGTGTGTCTTAAGACAGTTTTATTCTGTAGCCCTGGTTGGCCTGGAACTCAATGTAAGGACCAGGTGTAACAGGGTGCCAGACCTTAGCACAACTGACTCCATGATGGAAGTGCCATTCAGGCTGTAAAATTCAACATGTGCACAGCACCACTGCCAGTCACTAAAACAAAGACCTATTCCATCACAGTCCATAGCTATGGGAAAGTTTCTAAATGTACTGACCTTGCTCTTTGGCATTGTAGCTCCACTTCTGACTAACTGTTCTTGTTAACTGGAGAATGTCACCCCAGATCATGGTTTTTGTGCTTAAAAGCTCACCCTGAGAAAGGCTTGGGGCTACACTGGGGTCCTGAACACTCAGTGTAGTCACACCAGCTGATAAAGACTTTTTATTGGCTTCAGCCCATGTCTGAGCAGTTTTCTCTGGTGCATACCCCCATCACACAGGCTTGACTCAAACTCATAGTTATCCTTCTGCCTCTGCCTCCTCAATTGTGGGATTACAGGTGTGTCGCGGCCCCCTCGGCCAGCAAGAAGAACACACGACACATCGGAGCTCTTCTTGCTAAGCAGTTTATTCAGGACCTTTTGACAATTGTAAAATCTCTCTCACTCTCTCCCTCTCTCCTCGGGCAAAACCTCCCAGCCCTTAAGTAGGCATGGGCAACCAACCCCGGATTGCCAGGTGGGCACTGCCCATAGGTCCACGCATATGCAAGCAGCTGACAATCATTGCATGATCACAGCATAAGTCAGGCCTAGTTGATATTAGGAGTTGATTATCACAGAGAGCACTCGCTTTTGGGATAGCAGAGGGCGGAAGCCAGCACCATCAGGTGCGACTCCACGCAGCTCTCTACACATAGCCATCAGGTGTGACTCCACACGGCTCTCTACACAGGTGGGTGCTATCACACTGGGCTTATTTCTCTTTTGACAAGATAACGTTTGTTTTAAATCACACAGAACAATCATATACATATCTGAGAAAGAGAGACATAAAGGGCTGCAGGGATGGCTCAGTGGTTAAGAGAAGTCATTGGTCAATGTCAGTATCTTCCTTGACTGTTCCCACCTTATGCCTTGAGACAGTTTCTTACTGAACCTGGAGCTCACTGAAGAGCTGGCTGGCCCAGGACCTTCCCGTCTTCATCTTCGAATTGCTAGGATAACCGGAGGATAACAGGAGGACAATAGGATAACTTTCTGCATGGTTGCTGGAGATCTGAACTCGGTCCTTATGCTCAAGAAATCACTGTCCACTGAGCCATTTCCACAGCAGCCCTGAAAATCACCATCTTTTTACAGTTCTCCAGGATACTGACTGCTATGCTAATATACTAGAGAGTGCTGCTTCCCCATTGCTAGGTGGATCTGTCAGAGTGCAGTGGGTTATAGGGACCAGACAGTAGACAAGTCCTCTAGACCTGCCTGAGAAACATGCTGGCATACTACGCTCTAGTTTGTGATTTAAAGGCCCATAAGACAGAATATTGAAGATGAAGTTATTTGTGATTAATAATTTATTAGTTGCCATCTCTGAATTAAGATCCCTGAATTTGGGGTTGAGGCTATATAGCTCAGTTGATAGTGTGCTTGCCCAGCATGCATGAAACCCTGTGATTCTATCACTGACAAACAAGACACACACACAAACAACTCACAGCATGGGTTCTGGAAACAAACTCAGATCCTCTGTAAGAGCAGGAAGTGCTCTTAACCACTGAGCCATCTTTCCTATTCCCTGCTCCCTGTGAGCAGGTGGAGGTGGTAGTGGTGGGTGGTGGGAGGAGGAGCATCCATCACTTGAGAGGCAACGGCACGTGGATTTCTGTTCTAGGCCAGGGGTATATAGTGAGACCCTGTCACACACAAAAAGAATGTTTGCTGTGCCCGAAGACCTGAGTTCCAATCCCTAACACCACATAAAAGTTATGCTTTTGAGACATGGTCTCATTATGAGGCTTTGTAACTCACCACGTAAATCAGGCTGGCCTTGAACACAGACTCAGCTGCTTCTGCCTCCCAAGTGCTGTGATTAAAGGCATGCACCGCCACGGTGGACTCTAGATCTATTCTAATTATGTGTACATGTCTGTCTGTCTGTATGTATACATGTGTGCAGGTAGGTGTTCAGGGAGTATAGAAGAGGGTACTGAATCCTCTGGAACTGAAGTTATAGGAAGCTGTAAAGCTGCCCAACATGGATGCTGGGGACTGAGCTCAGGTCCTCTACAAGAGCAGCAAGTGCTCTTAACACCTGAGCCATTTCTCCAGGCCCCCATCACTAACTTTTTTTTTTTTTTTTTTTTTTTGCTTTTTCGAGACAGGGTTTCTCTGTGGTTTTGGAGCCTTTCCTGGAACTAGCTCTTGTAGACCAGGCTGGTCTCGAACTCACAGAGATCCGCCTGCCTCTGCCTCCCGAGTGCTGGGATTAAAGGCGTGCGCCACCACCGCCCGGCTCCATCACTAACTTTTAACAATTAAAGTCCCTAAAGCAAAATCTATTTTCTCTATCATCTGCCAACACAGTATCTCACTGAGTCAATAATAATAAAAGCAGTGTAAGGCTAGCAAGCTATTACAGAAAGCAGTAAATGTCAGTTTTTTTTTTAAGCCACAGTGAAATACAAACTAAATGCTTTTTAAAACTATCTCATACCAATTGTCTGTACTTTGGTATAGACAATTAAGTTCTATAACCAAGCATAAGAATCACTGTGGTTAAAGGCACTTGCCACCAAGCCTGAACTTAAATGGAAGGAGAGGACCAAGTACTGAAAGTTGTCCTCTGACCTCCACATGTACACAGTGGCACACACAAACACAAAATAAATGTTAAATTATGTTTTAGTCACGTGCAAATGGATGCATGGTAATGGATGGTTCCGGAGAAATGATGGACTATTCTGTTTTACAGGATTGCTGTGAAGGCAAAGAGAGTTCAGGTCATTAGACAGTTGGCAGGCACTCAGCAAGCATGAAGTTATACTAAATATACTGAATGATCTGGAAGACCCAGGTTGTGTGTGGGGCGCATTACGTCTGTGTTCTGTGCCTCCTGATCGTCTCTGCAGAGCAGACGGTTGTCATTTCACAAGCAGGAGACAGATCAGAGAGGATAAAAGAGCAGCTTAGGCTCAGTTAGTGTAGGGCCAAGGCTAGGTTTACTGACTCCAAGTTTCTGCCACTCAAAATTATGACTGCATATGGAAATTGTTTGATGGATATAAAGAAATACAGTTAAAGCACATTGTATTTCCCTAAATATAAAGTATAAAAGCAGTAAGGAGGGCTGGAGAGATGGCTCAGAGGTTAAGAGCATTGCCTGCTCTTCCAAAGGTTCTGAGTTCAATTCCCAGCAACCACATGGTGGCTCACAACCATCTGTAATGGGGTCTGGTGCCCTCTTCTGGCCTGCGTACACACAGATAGAATATTGTATACATAATAAATAAATATTAAAAAAAAGCAGTAAGGAATCTTCCAACAGCTGTTTTCAAGGGCTAGATTTTGTGCTCGGAAACATGTCTCCCAAATCAAATAAATCCTTAGAAAGAAGTCTAGGGGTCTAGGGCTGTCAAGATAACTCAGTGGACACATACTTACCACCAAGTCTTGCAACCAGGACCTACATGGTGGAAGGAGAAAACTGACCTCACATGGATGAATATAACTATTTTTAAAAAATCTATGGCCTTGGGTTCTGATTCCTCACAATGTAGCCACCTGAACTCGGCCCCTCATCTATGAGATGAAATTCTGAGTTACACAGATCCTTTCTCATTCCAAAACCATTTTCATCCTTTTGGGGTAAACGGTCCCTCCAGCTGTGGCTGCCTCTAGCGGAAAAGTACTGTAGAAGGTCTAAAAGTGGAAAACAGCAGCACCAGAATGACATATGTAGTAAAAGTTCTGCAGAGAAACGGAACGGATTTATAACAAGTAGCTGGCTCACAAGGTTATGAAAGCCAGTGAGTCCCCAGCCAAGTAGAAAACCACTGGTTTATGACATCAGTTCAAAGGTCAACAGGGTTACGTGTCAGAAGAGCAAGTTTCTATTCAAGTCTAAAGTCTACTGTACCCTCTTAGCTCTTCCTTTTTGAGATAGTTTCTTGGTGAACCTGGAGTTCACTGAGCTAGACTGGCTAGCCAGTGAGTCACTGGGATCCACTTGTCTCTGCTGCCCCCGTACTGAAGTTATGGAAGTATGCCACCACGTTCAGCTTTTATGTGGGAGCAGTGGACCCAAACTCAGGTTCTTATGTTTTTGCAGCAGACACTGTACCCCTAATCTATCACCTCAGCCAAGCCTTTCATCTTTAACTGGATAAGGTTCACATTAATGTAATCTGCTTTATCAGTTTACCCACTAAAATGTTGTTAATCTCAGAGACACCTTCAGACATACCCAGAGTGTCTGACCAAGATAAGGGCACCCTATGGTGTAGTCACCTTAAAAGGTGACAGCAGAGGGTACTAATTATCAAGTATCCAGTATGTGCCAGGTACTTCCCTGGGCGTTCCCTGTGTAATACCATTCTGCAAGGCAGTTGTTTATTTCCTACGTTACTAAGTTGAGGAATTGGAGTTTTAAAGATTTAGGTAACTTGTCCCGAGTCACTCAACTAGAGACTAGCAACAGAGTTCTTTTTCCATTTGCTTTTGTTTATAGACAAGTGATCATGTGTCCCACGCAGGCCCCAAACACGCTTTGTAGTGATGGCTTTGACTTTCTGGTCCTGGGATTACAGGTGTATACCACCATGTCGCATTTGTGTGATGATGCAGGTGCAGCTAGTGCTGTGCACACAGCAGGCAAGTCTCCTACTAGCCGAGCTACATCCCCCTCAAACCTGAGTTCAGTTTTAAATATGAGGTAAAGCAAATTTTTTCCAGCAATGATAAAAATCCAAAGAGGAATGTCTGGCAGAACTTGCTATGTAGCTGAGGATGACTGAACTTCTGATCATCCTGCTTCCACTTCTTAAGTGCTGGGACTCGAGGCGTGCACCACTATGTGGTTTGTGTGGTGGTGGGGATCAAACCTAGAACTTAACACAGGCTAAGCAGGGCACTTTACTTAGCTAGGCCCTCAGTCTTTGAACGCACCATTTTTGTTTGCTTGTTTTGCTTTGAAGACGGTTTCTCTGTGTAGCCCTGGCTGTCCTGGAACTCACTCTGTAGACCAGGCTGGCCTTGAACTCAGAGATCCACCTGCCTCTGCTTTCTGAGTGCTGGGATTAAAGGCATGCACCACCACTGCTGGCTACATGCACCATTTTTAAATACCCTTTTAGACTATAGACATACCATTTAGTTGCTTTGCTCTTCAAAACACAGAATCTCCTTTAAGCTGAACATTATAAATACAAATTTTATTAAATTTCTTTTGTTATTCACATAGAAAAGGCTGCTTTTAACTTACACACAAAAAATGGAGAGCTCAGAATTTCCACCATCTTGATAACCATTTTCCCTTTCTCCAACAGTATCCACCATCTTGATAACCATTTTTCCTTTCTCCAATGGTGTCTACCATCTTGTTAACCATATTCCCTTTCTCCAATGGTGTCCACCATCTTGATAACCATATTCCCTTTCTCCAATGGTGTCCACCGTCTTGATAGCCATTTTTGCTTTCTCCAAATGATGTCAACTTTCAAAGTCGGTTGCTTATAAATAAAGCTTTTAAATTCAAGTGTGTAATAGGTCCTTGTCCATCTCCTTTCTAGCTACTTAATGCACTGTTGCATAGCAACAACTTGGTTTTCTGATGCATCTTTGTTGGAAGTCTGAGAGTCTGAAATCTGCACTGGCTTGGGTGAGCATGGGGATTCTTCTGGTACCACGCATGCAAATATCCATTGTAGAAATCAGTAGCCGTTAGTGTTTTCTTAAGCATTACTGATCGTACTCCGATCCAGCTATCCTAAAGGGCAAAGGACAGACAGTGACTAGACAGTGGGGGCAAAACCTGAAAATGAAATAAACTGTACTTTATAAAATGTATCAGGCATGGTGGTGTAGCCTTTAATTCTAGCACTGGAGAAATAGGCAGGCTAGACAGATCTCTGAGTTTGAGGCAAGCCAGGGATACAGAGTGAGACCCCATCTTAAAAAAACAAAACAAAAAACCCCAAAACCCCCAAAACATAATAGAAAGCATTGCTTTTACTAGATGAAAAGAACATACCTTGTCTCTAAAGGTTCCTTGTGAAGGAATAACAACTGCCCTGACCTATTTCAACAAAGGGAATAGAATAAAAAATTCTATTTGCAAGGTGCTTTAGTCTTCTGAGTAGGTCCACATATCTTACTGTGAATAGTTATCAAATCATAACAAACCAAGGCCCAAGAGCTGGCTCAGCAGTTAAGAGTGTGCACTGCTCTTCCAAAGGACCAAGTTTGATTCTCAGGACCCATTATCAGGTCGCTCACTACCTGTAACTGCCTGTAATTCCAGCTCTGGGGGAATTCAACACTCTGGCCTCTACGGGCACCTACACTCATACTCATACAATATTTTTTTCAATTTAAAAACAAATAATCTAAGAGGTAGGCAGAAGATGTCAGTGCTAGCTGTTCAATGTCAGCACTAGATTAGAAAAAGGATGCCTGAACTGGGGAGGCTCTTCCAGAGTACCCAGGATCAATTTCCCAGCATCCACAGGGCAGCTCATAACTGTCTGTAACGTCATAGAAATGGGTTAATTTAAGATGTAAGAGCTAGGGCTGGAGAGATGGCTCAGCGGTTAAGAGCACTGACTGCTCTTCCAAAGGTCCTGAGTTCAATTCCCAGCAACCACATGGTGGCTCACAACCATCTGTAATGAGGTCTGGTGCCCTCTTCTGGCCTGCAGGCACACACACAGACAGAATATTGTATACATAATAAATAAATAAATTAAAAAAAAAGATGTAAGAGCTAGCTAGAAATATGCTTGAGCCATCAACCAAACAGTGTTGTAATTAATATAGTTCTGTGTGATTATTCGGGTCTGGGTGGCTGGGAAACCAATGCACAGTCTCTGCCTACACAAAACACCAATGCACATAAAAATAAATATAAAAAAGAAAGAGAGGGAGAGAGAAGAGAGAGAAAGCAATGTCTGAATGTCTGCAGCTGGAGGGTACTTTTCCAAGGTAACAAATGGTAAGAGTCAAATTCACAAGTTCCCCAGCCACAGCTGCTTCTGTGGTGCTTCCTCACAGCAACAGAACATGATGAGGACAAGGCCCTTGCTAACTGTTGAGGGTTAAAGTGGGACTCAGGCCGTGTGGTCACTCAAGAAGATGCTCTGATGACTAATATCAGATAAGGAGCTTATTAATAAATTACTAAAAAATCACTCTTTCAGAAATCCATTGTTATGGGTAGCAATGATAAAATTTATCACTTTCAAAAATTATGCTGGAGATTCCACTGTTTAAGAAAACTACCTATTAGCTTAATCTGATAAGTCATTAATTAAGTAATGTGAAGAGACTCTATAACCAATGCAATTTTTTTTCTTGGTTTTTCGAGACAAGGTTTGTCTGTGTAGTCCTGGCTATCTGTAGATCAGACTGACCTTGAACTCAGAGATCCGCCTGTCTCTGCCTCCTGAGTGCTGAGATTAAAGGCAAGCACAACTACTGCCACACAACCAATGTAATCTTTTTTTGTTGTTTTTTTTCAAGACAGGGTTTTTCCGTGTAGCTTTGGAGCCTGTCCTGGAACTCGCTCTGCAGACCAGGCTGGGCTCGAACTCACAGAGATCTGCCTGTCTCTGCCACCTGAGTGTTGGGATTAAAGGCGTGCGCCACCACCACCTGGCCCAATTTTTTTTTTAAATATTTATTTATTTACTATGTATACAATATTCTGTCTGTATGCCTGAAGGCCAGAAGAGGGCGCCAGACCTCTTTACAGATGGTTGTGAGCCACCATGTGGTTGCTGGGAATTGAACTCAGGACCTTTGGAAGAGCAGGCAATGCTCTTAACCACTGAGCCATCTCTCCAGCCCCCAATGCAATTCTTAAAGCATTTAATTTAATGCTTGGTGCTGAAGTAGTTGATCCATAATCAGAGAGAGCTCTGGGCCTAACATAGGCTTACAGCCCATCCCCCATGACATACTCCCTCCTAATCCCTCAAATCCTTTCAAAAAGTTCCAAGCATTCAAATACATGAGCTCATGGGGGCCAATCTCATTCAAACCACCACAAATGGTAAATGGAAAGCTTGGTGTGGTGGTACATACCTCTAATACTGAAAGACTTTGAGGCACCTTAGCATCACTGCACCCCCTTTCCTGGGAACCAGGCCCTTAGCATTACTGCACCCCCCTTCCTGGGAACCAGGCCCTTAGCATTACTGCACCCCCCTTCCTGGGAACCAGGACCCTGGTAACCAACCACGCGTGCACGGGAGCTTAGAGTACTTTCCATCCCCTTTGTAGTCTTTCTTCAATAGACCCGGACCCTGGAACTGGGGTGAGACGACCTGCAGGTGTTCCTCCTTGTTATCGCCATAACATTGATCAAGTAGAGTTAGCTGACCATTGAATGAACTAGTCAAAATAGTTGACAAATGATTTTTGGACTTTCCCTTTGATTCTGTACTACCCCCTCCCTGATTTTGAGGTTTTTCCTTTAAAAGAGCTTGTGATAGACAAAGCGGGCGTCCTTCTCCTCTAGGGGCTGAGGGACCTCTGCCGTGTCAGAATAAAAATTCCTCTTGCTATTGCATCAACCGTGCTGAGAGTGTCTCTTGGTCTTGGGGCGACCTCCTCCTTGGTGGGGCTTTAGGGCCCAACAATACCAACACTCAGGAGGCTGAGGCGGGAGAGTCAGTTTTAGGCCACACATTGAGTTCAAGGCTGGCCTAGACCACTTAGTAAGACCTCATCTCAAAAGAAAAGGAAAAAGAAATTGCCAAGTCAGTAAAACAAGCACAGTAACTGGAAGCCGAGTCAGCGTACCTTGCAGTGAACCAGCAGCATCTGCGATTGTCTGTGGTATACCACTGATCCTGGAGCCACTGTTTGTCCTGTTAATTTGGGGTCTAACAGGGGAGACAGGGAAAAACACAAGAGAAACAGAGAAATAAATCATGGTACTTCCTAAAAATCAAAAACATCTTGGTAGTGGGATAGAACAGGTATGGCACTTGCAAGACCCTGGGCTCCATCTCCAGCACTGATAACAAAATTTAAAAAATGAACAAAAAGAATCTTCAGAGGCAGAACTAACGATGGAAAGGACACACTTACTGAGGTCCCAACTCTGCAAACCCAAACCTAGAGCCAGGTGCTCTGGCTACATTACGGACCCAAAGGAAGTGTTCCACACATAAGACGCTACAGTCCTTTGCTCTGTCTCCCAAGGATCACCTTCAGTGCCGAATCTGTTTAGCACTGTCATTTTGACAGATGAACTGCCTAGCAGTGGAACAACTCACAGGATGTCGAAGACTTACAATGGGTCCACCCACTGCCTCTGGACTAGAACAGTGCCCACTGCAGCCCACAGACAGAAGAGCTGAGGGACCTCAGAAGGAACTGTAGGCTGGGATGCTGTGCTCTCGCTGCACTGTCCATACGTTTTCACTATGATATTCACCAGCACGAAATCAACTAAGTCATTCCTCAGCTCTCCAGTCCTGTGCAAGAGGACACAGAGCTCCAACCTCCAGGGTTCATGTGATGATTGCAAAGGGTAAGACAAAGGACTGTGAGTGTCTGTGAGGTGTTATTACTACTGCACTAAAAAACCAAAACACAAATCCTTATGTTTAGTGAATATCGAAAATTAGAAATATGGGTGGAGCGGCAAACCTGACACAGTTTTAAATGGATTGTAGTGAAAATTTGCCAGCTATTCAAAAGTACCTGTGAGGATGGAGTTGTTAACTTCTACTAGATCCAGAAGTTTAACGGTGTTCTCCAACCAGAGTGTCTGCAATGGAACCTGCAATTGGAATGGAAGGACTCATGAAGGAATGCATTCAGCTCCCAAGGCCTTTTGACACTGCTGCATATTAACTCACTCTGACTTTCTTCCACAATCTGATGCTCAATCGCTAATCTGCTGAAACAGAGCCTGAATATGACAGTCTGTTTCGTTTCTGCAATATGTATAAGATCTCAAGTTTTATGTAAGTAGCCTTAATAGTTCCACTTAAACATTTATGCTCAGCCAGGCACAACTCTAATCCCAGTACTTGGGAGGCAGAGGCAGGCGTTTCTCTCTGAGTTCAAGGCTAGCCTGGTCTACATAGAGCTAGTTCCAGGACAGGGTCCAAGCTACAGAGAAACCCTGTCTCAAAAAACCAAACCAAAAAGCCCACCCCCAAAATAATTTATGCTCAATATGAGGGCAAGAATTAAAATATTTGTGTTAAAATTTCAGAAAGTGATAGGATTTTATATTTTCACCACAAGAGGAAAGTGCTGGCAGGCGGTGGCGGCACACGCCTTTAATCCCAGCATTTGGGAGGCAAAGGCAGATGGATTTCTGTTAGTTTGAGGCCAGCCTGTTCTATAAGAGCTAGTTCCAGGACAGGCTCCAAAGCTACAGAGAAACCCTGTCTTGAAAAAACAAAAACAAAAAACAAAAAGGAAGGCACTGTTGACAGTTTGATGTGTATTGTCTCCACATCATTACTCTCCTCGCATCAAATGTTATTAGCACAAAGACCTGGAACATGGCTGTCAGTGTATGTGTGTCTCTTTCACCTGAGCATTTGCTCAGCATCCTATCTACAATACCTTTATAAAAGACATTTCAGTTATTTCTAATTTCTTGCTATTTCAGACAGCAGCTTCTTGCTGCCAGTTTCTAAACTGCAGAGCTGGCTGGCTGAGTAGAAGACATTTGCTATTAAGCCAGATGGCCTGAGTCCTGTCTGACGGCCACTCATGATGGAAGGAGAGAATTGATTTCTGAAAGTTGTCCTCTGAACAACACACGCATGCCATGGCAGACACACGTGTGCACACATACAGAGACGGCTTTGTAGAGACACCTTTAGAAACATATACCTTTTTAATATGGGAGGTCCTTCTGTATATGTGTTGCTTTTATTGGTTAATGAATAAGGAAACTGCCTTGGCCTGTGATAGGGCAAAAGAGTAGAGCTAGGAGGGGAAAACTAAACTGAATGTGGGGAGAAAGAAGGCGGAGTCAAGAGAAGCCATGGAACTGCCACAGGAGAAAGATGTGAGTTGTAGCCAGAACCTTGCCAGTATGACATGAGCCTCATGGTAAAATACAAAATAATAAAAATGGGTTAATTTAATATGTAAGAGCTTGCTTGGAATATGCTAGAGTCATTGGCCAAGCAGTGATTTAATTAATACAGTTTCTGTGTGATTATTTTGGGGCTGAGCAGCTGGAAATGAACAAATTGGCATACCAACATGGTACTGACTAAATCCACATAAAACCTGAGAGGGCTTGGAAAGAAATTCTAGACACTAAAAAACAAAGTTTAGCAGCACTTTTTTTCAGATGGGTTCTGCTTGCTGGCAGCATGCTGCAGCTCTTTTAAGTGAGGTTTTCCTGATTCAGCGGTTAAGAAAAAAAAGCTGCGCAGTTTTGAAATGGTGGCTTCCTGGGCTGCATGAACTCTGGCTCTGTCAGGAGGCCAAGCATTTTATGGGGTTTGTGGGTATCATGCTGCAAGTTACTTGGTGGCAGCATGTGCCAACTGGTTGGTTATCAGAGTTGAGGTGGTGAGAGTGGCTCCCACTTGGCAGTCTCAGAGGCAGTGAATGGACATCCACCATGTTGGACTGGGTAGAGCAAGTAGGCAGGGCCCTAGCACTTAGCATTTTAAGATGCACTTCTGGTCAGAAAATAATTACAGATACATAATAAAGACAGATTCAGATATAAAAGACCTCTAAACAAGACAGAGTGTTTAAAAAATGTATATAGGCTTGGGAGAGAGAAGAAAAAGAGTAAAGAGAAAGTAAATGTAATATAAAAGAGTAAGATTAAAGGAGTAAAGATAATAAAATAAATATTAACTTGTAGAAAAAGTAATAGAGTAAGAAAAATAAGCCACGTAAACATGGAATATACACAGGGAGTCTGGATTATGTATATTATTGTGTTTTCTTTGAATTTTTTGACTGTGAAGGAGCTAACGACAGAGAGACATTTCATTGTATGGACTACAAAGTTAAACCAACATAATGGTATCCTGACTTCAAAATTTGGATCTAAGGATATGTTGCTTTGGAAAAGAGGGTCTTCCATTTCCACAGAGGATGAGAGTCTGTAGAATCCTTCCAAACAAATGTGGTTTGATAGACCAAAACCACCTGAAATGTCTCTGTGAACCCCCCTAAAAAATTACTTCACCCAACAAAATCAGGAAGCAATTTGAAGAGAACTACACCCAAATTTCCAAATATTATTTATAAATGTTTGTTTACATTTAAAAGGGGATATGCTATAGAAATGAATACTTTGCATTGGTATGTGTCTTGGTTTATTGATACAAATTTAAGGTCAATTTTGTTATACTGTGTATATGTATTTCTGATCTTGATTAAGGTACTGTGTTTGTATAGCTCATTTAAAAATGTAATGTATAATTAAGAAATATAGGTTAGGTGGGCAGTGGTGGCACATGCCTTTAATCCCAGCACTCAGGAGGCAGAGGCGGGTGGATCTCTTGAGTTCGAGGCCAGCCTAGTCTATAAGAGCTAGTTCCAGGACAGGCTCCAAAGCTACAGAGAAACCCTTTCTCGAAAAAAGAAAGAAAGAAAGAAAGAAAGAAAGAAAGAAAGAAAGAAAGAAAGGAAGGAAGGAAGGAAGGAAGGAAGGAAGGAAGGAAGGAAGGAAGGAAAGGAAGGAAGGAAGGAAGGAAGAAAGGAAGAAAGAAAGAAAGACAGGCTAATAGATAATCATCTATAATAGTCAAGCTTGTAGTCATGTTAGTTAGGTTTTCTAGATGTACAGAGATGTATTTCAGATTCTTCAAACCTTTCAAAAACTATAGAATGTGGCATTTAAAATGTTTTAAGGACTTAGGACTTTTCATGACAATGAGACACATCTCCTCCTGGCAGCACCAATTACTTCAATAGGAAGATTGAAGAGGCTCCTTATGGAGTTTGTTAGCCATTTGGGCAAGAAACTGCTCTTGCCTGGACTGCTTGATGGTATACTGTATGAACTGGACATGCAGGACCCACAGAGAAATGTCTGCTGAACTTGTCTAAAGGTAAGACTGTCCTTCGGGTTCCTGCTTCATAAAAGAGACATTCTGTAGGACACAGAAAAAAGTGACTGACAAACTGCCAACATAGGCAAAACAGTCTTTCAAATTTCCTGCTTCATGGAAAGGTCTGCCAGATGCTATGGGCCTGTAGGCTGAAGATTGGATGCTCCAACGGTACAGAAAAACTTTGGGTGACTGTCTAGGCAGCGAGATGTCTCTGTCAATTCTAAAGTTTTGGAAGTTGCTTACAATGAACTTATTTTTTACTTAGGTAATATTATATCCTTCTGAGGTCTTTGATGGAGTTGAAGAATAGACAGTTTAGTTTTCTTTAGTTATGATAAAAGATAAAGTAGATATAAATATTGTTAACTGTAATTCTTGCCTAATACCTGTTTTGTTATACGTATTTTTACTAAGTTAAAGTTAAAACTCTCCTTTTTATTTAAACAGAAAAGGGGAAATTATATGGGAAGTCCTTCTGTATATGTGTTGCTTTTATTGGTTAATGAATAAAGAAACTGCCTTGGCCTATGATAGGGTAAAAGAGTGGAGCTAGGAGGGGAAAACTAAACTGAATGCAGGGAGAGAAGGTGGTGTCAAGAGAAGCCAGGTAGCCCCACTGGAGACAGATGCTGGAACTTACCTGGTAAGTCCCAGTCTCGTGGCGATACACAGATTAATGGAGATGGGTTAATTTAAGATATGAGTTAGCCAGAAATACGCTTAAGCTATAGGCCAAACAGTATTGCAAATAATAAGGTTTCTGTGTGATTATTTTGGTTCTGGGAAGCCGGGAACAATCAAGCAGCCTCCTACAACACCTTTTTGTTTGTTTTTCTTTTTTTTTTTTTTTTTTTTTTTTTTGGTTTTTCGAGACAGGGTTTCTCTGTGGCTTTGGAGCCTGTCCTGGAACTAGCTCTGTAGACCAGGCTGGTCTCGAACTCACAGAGATCCGCCTGCCTCTGCCTCCCGAGTGCTGGGATTAAAGGCGTGCGCTTGTTTGTTTTTCAAGACAGGGTTTCTCTGTGTAACAGCTCTGGCTATCTTGGAACTCACTCTGTAGACCAGGCTGGCCTCGAACTCACAGAGATCCACCTGCCTCTGCCTTCTGAGGGTTGGGATTAAAGTCATGCACTACCACATCGGGCTTAAGCAATTTAATATTTTAAAAAGTGTGGAATGGAGAGAAGGACCAAAGGTTAAGAACACTGGGTGCTCTTCCAGAGGATCTAGGTTCAATTCCCAAACCCACATGGTAGCTCATAATTCTCTGTAACTCCAGTCCCAGGTGATCAAATACCCTCCTCTAGCCAACAAGAGCACCAAGGACACATATGGTACAAAGATGTACAAGCAGACAAAATGCCCATATATATCAAATCAAATCAAATCAAATTAAGGTAGAGTCACTGGGCCTCCAAATAAGACTAGAGAGATGGCTTAGTGGTTAGGAGAGCTTGCTGTAAAATCATGAGGATGGGAGTTCACACTCCAGAACGAATGTGCATACGTGTATCCACACAAGCCTGAAACCTAGGAAGCTGCCGTAACTGCAGCTCCAAAGCATCAGATGGTCTCCCCTGGTCTCTGTGCATGCATGGGCATGTGCACCTGTACACACATGCTCATATACTCAGACACACAAGGACACACATAAAGAAATGAAATAAATCTTAAATAAAAAGAAACAGCTTCCACTGGCAAGGGCTATCTAGCCACCCCAGTAGTACTATTTATTAGCTAATCCACTCCCCACAATGTGAAATGCCATCTTTGCTACTTTAACACATTTACAATATAAACAAACGTGTTGTTGATTGAAAGTTTAATAAAAATCAACATAACAGGAAATTATTTCTCTCAGTTTCTCTGTGTTCACTTATTTTCAGACCATACGTTGATGCTGAATTTTTAAAACATTAAGTATATGTGTGGGAGCCGGGCGGTGGTGGCGCACGCCTTTAATCCCAGCACTCGGGAGGCAGAGGCAGGCGGATCTCTGTGAGTTCGAGACCAGCCTGGTCTACAAGAGCTAGTTCCAGGACAGGCTCCAAAACCACAGAGAAACCCTGTCTCGAAAAACCAAAAAAAAAAAAAAAAAAAAGTATATGTGTGGAAACAGAGGGATCTAGAGTTCAAAGCCAGTCTGGGTTACACAGTGAAACTGTCTCAAATAAACAAAGAAGGAAGGAAGGAAGGAAGGAAGGAAGGAAGGAAGGAAGGAAGGAAGGAAGGAAGGAAGGAAGGAAAAGAAACAAAGAAGCCAGGTATTGGCTTCTATCTGTAACCCCAGCACTTAGAAGTTTAATGCAGGAGGACGCCTGAATGTGAGGGCAATGTAGACTACACAGTGAGCTCCAAGTCAGTCTGGATCAAAGTGAGACCTGATCTCCAAACAAACAAGCAAATATGGGCCTGGAGATGACTTAGCAGTCAAGAGCAAGTGCTCTCCTCCATGGTTCGGGGCAGCGGCAGGATGTCTGAGAGGAGTTTCAGTGAGGGTCCAGTATTGAAGGTATAGCAAAAGCCAGAGGCCTTGAGCCAGACCAATAACTCACTGCAATAAACATTTGCAAGAAAAGCTGCTTAGGCAAAAGAGTATGTGTGTGGTACACCACAGCTCCCAGTGCCACTGCGACAGTTGAATATGTGATGGAGAGGCCAGCGAGACAGGAATCTTTTTTTTTTTTAAATTATTATTACTGTTTTAATTTTTCCCTTCTCTTTTGTGGGGGAGGATACAAGGGTTGAGAGTACACATGGAAGGGCTGGGAAATGAGTGGGACTGGGGTGCATGATGTGACATTCCCAAAGAATCAATAAATAAATTATGTTAGAAAAAAGAAGAGCAAGTGCTGTTCTTGCAGAAGATTCAGACTCAGTTCCTAGTGCCCATGCTGGATGGCTCACAGTCACCCCAAACTCCAGCACTAGGGAGATCTGGTGCCCTTTTCTGGCTTCCATAGGTATGGCAATCGTGCACATGCCTATGTGCGTACATACACACATACACCCTACCCTGAACACACATATACACATAATTAAAAATAAAATCTTCTACAAAGTGAGTTCTAGGAAAGCCAGGATTTTACACAGAGAAACCTTGTCTCAAAAAAAATAAAATAAAACAGACAACCCTCTACCAAAAAAAAAAAAAAAAAAAATCAAAAACCCCCAAAAATCTTTTTATGAAATACTGACCAGAGGCAGAAAACTGAACTAGTTGGAGTTACAACCTTAAGGTTCACTGCTTACTAACTGGCCACACCTAAGTTACTTAATTTTGTTTTTATTCTCCTTGTCTATGACAGGGAATCAAACCTGCTTAGGAAATACTGAAGAATGTACACCTGAAAGCACTTTGTGAATTCCAAGACCTTTGTCAAAACTTAAAATTTAAAGTTTAAGAAAATTTCCTAGGTTTAGTTTATAAAATTTACTCCTAAATAAAAATACCCAGAAAGGAAACAATATGGTAAAAACACAATCCAAACTTTCAACTCACTATATCCCCAACGGCGAGGTGAAGTCTGAGTACTTGCTCTGAGGTTTGTTCCTCCCACTTGACACAGCTGGTGCCAGCAGAAACCTTAGGGGCTGAGAGACGAGAAAAGAGCAAGAATGAACATGGTTCCGTGTTCATGAACTGACAAGAGTGAGGCTGAATCACGAGCAGAAGAGAATGCTCAACTTTGGCATATGCCTACAACTTGCTACCATATGGCATAAAAGTAGACCTGACAACCCCAGAGAGGAACCCTTCTAACTATGACTCAACTCCAGAGAGCGCAGGCAAGACAGCTTATCAAGTAAAGGCGCTTGCTTCCAAGTCTGACAACCTGAGCTCATAGCCTGGAACCTCCATGGCAGGAGAACCAGCTCCCGAAAACCATTCTCTGGTCACACAGAGCCATGGCACACACATTTGCCTCTGTACAATAAATGAAGAAAATAATTTATCAGCTCAGAGCAATAAGATGGTTATGTTAGACTTATAGAAACAAACTTTTTTAGCAGATTGTGGTAGTGTACACCTTTGATCCCAGCACTCTGGAGGCAGAGGCAGGCAGGTCTTTGTGAGTTTAAGGCCAACCTGGTCTACAGAGCAAGTTTCAGAACAGCCAAAGGGTGCAAAGTAAGACTCTGTCTCAAAAAAAACAAAACTAGACAAATAAATAAAGCAAGCATTTTTTAAAAAGACAAAAATAAACAATATGCCAGGCAGTGGTGGGTCACACCTTTAATCCCAGCACTTGGGAGTCAGAGACAGGCGGATCTCTGTGAGTTCAAGGCCAGCCTGGTCAACAGAGCTACACAGAGAAATCCTGTCTTGGGAAAAAAAAAAAAAACAAAAACAATATAAGTTAAAGTTAAAAAATGTCGAACTGAAAGAACATGTAGTCCATATTACAGAGGCTAAACTTCAGTATTATATACATGGATCTAAATAGGCAGGAGAAAAAGACAAAATCTCCTAAGGAAATTGGGAACATGGGGGTCAGGGGAGACCCAGGTAGAAGGGGAAAGGAGAGGAAGAGAGGAGAGTGGAGAGAAAAATGTATAGTGCAGTAAAACCAATAAAAAAAGGAAAATAAAATACTCCTAATAAGTGAAAAGGAATAAATGAGAATCCTGATGGAGAAAGAAGGGCAGCAGTCAAGTTCCCCCTTGGAAGAGGAAATATGAAGCATGCAAATACTCACTAAGCACATAAAAATATCAATGTCACTTGCAGAAGCCATGTACAGTAAAACAACTCCAGTATTTTATTTACCCATTTTCTGAGAAAGGGTTTTACTAGATAGCCCAGGTTGGCCTTGAACTGGAGATTCCTCTGCCTCGGCTTCCTGGGATTACAGGGATGTATCACAACACTTAACTTTAGTCTCATCTGCTGGATGAAAGACTGGAAACAGCTCACACAGCCTTACGGGGCTCTGCGAATAAATTACAATAGAGCCACACAACCAAAAATTCTGCCGATAAAGACAAAAAAAAGCAGGGCCTGGAGAGGCGCTCATTTGTTGCTCTTTGGTTCCCAGCATCCACAGGGCGACTCACAACCATTTGCAACCCCAGTTACAGAAAACCCTCTTTTGACACTATCCACATGTGGTGGTGTACACATACATACACACAACAAAAAATTCACACACATAAAAAGATCTTTTTAAAAAAAATTTAATTAAGGAAGCAGTATCAAAGATGTATTGTCAAGAGCAAAATTCAATAAAAAGTAAATGCATTAATTAAAAGCAGAAAGATAGTAAATTGTTGTTGTTGTTGTTTGGATAGGCTTTCTCTGTGCAGCCCTGAGAGCCCTGAAACTCACTCCGTAGACCAAGGCTGGCCTCCAACTCAGAGATCCACCTGCTTCTGCCACCCAAGTGTTGGGATTAAAGGCATATGCCACCACTAGTAATGTTTTTTAAATAAACAAAAAGGCCAAGTGTGATGCCATACACCTGTAAGTCCACAACTTGGGGGATAAATGCAGGAGAAGCAGGAATCTAAGGTCATCCTGAACAATATAGCCAGCCTGGGCTCCGTGAGACCATGACTCAAAAAGTCAAATTCAGAAACAACAAAGCAAAGAGAAAGATAGACAGCAACTGAATCCTAAGGCAATCTCATCTTAACTCAGAAGAATCTTTGTTATGATTTGGTTGAGGCTTCAGCACTATGCAAACACTCTTCTGGAGCTACACCTTGAGCCCTTTTGGTATTAAAATTTGTTTTTCAAAAACTACATTTTTAGGTGTGGTAGTACATGCCTATAATCCCAGCATTAGGGAGGCTGAGGCAGGAGGATGGATGTGATTTCTAAGCTATCCTGGGTAAGATCCTGACTCAAAACAAAAAAGAAACTCAAAACACACCAAAAATTGTGTATGTTTTGGTAACTAATTAGGATCATACTAGCAAAAACTAAAGATTCAAGCAGTCTTAAAAATGTGTTCCTGGGGGGGAGGGGCTGGAGATGGCTCGGCAGTAGCTGGCTGTCCTTCTAGAGGACCTGAGTTCAATTCCCAGCACCCACATGGCGGCTCACAGCTGTCTGTAACTCTAAGGTCTGACACCCTCACACAGACATACATGCACACCAATGCACATAAAATAAAAATTTAAAAGTTAAAAAAAATGTGTTCCTTGATCCTAGTTTGTGTGTGTGTGTGTTTTAAGCAGATATAAAATCGATTCTTGAACATTTAGGAAAACCTGTGTGGACTGGATATTGGATACTACCTACCAACCAGGACATGTTCGATGCCTTCTTCATTTTAAAGGATTAAAATTTTTATTTTCATTTTACACCTATGAGCATTTGGCCTGCATGTATGCCTCTTTGTGGATCACATCCATGTAGTGCTACATGGGTCAGAAAAGGACATCAGATATCCTGGGACTAGAGTTACAATGGCTGTGAGCTGCCATATTGCTGCTGGGTGTCTATTTGCATCCTCTACAAAAGCAGCCATTGCTCCTAACCCCAGCCACCTCTCCAAGAGTGCATGCTGATGAATTTATACCTGCAAGTGAGCAAACAGAATTTAAAATATATACACTAAATATACAGACAGGAAGGTATGGAGCAAATAGGATCTACATGCTTCTTAAAATGTTGGGGGAAATGTTGAGGATGAAGCTATAGGCTAAGGGGGAGAGCCCACCAACCATTATCCGGGAAAGCACATACAAGACAGCGATGAAGACAGAGCCTTCAGCCACCACCGTGACAAACGAAACCTTTACAAGACGGCAGAGAGTCTGTGGCTCTCACTTACCATACGTCACTCCCTCAGCTGGCTGTGGCCTTCCGTTGTTCAGACTTTCAGGCAAACTTTTCAAAACTGAAATAAGCTACAAAAGGAGAGAGCACAGAGTATATTCAGCAGAACAAGGCAGACACATCACAGTTCGGTGCCATGAAGTCATCTGTCCCAGCAGAGAGTGGTGGCAAACTGACTTCACCTGTAAGGACCTGTGCTCGTGGACGGCTAACCCGGGAAGAATAAATACCTCACTATGAGATGGAGGGGACCTCTGAACATCGCCTATTTTATTGGAAAGCTTTGATTAAGCACCCACTCTGCAGTCCTCAATGGTCATGAATACTGAGCTAACTTTTAGGAAGTGAGGGAGAGGAAGCACTCTGCTGGTTGTTAAAAAAGAATCTCATTACCCCATGGACCTGGGGCTCCTGATTCTCCTGCCTCAGCCTCCTGAGTATGAGGTTACAGGTGAATATAACCATGTCTGGTCGTAAGCTCAGTCCTGATCTCACTTTCTCATGCGATTTTCTTTCTTTACAGCGTGCGCATGAACCAAGTGACAGTCAGAGGACTTTCAGTAGTCGGTTCTCTCAGGCTGCTGGACCTGGTGGCAAGCACCTTTACCTGCTGAGCCATCCCACTGCCATGCCCCTCCCCCACCAATAAAGCTTAAAAATTATAAATCATAAGATCACTTTTTCCCTCATATTGCTTAAGAAGCCTCCTAAACGCATGAAAAGGCAGGGTGGGGTGGGGGAACTGTACCATGCTGGCACCGAGTTTTGACAACACTGCTTCCAGTTCCTTTGATGTGCTCTTGGGAGGCACAGGGATGGTTTCCTGCTTGAGAATTGGGCCTATATCAAACCTAGCAAGAAAAAGGCAGCCAACGTTATTACTTGTTAGGACAATATGTTTGTCTACATAGCACAAAGAGAGCTAATTGCAGGCTACGACTCGAACTGTTAGCCATTCCAATTTGAGGTCACTCTGAAATATCTGAGACACCACCTCACAGGCAAGGTCGAGCGAGTGTGGGTGCACATGCTTTTAATCTAGGTCAACCAGGGATACACAGTGACTCTCTGAAAAAAAAAAAAAAAAAACACAAAACAAACATACAAAAAAAAAAAAAAACAAGCTCCAAATCCTTCTGTCATTTACATCATTTTATAGAAAATCAGGTGTTTAGAACTGGTCAGTGATGCCACATGCCTTTAATCACAGCATTCGGGAGGTAGAGGCAGGTGGATCTCTATGAGTTTGAGGGCAGCCTAGTCTACAAAGTGAGTTCCAGGACAGCCAGGGCTACAGAGAGAAACGCTATCTTGAAAAATCAAAAAAGAAAAAAAGGGGGGGGGGAGCTGGAGAGATGGCTCAGCCGTTAAGAGCATTGCCTGCTCTTCCAAAGGTCCTGAGTTCAATTCCCAGCAACCACATGGTGGCTCACAGCCATCTATAATGAGATCTGGTGCCCTCTTCTGGCCTGCAGACATACACGCAGACAGAATATTGTATACATAATAAATAGATATTAAAAAAAAGAAATCCAAGTGTTAATAATTCCAATGACAAATTTACAAGGACTTTAAAGAGACTGTATGAATCTCGAAGACATAAGGCTTATGTTAGAAATTAGGAATATTCAGAACAATCACTGGGGAATCACCCAAGTTAGCATATTCCAACCAGTCCCCAACCACCAAGGCCCCAGACAGACAACAAAATTCACATTAATAAGCTCTACCTTTTGGGTCTAACTTGCATAACTGTTACGCCAGTGACTGTGTCTCCATGAAGCACTGTATGGATTATCGGGGCGGGACCACGCCACCTCGGGAGGCAACTGGGATGTACGTTCAATATGCCACTGAGTTAGAAAAGGCAGAAATTAGTGTGGGAATTAGTTACTGCTACCAAACTAACATGCATTTTCATCATTCAACTTTCAAGAGCCTGGTATGATGGGGGCACATATTAACCCTGACATTTGGAAAGCTGAGGCAGAAGAACTGCTGTGAGTTCTAGGCCAGTCTGTGCCACAGATTGAGACCCTGTTTCAAAACAATCATCATCTGCAAAATACGTAATGCTTGTATCACCAAAACTATAAAACCTGTAGGGTTAGAAGCACATGACCTTGAGGTTTGCATCCCTAAAACTAAGTTAGGTAAGTTCACGCTCACCATAAGCAACCAGTGAATCTTAATTAAAAACTAGCCGAGCGGTTAAGAGCACCTATTGAGAGGACCCGAGAACTGGTTCCCAGCACTACAGTGGCTCACAATCATTCCTGACTCCAGTTCCAGAGAATCTGACACCCTCACAATCATTCCTGACTCCAGTTCCAGAGAATCTGACACCCTTTTTTGACCTCCCTGGACACCAGGCTCATACAGGGCACACACACATATTATGCAAGCAAAACACTCATACACATAAAATATCTATGCAAAATAATTTAATTTAAAAAAAACCACCAATACTCGGGAAGCAGGGGCAGGCGGATCTCTGTAAGTTCTAGGCCAGCCTGGTCTACAGAGTGAGTTCCAGGACAGCCAGAGTTACCTTGAGTGAGACCCTGTCTGGAAAGAATAAAACAAACAGAAAGGGGAGGGGGAGATAAAAGTTTCCATTATGGCCTTTTGGGTTCTAGACCCATTCATAGAGGCATGACCTCTACAATGTATTTCCTTATCAATAAAACTTACTAGGGAAACTTAAGAATAAGAGCCTCACTCAAAAGTCGGCCAAAAGAAGCCACCACTCCAACGTCGTATTCTCCGGATCCCACATCAGGCCACTCGTACACCGGGAGCCGGGACTGGATAGCGTACTGCTTCACTGGCAGTCCTTTGGGGGATGGTGAAGGCACTGTGACAACCTCCAGGCTTTCAATTAACTTTTCCTCTTCGTCATCTCTGAATCAGAAGATTAGAGACACATGCGACAGCGTTGAGCAGCTCACAGCTAGACTCCATGCAGAACAAAGCTATTCTTAGAACTAAACTCACGACTCGCTTATGGCTAAAATAATTAAAATTAGTACAAACAACAAATAGGGTTTTTCATTTAATTAAAAAAATAAACTTTATGGGGTTGGAGGGACGGCTCAGTGGTTAAG